>NC_052048.2:34782782-35113075 GCF_903992535.2 Arvicola amphibius
CAATAGAGGTAGTACTGGAAGACAGCCTGGGCTACACGACAACCCAGTTAAAAAAAAAAAATAAAAGAAATCAATGCTATTAATAGTGCTTGCCAGAGCCAGAGCCAGGTGCAGTGGCACACACCTTTAATCTCAGTACTTGGGACTGGGAGGTAGTGGTGCACACCTTTAATTCCAGTACTTGGGAGGCAGAGACAAGTGGATCTCTATGAGTTTGAGGCTAGCCAGGTCTACAGAGGGAGTTCTGAGAAAGGCTCCAAACCCTATCTCGAAAAACCATAAACCAAATCAAACCAAACAAAAACCAAAACCAAACAAAAACCAAAAAGCCAAAACCAAATAATAAGTGCTACCTCACAGAATTTTGTGGGGATTGAATGAATAACCATGCAGTGTGCTCAGAGCTGTGCTTGAGACATTGTTATGTTGTTTGTTACAGGACTATAAATTCCTTTGTACACACTTCATACATGTGCTTGCATGTAAGACCAAATATAATTTAGTAAGGCCTTATAGGGTTTCTTTGTAGGACTTAGGGAGTCACTGAGTAACATGTGAGACTCTTGCCGACCCACTGCCCTCAAGCACCCTTTCAGCAGTTCCCCCTCTTCTTCCACAGCAAGCTTTCAATGCCACGGCTGTGGTTCGGCACATGAGGAAGCTGCAGCTGGGCACCAGCCAGGAGGGGCAGGGACAGACAGCTAGCCACGGGGAGCTGCTGACACCAACGGCTGGGGGTAAGCACCAGGGTCCTGTGGGTGGGGACAGGTGGTCCATGAAGAAATGTAAGGCTGGAGCTGGAGCCGCTCCACAGCCACCTCCGCTCTCTTTTCCACACAGGGCCAGCAGCTGGCTGTTGCTGCCGAGACTGCTGTGTGGAGCCAGGCTCGGAGCTGCCCCCTGCACCACCCCCAAGCTCTAGGGCCATGGACTGAACACCAAGGAAGTCAGGGTTTCTTTCATGGGAGGGGTTGGGGGCAGCCTGCTTCCTCCTCAGCCCAGAACTGGGGAGTTTCTTACCCCATCCCTCCTCACCCCTTCCCTCTCACTCCTCACTGCATTTTCCATACAAATGTTTCTATTTTATTGTTCCTTCTTGTAATAAAGGGAAGATAAAACAAGACAGCCGTTTCCTCAAACAGTTCCCTTGCCCCTGCTGTAAAAACTGCTTGACTTGGGGGTGCTGCCCTCTGAGGTAGGAGTGGTCACTCTTCTTGGTGTGAAACTGGGTGGGGAAAGAGAAGAGAAGTGGAGAACAAAGGGAAAGATACCAATGACATCTTTTGTCCCCGGGTCCTACCTAGCCTTCCGGCCTCTTAGAGCCCTTCCTGCGCTTTGCTGGTGGCTTCTGAGCCTGGTTTGCTTGGCGTAGATCAGCGCTGAACAGCACCTGTGGGAAGGAGGGGCTGCTGAGGTCAGGCCGGGGTCAATGGAGAATAAATTGGGGAGGGAGTGGGAGGGGGAGTCATGGGAATAGGTTGCTGAAGAGTCCAGGGGTCAAGTCGGCTGAGGGAGAAGTCCTTTAGGGTCTGAGCTAGGTATAGGGTATACTTACTGCTTGGGCCCAGCCAGCATAAGGTCCCCAGAGATTCCGGAAAAAGTTTCCTAAGGATCAATTAAGGAAGCTACATTAATTGATCCACATGCCCTCCATCCTCAGATGGGGAGTATGGGAGAGATGATTAAGAATGCAGAGATTCTCCAACCTCAGCCCAATGCCCCAGCATCACACATTCTCCTCACCCAGTTCTTTGTTGGCCAGAGGGCTCGGGCCCTTAGCCTGGGATGTGTTAGGTTGCCAGCCGTAGTCACGCTGGGCGATCTGCCATACATGGACGTCCACAGGCACAGCCTGGGGTTTGTCAAGGGCCATTAAACAGATGCAGTCAGCCACCTTAGACAAAGAGAGAACTGTTGTGTGGAGGAATGTGGCAGGATCTGGCCAGCATCCAAAGCCATCTGCTTCCTCTTTCCATCAAGGTAGCACTGTCCTGCCTTTTCAGTCAATATGCAGCAATTACCCATTACTTCTAAAAATAGCTTCACGGAGATGTGCTCCGAGTGAACACCTGTGCAGGCCATCCGCTCACATAACCTGGGGAGAAGGTATGAGCATACTCTTTACAGAGATAAGAAACCAGAGCCTCAGCCAGGTGGTGGTGCCACACGCCTGTAATCCCAGCACTTGGGAGGCAGAGGCAGACAGCTCTCTGTGAGTTCGAGGACAGTCTGATCTACAAAACCAGGACAGTCAGGCTGTTACACAGGGATGTCCTGAGTTCAGTTCCCAGCAACCACATGGAGGCTCACAGCCATCTGTAGTGAGATCTGGTGCCCTCTTCTGGTGTGCGGGCATACAACACTGTGTGTGTGTAAGAGAGAGAGAGAGAGAGAAAGAGAGAGAGAGAGAGAGAGAGAGAGAGAGAGAGAGAGAGAGAGAGAGAACACAAAGAAAGAAAACTGGGAGCCAGGTGGTGGTAGCCCTGGCCCTGGAACTCACTCTGTAAACCAGGCTGGCCTTGAACTCAGAGATTTACCTGCCTCTGTCTCCCAAGTGCTGGGATTAAAGGTATGCACCACCACTGCCCTGCTCCATTAAAGATTCTTTAAGTCACGGAGCTGGAGAGATGGCTCAGAGGTTAAGAGCACTGCCTGCTGTTCCAGAGGTCCTAAGTTCAGTTCCCAGCAACCACATGGTGGCTCAAAACCATCTGTAACAAGATCTGGTGCCTCTCCTGGCCTTCAGGCGTACATGCAGACAGAATACTGTACACATAGTGAATAAATAAATCTTTAAATAAATTAAAAAAATTCTTTAAGTCAGTGAGGCTGGAGAGATAGCTCAGCAGTTAAGAACACTGGCTGCTCTTTCAGAAGACCTGGGCTCTATTCTTAACACCCACATGGTCACTTACAACTATCTGTAACTCCAGAAGATCTGACACCCTCTTCTGGCCTCCTCAAGCCATACGTGCAAGTGGTAGACAAACATACATACAGGCAAAATACACAAACACAGAAAAAAAAAAAAACTTTTTTAATTTCAAAATTAAGTGAAAATCCATTTAAAAATTTAAAAATTGTACGTTCTTATCTATTTGTGGGGCAGGGGCCCGAGGGAGGTCAAAGACCAACTACGGAAGTTTTCTCCTTCGACCATGTGGGTCTCGGGGACTGAACTCAGGTTGTCAGGCTTGGTGGCCAGCACCAAAAATTCATTTTATAAGCCACCTGACATGGGTGCTAGGAATCAAACCTGGGTCCTTTGGAAGAGCAGCAAGTGTTCTTAACCTTTGGTCCATCTATTTAGTTCTGAAAATCCATTTTAAGTCACAGAGGAGTATAAAAAAATAAAGATAAGTTGTAAATTCCACTTGTCTGCTAGATAAACTACTGATAGCAACACAACATTCTGTAAGCACATGGAATTTCAAGAAAAGAAAAAAAATGAAAAATAGAAACACTGTTCCATTTGTCTTCCCAAAAGTAAACAGCACCAACTTCCCTGTTCTTCCCTGTGGAAATCTCTGCACACACACAGGAGTGACACAAAGGGCCTTTCTAAAAATGTATCCAAAGGGCAGCCTCTTTTATACTCGATTCTTTCATCTCTGCTAAAACATTTGTTACTCTTGTCCTTCCTACACTTCCTCCAGGAGCCAGGCTTCCCTGGATACTCAGGTCCGCCTTGTTTCTCCGACTCAGTGTGGGTGAAAAGGGCATGTCCTCCCTCTCTAGGGCCTCACCTTGGTGCCCACCCCGGGCAGGGTGCAAAGGGCCTTGTGGGCCTCTTCATAAGGGGCCGCTTGAAGTTGCTGCAGCCAAGCCAGCCCGCCTTTCTCCTTGAGGATAGCTTCGGCGCTGGCACATACGTAGCGGGCTCGGTACCCTAGGCCCAACTTTCTGAGGTGAGCCTCTGCCTCTGGACCTGTGGGGGCAGAGAGGAAAGGAGGGGTCAGGTATCTTTGCTTTGTTCCTGTTCTCGGGTTAGTATATAATATCTCCCACACCAATGCTTTTCTAGGCACCTCTTTCCTATTTACTGTCCTCTATGAGTCACTGGACAGTTGGATATGAAAAGAAACAGTTAAGACCTGAGTTCTGTCCCCATAAATGTTCCCTTAGAACCTCCTCTGTGTAGGGTCTGAAGCAGGGGCTGAGGACTCCTGCTCTGGAGGAACCCCCACCTAAGCGCTTTAGTTTTGTTCAAGAAGCACTCACATCCATGGCCTAGAAACCCGATGCAGAAGTTCAGTGGATGGCTTGGCAGGTAAATCCAATTGTTGCATAAACCTAGTGACTTGAGCCCAGTCCACAGAGCCCACATAAAAAGCCAGGTGGAGGCTCACATCTATAATCTCAGCACTGCTAAGGTGAGAGGGGAGGCAGAGATAGGAGAATCTACTGGAAGCTCACAGGCCAGCCAGCTGGGACATGCAGCTCAGTCATGAAACAAGAGACTTGCCCTAAAAGAAAGAACTGACATCTGAAAAGTTGTGTGTAGTTGCACATGCGCACACTCACAAAATAAACTCATGAATAAATGACAGTAACAGCAAGGGCTGCGTGTTACACAGTGACTGGAAAGCACATTCTGCTTACTTCAGAATCCTAAGGACAGCACCATTATGTTGTGTGTGTGTGTATATATATATATATATATATATATATATTTTTTTTTTTTTTTGGTTTTTCGAGACAGGGTTTCCCTGTAATTTCTAGAGCCTGTCCTGGAACTAGCTCTTGTAGACCAGGCTGGCCTTGAACTCAGAGATCCGCCTGCCTCTGCCTCCCGAGTGCTGGGATTAAAGGCGTGCGCCACCACCGCCCGGCTATGTTGCTTATTTTATAGAGAGAACAATAAGGGCTTAGAAGGGGCTAAGTAGGCTAGAGAGCTGGCTCAGCAGTTAGGAGCACTTGTTGCCCTTGCAGAAGACCAGGCTACAGTTCTTAGCATCCACATGTTGCCTCACAACCATCAGTAACTTAACTCCAGTTCTAGGGGATCTGACACCTTTTACTGACATCTATGGGCACCAGACATGTACACACTGTGCACATGTATACATGCAGGCAAAACACTCATACATAGAACATAAATATTTTTAAAATAAAAAAACAAAAACCTAAGCAATTGAGGAAAATACCTGACATTGATCTCTGACTTCCACAGACACATGCACTCATGCACACATACATACACATACGTGCAAACACTATCTACCTCCTCACCTATTGACCCCCACTCCCCCAACACAAAAAAAGGGCATGGTGGAGATAGGATCTCTCAGGTGGAGGCAGTAGTGCCTGTGTTCTTAAACTCATTCCTTTCAATGCCTCACCATCGATTCATCCATCCCCAAACCCTTCCAAATAGAAACTGATATTCCCAATCTACAAATAAATTAAGTCAAACTCAGATCCACCTGCCTCTGCCTTCTGAGTGCTGGGATTAGAGGTGTGCGCCACCACCTCCCAGCAAAGACCAAGAGCAGAGACTTAAGACCCTTCTTTGCACCAAAAGACACCCCGTTTGAGAATGTATCAAGGCAGGCTTCTTGCTGCTTAGTCCCTAAGCACTTCATCTAATTTAGTCCTCGTATCTGCTAACCAATACACTTGCCTTATAGGACAAGTGAGCTGGGTTCACTTTAGTGACAACAGCTTGAATTTTCCACTTATTCTCCGCTAGATGCAGGATGTATCTCCCTTTATTCAATCCTCACGATTCTGACAGACAGAATACGTAGCATTATTTTCCATTTCACAGATTCGGGTCTGAAGCACACACATGCTAAACAACATTTTTAAGGGTCAGAGTTAGGATTCAAATCTAGGCAGTATGTCTCAGATCACATGCCTGTAACCCTAAGCTACTGAACACTGTGTACAGATGTTTCCCTAATGAGGTACTGGATACACTGGCAAACAGCCAACTAGTGAAGCACTGGTATTTCAGGATGAAATCCGAGGATGAGCTGTAACGGACTGCTCAGACCAAGAACGGTAGTTCTGGAGGGAGACAGTGTTGGGATGCTGGGAAGTTCTGAGATCGGAGCAGGTCGCTATCCAAGTGCTCAGGAGGACCCACCTACTCACCAGCCAGGGCCTGAAGGCTGGGGAAACCATGATAAGTGACATCATCAAGCTGAATGAGTCGAGGTCCAAAGGTCTGGCATAGCCGTTCTACCATGCCGGTGATTCGAGCAATGTTGTTGTTGGAGGAGCAGATGAAGGAGAAAAGGCATTCCGTGGGGTCTTGTCTCAGCAATCTCACACCTAGAAATCAGAAAGGCAGGGGTAGGAGACACCTCTGTTTAAGGACTGGCTTCCTGGAATCCCTCCACATCAGACACTGCAGTTAGAGCCTCTAGGGAGATGCAGGAGAACGAGGGAGAGAAATCAACGCTAGACCTCTTGTGCCTCGTGGCATCTTGTGAGGTCTGAGTGACCACCCCATTCCACTGAGGAAGAAATGACACCATGCCATCACCACAGGAGCAGGGCCTCTGTGTCCATTTTCCTCCTCCCTATAGCCCCAAAGAGCAAATGCGCTCTTGTATACATTGACAGAATGAATCCAGGACACACAGCCAGGATTAGACCCCATTTATTTATCATTTCACTGTGGCGGTCATCATCATCATTACCAACATAACAACAGCAATGTACTAAGCACCAGTCTAATCACTTTAATCAGTAAATTTTATTTATTTGTTATCAACATGAGTATATGAGTGTGGGCATACCGAGAGCCTTGGCTCCTGCGTGGAGGTCAGAAGACAACTTCTGGTAATTGGTTCTCCTTCCACTGTGAGTTCTGGGCTTAAACACAAGGCCATCAGGCTTGCCTGGTAAGCACCTTTATCTGCTGAACCATCTCACTGGCCCTGTGTCTCCATTTTACAGCGGGCGAGCTAAGTTATAGATCTGTGAGTTAACCAATGTACAAAAGCCACCATCCCTGCCCCCTGTACTGACCTTGGAATTTCTGAGCCACTGTTTGGAAGTGGGAGTCTACAGAAGCCCAATGGCTATACAGCTGAGCCAGGCTGACATCCAGCTGAAAGTACTTGTGTAAGGCTTCCAGCTCCTCTAGGGTGGGCCTGCCGGCCTGGCTCTTGTCTTCTCGGTACACAGTGCAATAGAGCTGCTCCTCGGTCTGAGTCAGTGTCCATACCTGATCCGCCAACACCCCACTCCAGTGCGCAGGGCTTTGCTCCCTCCACCTGAGACCCAGAAGACAGTTCCAGCACTCAGTTACCCATCTTGGGCTCTTTAAGGTCCCTACTGTCTTACAAATGTCCCACCCCAAAACCGATTATTAGTTATAAAGTAAAAATAGTATGTTTTTGCCAGGCGGTGGTGGTGCACGCCTTTAATCCCAGCACTCGGGATGCAGAGGCAGGCGGATCTCTGAGTTTGGGTCCAGCCTGGTCTAAAAGAGCTAGTTCCAGGGCAGGCTCCAAAAGCTACAGAGAAACCCTGTCTCGAAAAATCAAAAAAACAAGTATGTTTTCATAATAATAATAAAAAAGGTACTGGGGACTGAACCTAGAGCCTTGTGCATGAAAATCAAGCACTCATCACTGAGCTGCATCCCTCAGCTTCCCCACTGACTTTTACTGAACCTCACAGCCCTGCATCTGCTTCACACAGGAGTTAGCAAGCTCTCCACCAGTGCTGATTCTCCAAAGTGCGCTCTCCCTCACCCATCATTCCCAACATCCTTACTCTCATCATTCTTTGCATTCCCGGTGGGCAGCATGGAGGGGTCAGCGTCCCAGGGAAGGGTCCGCCCAATCGCGGACACTCACCTGAAGGACTGTCCAGAAGCTAAAACCAGGTCCAGTCGCAGCTCGGAGCGTGGACACGGGACAGAGGCCCAGAGGCCCGGGCTGGAGGTTAGGGTGCGATGCCTCATGCTGCCAGGCAGACAAGAGCCGAATAACATTCGAATAGCAGCCTCCCGCACTTCACGGCCCGGCTACTCAGAACCCGACCTTCCAGAGCTCTAAGGCCTCGCTCTCAAGTGACCACGGCCCCTCAGGGGGTAGCACCTTGGGTCCTAGACTCTGGATCTGGTGGAAGGCCGGTCCCCGTTTGAGTCTCCCTCTCCTAGTAGGCCGGCCTTCTGCAGGAAACCAAAGCCCTACCCGGCCCACACTGCAGGCCTGTGGAGCAAGCCCCGCCTCTTCCTCCGGACGTGGCCCCGCCCCAAAGCCTCCCGGCTATTGCCTCCTCCTCCGGCGCATCCGAAGGAGTTTTGGAAAGCTGCGTCAGTGAGGCTCTTCCGGGTCCCAGTTTACTGTCAACGGAAGTAAATCCAATCCCCGGTTTATTTGATTCTAGAGGTAGCCAATCCGAGGAGAAAGTGAGAGGCGCCAATGAGAACTCGGGTGTGGCCCAGTGGGCGGGCCTGTCTTGAGGCGCCTTAGCGGTTGGTTTGCCGGCCTCGCTGTGGGCGATTAGTCGCCGGCGGCCGGACTCTGCCATCTCTGGGCTTTCGGTGTGATCTCAGGGCCTGCGACTTCTCGGGCCGGCCCGCTCCGGAGTCACATCTTTGCAGGGAGTGGTGGTACACTCACGTCGTCCCAGCACTAGGTAGGCAGAGGCAGGCGGGAGGATGGCCGCACGTTCGAAGCTGAAGGCTGGGCTACATGGCGAGACCCTGTCTCAAGAAACAAACCACAAGAACCTACCTCATCCTCCCCTGCTCAAGCCTTTCGCCAACGAGCCTCTTCTCTTCTGAGGCAGTGTGAGTGAATCCCAGAACATCCTCTTGTTAGCGCTGTCCCCCTCCACCTCCTGCCATGCGGCTCCAAATGTGCCATCCCTGCCTTCTTCCCAGGCTTGAGAGGCCAGTTTCTGCTCTTCACTTCAATCAGGGCACGTTCCTTCAAGTATACCCAATCTACCCTCACGCCGCGTGGAACAGGACCTGTGTATGGGCTTTCTTTGGGGTTCACTGAGCCCCAGTACCAATATGTGGCTCCCAGGCAGCCTAACGGACCAATTCAACTACCAGCACCAGTTACCTTGACCCAAAAATGACTACATCACTTATAATTTTCTTGAAGATATTAAAAAATGCTGGAGGCTAGGAAGCATGAACTTGAGACATTAGCCTGACACACGAGGACATTTTCCACTTAACAGAAATTTTTGGTGTTTGTACCTAAATTATTACACTACAGATTCGAGGGCAAGGTCTGCTGCTGATTTATCTTTGTGTCCTATGTACACCAAAGCACAGCACACCCACTAGCACATTCACCATCATCATCAAATAAATGGGAACTTTTGTCTCAGTTCATTCCTAAGTATCTGCAAGGCCTGGGGCAGCCACATCTTACTTTGGTAACCCCATCTATAGGCATGTCACCTTCCAGGTGCCTGGCACTTAGAAAGCATTCTTTCTAACAAGTGTTTGAATTGGAAAAACACCAAGTTTGGATGTGTATGAACAGTCTTGTACAACCTTACTGTTTCCAATTACGGTCTCAACTATAGTGTTTGAAGCACTTAAGCTATGGTCCTAATAAAGGACTTGAAGGAATCCACAAAGGAAATCAGCAATGGACTTTGGTTTTAGCATGCCAGCTGAAAAGCCAGCTTTCCAGACAAATGATCTTGAGTTTAAATCCTAGCACTGCAACTTCTTAGTTGTAAGAACTTTAGCAAGTTAGTTCATTTTTCTAAACCTCAGCATCTGAGATAACCAACCTGCTATTAACCAACCCCATAATTACTGTGAAGATTACACAACAGTGTACCTACAGTTACTTAATATGGGCCTGCCACTGTGGAGGTAACTGGCCTATTATTAATTAGCCTACCCCATAGTTACTACAGTGATTAGAAACAATTTATGTATATGTAGGTACTTAAGTCAGTGCCTGACACTCCGGGCATAGGAAATATACTTTCAGTTTTGTTGCAGAAACTTTTAAAAAACAGGTTCTTATTATGTTATTTTGCCTGGGCTTGAACTCATGATAATCCTCCTGCCTCAGCACCTCAAATCCAGGGATTACAGGACTGTGCCACCATACCTAGCTTGCTAATGTGTTGTCTTATAATCAGCAGCCCTTTGGCATCCCATCCCATCCCTGAGGCACAGATCTCTTCCTCTGAATCCTTCTGCCATGGTAGAAGGCAAGAAAAAAGAATTCTAAGTAGACTTTATTTTCTAAGAATCAATATATTTTCTTCCTTTGAAATAAATACAAACCAGTTTGAAAGGTAGGGAGGATTCAGGGGGGAGGGGAAGAAAGGACATAGAGACAAGCTCCGTTCTTTTTTTTTTTTTTTCTCTTTTTTAGTACCAAATGACTCTGGCGCGACCCGGAAACGCAGTTACAAATGAGAATAATTTAAATTCTCCGATAATTACAGTATTTACAGCAGCAGGGGAGGGGTCACCTAGTGCCCCTCTTCTAGGCTAGACAGACATCAGTCCCACTGCTAGGCTGGGATAATGCTGGCTTACCTTACCACCTGCAAGGGCCTCAGGCCTCTAGGCAGTTATGAATTCCCCTGGCAAAGCAGGTAGGGGTTGTGGTATGGTCTGTTTTATGCAGTATTCTAACCATCTCCCACCACCCTGCCCTACAACACCATGAGGTCTTGAGCTCTTTTTGACCTGTGGGATCTCTCCTCTCCTTGCACTGAGTAGCCATGGGCCCTTGGAGTGTTTTGTACAGTCCAGCTGCACTCAGGGCAGGAGGGACCTCTCCTACCCAACTTCCCCTGAGACTGGCCCCAAGACCAGGAATGAATCAGTGCAGAGGGCGGCATCACTCCAGGACAGTGAGCAAAGGGAAGGAGAGAGGTCATAGAGCACTGTAGCTGGGCTCTGACAGTATCAGTCACTATCGCTGGTCTCGCTGCTCTGCTCACCCTGCACCTTGCTGCGGTGCTGCAGAGCCCTGTGGTAGGCGATCTGCACTGACTTGCGGATGTTGGACTTGCGGCCCTCTAGCATCTTCTCTTTGTCTAGATCCTGGTTCACACCCAGAGGAACGAGTTTAGTCCTGGGCAGCCATTGCCTGTCAGACAAGGTAAAGATGAGATAAGGCATGGATTTCAGGGGGAACAAATACTAGCTCTTCCACACTCTATGCATTTAGAAATGCCTGATTCTCAGCATCTCTGCTCTCAAGGGACTGTGTAGTGTATTGAAAAGAATAGTAGGGGGAATAACTGACACGGGAGAAACCTGAAGTAATAAAACTGATGCTACAAAGGATACTAAAAGACTTGCTTAGGAAATATTAAGTTATACAAAGTAGAAGTTAGCTAAGGGAGTTAGTTCTGCCTCCAATATGACTGACTGGAAGGTGAGTAGTGGACTAGCCAGACATGGTAGAAACTGTAGGAAAGCTGAGCGGTGGTGGCGCACACCTTTAATACCAGCACTCGGGAAGAAGAGGCAGGTGGATCTCCCTTGAGGTCAGGCTGGTCTAGAGAGCAAGTTCCAGGACAGGATCCATGGCTACCAAGAAACCCTGTCTCAGAGGGAAACTCTTATACCATTATGGCAGTCTAGAGTTGCTGAGAAAATGTTTCTGGGAATGTTGATTCCTCAAGATTAATCTCCATTCCCAGAACAAAATGAGGCAACTATGATGTAAAACCAGCCATTAGGCCCATTCCCATATCAAAGAACATTCCTCTAAGGGGCATCTTAAGGTGGCAGTGCAAGTGAGAGCCACCATTAATGTCTGGTCTGCCATTAAGTGAACCTGTTTTCAGGAAAAGCATAATTCTGCCAAGTAGGCAAGATGACCCTGGGTTAGAACTATCCAGAAAAGAACAACATTGGTGTACTTAATTATGGTAATTTTTTGTTGTATAAATCTCCCATTTGCCTAAGTGGCCAGACTTGTAATCTCCTACCTCTCTTTAAATTGTTGAAAGTGTAACCTGGGTGGGGTCATGACTTGGAAGAGATTTAAGGATGACTGTGTATGTGGAATGTTATAAACCTAAAGCCTATTTAAGCTGGTAAAATGTTGTTTGAGGCTGGTTCCCTTTTGTGCATGAGCCAGAACCAGTTGCATGCTATTGTTAAAGAGATTTTCCTTTATTAATTTCTTAAGTGTGAGGAGTGATTTCTCACTGGGAAGACATATTAATTCTACAGTATATAAATTCTACAGGGTACTTTATGGGTGCAAAAAGCCTCAAATAGGTATCCTGTCCCAGCTGTTTCAGGGAGACTATCTGCAGGCAATTAACAAAAATTTGACAAGAGAGATTTAAAATCGAATATTTTGTTTTTGTCTTTTGAGACATGTTTTTGCTGTGTAGCCCTGGCTATCCTGGAACTCACTCTGTAGACTAGGCTGGCCTCGAACTCAGAGATCTGCCTGCCTCTGCCTTCTGAGTATAAAGCCGAAATGTTTATGCTTGCTTTTCCCCATCTTGTTACTATAAAGGAAGAAGTGGGAACAATAAGTCTAGAAGTCATCTGAGCATAAGCAGGGAGCCACCCTAACTTTGCCAGTCACTGATGGTCCTTTAGCTTCTAGTCACAGCTTGTTTGCCAGCTACTGCCCACTCAGTCCATCAGGCTCAGGACAAACACACCCTTTTGCTTAGAGCTATTCTAAGCGTGCCCCCCCCCCACCCAATACTTTGTAATAATCTGTTGCTGAGTCTCTTGACAATCTGCCCCCACATCACAGATGGCTGTAATTATATCTGTGGCTTTAAGTCACACCAAATGCACCCGTTTCCTTACCAGGTTCGTTTGTTGTCAAAGAAGAGAACGAGGTAGAGATGCTCTCGGGCTTCCTGTGTCATCTGTTCCCCAAGTTTTAGAACCTCCAATGGTGGTACAGGGATGGGAACCCCATGATGGAACATACCTTCTCGGGGCATCTTTGGATCAATGATCTGAGAGTATAATACAAGCCCAGTTTGGTTTAGGTCACTTCCTCCCCAAAGCTAGCACTACCTAAGAATTTGAAGAATATGTTACTGGGGCTGTAGTGTCGACCTTGCCAAATTATTTCAGAGCCTGGGGGCAAGAGAAAAGATAGGGGAGAGATGGAAAACTGACTGGGATCTCTCTGGGGTACTCAAGCTACATCTGTCTAACAGTCAACCTGCTAAGGAGCCCCGTGCTCTGTAAGTTGGCAGGGAAAGGGCAAGGCTACACTTTATGAATCCAAGTCCTAGGGCTGGAAAGCAGGGGTAAGGACAAGAGAAACCATAGGCCTACCAGAGCTGGATATGATGGATAACCTCGGCACTTGGCCCACACAAGGTCCAGAGCATCCAATGGGGAGTCCTCGTCCTCTGACAGCCAGCCAGCTCCACGACCCAGACTCTTTCTTACCACTTCACAGGAATGGGAGAGAGGAGGTGGATCAGCAGCTGGGGGGCTGGCAAGGCCTTGAAACTGGGTCCCCAGCACCCCTGACTTTGGGTGAGGGTACTTACTGCTGTGGCCCACGCCGCGGCCAGTGCCCACGGAGTAGGCCTCATTCTCAGTGCCTGACGTATCTTCACTGCTGTCCTCTGGGAATGTGCCCCGAGAGAAGGAGGGCTTCCCCCGGCCTTGTTTTGAGGGTGTTGTGCTATGGAAAGACAATTAGAATGCAACTCAGAGGGGAAAATGAAAAATTACATGGCTCAGGGGTCCTCTCCTTGTTAAGCACTCAAATCTCGACTTTTGAAAAACAGAGACTGTATAAAGTTTGTAACTCAACACACTCTTTGGGGTTAGGCTAGTAATCAGACTAATGTCACCAAGTGGAAAACACGCCTGTCTATAAGCAATGCCGACAAGAGCTGCCAGATCTTCTATTTTAATTTATTGTTCTGAAGTACTTGAGATTGATCCTAGGACTTCACACAAGCTAGACAAGTGTTCCAGCAAGGAGCTACATCCCCAGTCCTTGAGACCGAGTCTTGCTACATATGTAGCCATGGCTGGCCCAGAACTTATTCCATAACCTAGGCTGACCTTGAGCTTGCAGTGATCCTACCTTAACCTCCCAAGAGCTGGGGTTATAGGTATGAGCAACCACACCCAGCTCTTCCTGATTTTTCTTTCCTGCTTTTTTGAGATAGGGTTTCTCTGAATAGCCCTGGCTGTCCTAGACCTCACTCTGTAGACCAGGCTAGCCTTAAACTCACAGAGAGAGAGGTTCCCCTGTCTCTGCCTCCTGAGTGCTGGGATTAAAGGTGTGTTCCACCACCGCCCGAAAGGATCCTCTGATTTTTAAAGAGAACACAGAGACAGAGAATTTTATGTGGATTCCATTTTTTGCTTTTAAGTAAATTTAATCCTATCCCCCACCCCAGTTTTTATTTTATCTGCATAGGCATTTCGTCTACATGTATGTCTGTATCATGTGTACGCAATGCCAATGGAAGCCAGAAGATGGTATCCGATCCCCCTGAAACTGGAGTTCCAGTACACTGTATGGATGCTGGGAATTAGACAAGGTCCCTCTGGAAGAGCAGCCAGTACTCTTAACTGCTAAGCCATTTCTCCAGCCCTGTATTCAGTTATTAGAAACATCTTAGTGACCAAAATAAAGTATGTCTGAAGGCCAAATCCTAGCTATAAGGCACAGTTTGCTCTAAAACATCAGCTTAACCTAAGACAGTGTCTTCTGTTCTGTTAGGGTGACTGATCTATCCCATTTATTTTATAGGGACACTTGGATTTGAACTCGTTCCTTTGGACTGAAATGGCTGCCACCTAGCTTCCATGGGAGAACCTGGAAAGGCATCCTGCAGGTTGCCTCCCATCTGCAGGGCTAGTACCTGGTCCGGTCTGAGGCGGCACTGCTGCTGCTGCTGCTGCTGGACTCTGAGTCTGAGCTGCTCCGGGGAAGGTTGCAGTCATTACGGTACACCAAGAAACTCTTCTTCACTGGCTGGTTCCCACTGCTGAAGCCATTGGCTGGTAAGTCTTGGAAGAGGGAAGGAACCAACTGATCAGAAAGATGTAGATCAGAGCCAGCATGGGGGTTAAGGTGGAATGAGTCTGGGTTCTCTTTCTGGGATGAAAAATTCCTCCAACCTTGGCCAGCAGAGATAGCTCTAAGCAGTTCTACCATAGCAGGCCAAAGTTTTGCACTGACCTTCAACTTCCCTTAGCCTAAAGACACAAAGGATTTAAAAGGCAGGAAGTTCCCCAAAAAAAGGAGAGAAGAGAAAAGGTGAAGTGATAAGGGGAAGAAAGGCTTGGATGGGAACCTGGCTGGGTCAGTATCTTTGGGCCTCAGTTTTCACAAATGAAGGATGAGGGGATGGGATTAAAGGACTCCTAAGGACCCTTCTAGTTGACTTTTACAGGGAAATGAAGGGAGAGCTCAAAGTATGCTGGGAGGAATGGCAGCTCTGCTCACTGTCTTGGGGCAGGGGCTGGGTGATGATGAGGCTCACCCATTGGGGGGTCTTCTGTGGACTTATCACTGTCGCTGTCTGAGCTCGAACTGGGCCGGGGGCTCCTACCCCGCTTGCGCTGACGCAGGGAGCCCATGATGGGAAGCTGGGGGGGCCCCACAGGACTGCCTCCATGGCTGGGGGTCATCTGGCTCTCCCGGTTTTTGGGGGGCCGGCCCGGCCTCTTGGGCGGCCCAGCTGTCTTCGGGTTCTTTTTGGAGAACAGAACTGAGGTTCTCCTGCCCACCTCATGTGCAGGGGTTGAGGACATGTTGGGACCCAGGCCTGGAGCAGAGAAAGAGAGAAAGAGAGTTGGTGAGGGGCCTGACATGAAAGGAAGGGTAGATGTCCAGGGTAACATCCTGGGAATATAGGATCATTACTATGTGTAGAATTGGGGAAATAATATTGGGATTGGGGATTCAGAACAACTCATACCAACAACCAGAGAGCAGCTAAGAGGCCCCTGACTGGGAAATGAAGGAGAAAGTTCAGCTAGTTGTGCAGGAAGGACCTCTGCCTAGGGGACAGCAGGGCTGAGTATGTACTGCAGGGCCAAAGTCTGACTTGCTTTGGGGTCCATCTTGCTATGGGGTTCAGACCTTTGCTTGTCTCCTGGCTGCTGCTCTCTTCTGCGGCACTGTCTGTCTGTCCATCCTTGTCACAGGCTGCAGGGTGGGGTGTCAGACTGCCCCGGTTGGAGGGACCATGACGCTCAGGCCCATCCCGGCCAGTTTCCCGCTGGTGAGCAAGTTTCCGTCGCAATGCCGTCATCTCTTTCTTGATCATTTTTGCACGGCGGGAACGGCCCACACTTTGCTTGCTGGCATTGACTTCGTCCAGCCGCTCCAGCAACAACTTTAGCTGCTCTTCTACTGGCAGGTGTTTCTGGTTCTCCAGCAGGACCAGCCGTTCTTCCTCTGCTGCCAGGGAGAGTTGGGGGGAGAAAGGTCAGGCTCAGAGCAACCCATTGGGCCCCTTGAACCTGGGCAGGCAGCAGGAACCCACTCTTCCCATTGACTTCTCCCAGGAAGAGCTACAAAAATGGCAGCGCAAGTATGCAGAATGGTGGCCCAGCTATCCGTTCACCCAGTCTTGCTTCTTGGGGGAGCATTCCTGGGGAGAGCCTGCTGCTGCTCAGCCCAGCTGCTTTCTGCCTGTACTGCCTGTCCCCAGGAAAGGACTTTTGGAGACCTGTCCATTCCTGGCATTGGCCTCTGTGCATGCAGATGACTGATCCATCACCCACCATCTTCAGTGTGATGTGGGGCCTCATCTCCGGCCAAGTTGTGAGGGATATGCATGCCCGTCTCAAAGTCAATGCCCATTTTTTCTGCCTGTCGCCGGGCCTGACGGAGTACAGCGCCACCCTGCTCACGGAGTCGCACCGCTGCCCTGTAGAAGATGGTGTCCTTGGCATTATACTTTAGGCAGTTGCTGACAATGAGGTTGAAGTCCTCCTCAAAATCATCAAAATTCAAGTAGCGATAAGCCTCCAAGTTCTGCTTCATGGTGAAAAAGTCCATGGGCTTTTTGATGTGGTCTAGGTAGTCAGGTACCTGGGAGAGCAGGGTAAGTGTCTAAGTGGAGATCTGTTCTTATTCCCCCCAAACCCTACTCTTAACAGCCACCCCTGAAATGCCTCTAGCAACCTCCTCCCACCACAGTTAAGAGGCAGGCTTGTAGTACAAAGGAAGTTCTAGTCCTGAGCTGTGTGACCTTAGTAGTCTGTTAACCTCTCTGGGCCTTATTTTCCTCTCCTGGAAAATGGTGATGAAAATGCACACAAATCTATTTCCTGGAACCACGGGCAGCTTTAATAGGGGAAAGAAGCCGGGCGGTGGTGGCGCACGCCTTTAATCCCAGCACTCGGGAGGCAGAGACAGGCGGATCTCTGTGAGTTCGAGGCCAGCCTGGTCTACAAGAGCTAGCTCCAGGACAGGCTCTAAAAAAGCTGCAGAGAAACCCTGTCTAAAATAGGGGAAAGAAAAAGGCCATGAGAATTCGCTAAAAATTGTAGTTTTGTATTCCTGCTGTTGTTCTTGCTCATTATCAGGCTTGTGGTAGGCTGCTGCCTCAGAGAGAAAAGTGAACCTAGGGCTTCAGAGCTGGCTCTTTAGATTCTGAGCCTTTTAAAGTTTCCATTCTAGGGCTGGGCACCCTGAAATATCTTCCTGCCTTGTGATTATTCATCTGGCAGACTCTGGGAGAGGAGTGCAGATGGCCTCTCATTCTGAGTTCTTGGGTTGTGATGAGGACAGGAGCCCAGGTGATACGTGTGGCTCTAGTTCATCAGACCCAGAGCCACTGAACCCTTTATGTCTAGGTCCCCACCTAGTCCCTGGGCCAGACCTGCAGCAGGGGTCCAACTGGGAGAAGAGAAAGAAGTTGGAGTGAGGGGAAGGGATTCTTACTTCGTCCAATTCGGTTACCTCAGACAGAGGGACCGGCTCGCTGAAGATGTTGCCTGTGTCCTTCTCTTGGAGCTGCTCCAAGGTTTTTCGGAGGAGGATGAGGAAAGGGGTCAGCTGCATTTCCATGGCAATCTGCTGGATCTTAATCTGGCACACAAAAAGGCTGGATCAGTCAGGCCCTGGCCAGTCCCTCAGCAGAGGAAATGGTCCCTGTTGGCTTAGAAACATGTTTTTCTCATCCAGGCCCTATGAAAGACAGCTGTCTCTATCTACTTTGGTCCCCTTCCTTGAACTCCTGGCCGGAGCTCCCTGAATCAGAGGTTAGGATTCTGTGCAGTCTCCTTTGATACTCAGCTTCCCACAGGCCTACAAGCACATAGTGCTGGGATACTCAATGCCAGTATGGGCTTTGGTGCTTCCCAGCCAGGGACATACACTCTCCCTCCTCTGGAGCTGGGTTCTGCTTTGAGAACCAGGACTGGCCCAGGAGCACTCACCGTCTCCCTTTTGAGTTTCTCTCGCTTGCGAATCAACTCCACCAGCAGCCGAGCTCGCTCCAGGTCATGCCGGAGCCGCTGCCAAGACTTGAGCTGTTCTTTGAGGGCCCAGTTCTTATCTTCAGAATCTCTCTGTGGAGGTAAAGGGACATCAGATGGTGAGAGCCAGAGGAGAATCTAGCAAGAAACCTAGGCCAAGAACAGGGCAAGCCCAAGGAGAAAGCCCAGTAATTTATCAATAGCACCTCCATCTATGTGTTACCAAGGTCTAGCACAAGATAATGCTCAGCATATTTGTTGAGTTAATGACCACACAGGAATGATGCCTTTCCACCAACCTGGTAATATGTAGATTTCATGCTGAGCCTGCTTTAGGGGTTAATTTAAAGGTGGAAAAATCTTAAGCTCTTTGATGCTAGAGGCTATCACTACAAATTTTGGTCCTTGTCCTTCTGGTACTAGTTTTCACAGCCCTCAGGGATTTGGACACAGTACCCCGACTTGATCACAGTTCCTCTGAGACTGAAGATGTGTCTGCAGACGCCGAAGTAGTGGGACCCCATTCCGTGACTGTCGTTTCAGAGTCCAGTAGCTGTGTAGCCTCTGCATGAACTGGCTCTTCCTCTGGATGGTCAGGCGGTTGGTGATCTTACTGAGTCTGGAAACCAGGGAACAAAGTAAAAACCTGCTACGTCCTGACTGCCAGTAAGAGCTCCTGAATGAGGACAAGTGGGGTCCATGACACTCATCAAAAAGGTCTGGAAAGCTAGGCACAGAACTCACACCTGAAATCTCAGCACTCAGGAGGTGGAGGCAAAAGGATCCGGAAGCTCAAGGTAATCTTTGGCTCTATATGGAGTTCAAGCCCAGCCTACTACAAGAGATTCTATCTCAAAAAGAAAAGAAGGATCTCCCTCCTTTTGCTCCTCATCAGGACCTTGGGAGGGAGATCATGAGCAAGGAAGTCAGGACCGTGAGGAGTGCGTTTACCCACTGAGACGGTGGGACAGATCTAACGGGAGACCACCAAGTCCAGTTGGAATGGGACTGATGGAACAGGGGACCAAACTGGACTCTGAATGTGGCTGACGGTGGAGAAGGACTGAGAAACCAAGACAACGGCGATGAGCATGAACTCTATAGCATGGATGGGCTCACTGTGAGCCTTGTCAGTTTGGTTGCTCACCTTCCTGGACTTAGGGGGAGCTGGGAGGACCTTGGACTTAACATAGTGAAGGGAACCCTGACGGCTCTTTGGCTTGGAGAGGGGTGGAGTGGGGGTATGGGTGGAAGGGAGGGGAGGGAAGGGGGAGGAGGAGGGGAGGAGATGGAAATTTTTAATAAAAAAAAAATGAGAAAAAAAAAAGAAAAGAAGGAAGAAGAGGAGGAGAAGGAGCAGTTTGGAATTCTGGGCTTATGGCATAACCAACAGTGCCTTGAGTGGCACAACACAGCAGAGAGGAAACTAAGCTCTCAGCATTGAGTAGAACAACATCAGTCTGCCTTTCTAAGTCTGCTCAGCCACAGCAGCCCAAGGCACAGTTAGACTCTGATCTTGTGGGCTGAGCCTGTGGAGAAGATAACGTATCTCATCACTTGTTGGCCTTTTGTTAAGATAAAGTGAAGATAAATTACAAGGACAGAAACCTATGGTGAAGTCAACCAGACAACACAAGACAGCTAAAAACAATTGACAATCACTGCCTGATTGAGCAGCACTCCACAGTGCACAGTCTACAGCAGGGGAAGGTGGCCCTTAAGAACATAGAGGACACTGCAGCATTTCTGGTGCATGATCAAGTTGCTTATGTCATGCACTTTTTTCCCCCTGTACTGGGGACTGAACCCAGATCTCTATGGATACTAAGCATATCTGACAACTGAGCTGCATCCCAGTCCCTTCACAACTTTCTGAGCCTTCTCCTCTCCACTTTTTATTGATTCTTTCATAGGAAGATCATTTTCCCATCCTTTTTTTCTAAAAAAAGATTTATTATTATGTGTACAGTGTTCTATCCAGTGTTCTACCTGCAGGCCAGAAGAGGACATGACATATCATTACAGTTGGTTGTGAGCCACCATGTGGTTGATGGGAATTGAACTCAAGACCTCTGGAAGAGCAGTGAGTGCTTTTAACCGCTGAGCCATCTCTCCAGCACCAGCTGTTTCATCTTAACAAACCACACCATCAAAAAGAGGGGCACACACTTAATCCCAGCACTTGGGAGACAGAGGCAGGATCTCTGTGAGTTTGAGGCCAGCCTGGTCTACAGAGTAAGTTTCAGGACAGAATTCAAAGGTACATAAAAACCCAGTCTCAAGGAGGGGAGAGGGATAGCTTCAATACGTGTTCTATCCACCAGATAAAGGTTCAGAGTTTCTGGCTCCAAATGCAAAAGTCAGGTAGATGACTCACTTCCACATAGCTCTGATGGAAGGCAAGCAGGCTACTCTACTACTTAGGCCCCACAGTCCCTCTGAGGGCTTTTCCCCTCCCCTTCCTGCCCACTGCACATGTACCTGTGTGGCGGAATGCAGGGTACAGACACCACAGGTGCTGCTGCTCGCTTTTCTGCTAAGATCTTCCGAGCTTTCTTCATCTTAATCCGGGACTTGGCCTTGGCCTTCTTGACCTTCTCTGAGCTCCAGCTTTTACCCTCATCTTCTTCTTCATCCTCCTCCTCCTCACCCTCACTGTGGGAGAGGGCAGGTAGGCGGCGAGCAGAACCTGGGGGTGTGTGGATGTCACAGTAGGCTGTCTTGCGGACGCTAAAGGAGGTGCCATTGGCACCTGTCTCCCGCACAGGTTCCATCTTCATGTAAAGGCCAGCCTGCTGGGCACATGTCACATGGAAGGCTGTGTAGCAGTTGGCCTTGTGGCACTGGATGCAGGCTCCAGAGCCCCGCTGTTTGCAAATGTAGCAGGTGAGCTTCCAGCGGGCTGGTGGGATATGCTCAATGCTGTCAATAGGTTCTAGGAAGACTGTGTTGGCAAAGCAGACCTCAGGGATCCACAAGGCACACACAACGTGAGCCCAGCGGCCATCATCTGTCTGCTTAAAGGCACCACCCTTATTGGGGCACAGAGCACAGTCCACTGCACGAGAAGGTGACTGCAGGCAACGGCGGCACAGCCACTGGCCCTCAGGGATATAAGGGACACCATAGCACTCCTGATGCACAGCCAAGTTGCACATGTCACAGAAGAGGATGACATTGCTGTTCTGGCATTCGCCGTCATTGCAGATACAGCACACGGCATCTTCATCCACTAGTGCATTGGGGTCACCTTTATTGTGACTCTCAAAGTAAGACTCCTTCTCCAACCGGTCCATTAGGTACTCAAAGATCTCCTGTGGGATAGGACTCACACCCTCTGTCTTCCGTCGCTCATTCATGATATCCAGCCAGATGTAGTCCTCCTCGTCCATGTCATACTCTACTTCCTCATCCAGTTCTTCTGCAGACTTCTCAATGTACCTGAAGTGCACACAGGTAGTTTGGCATCACATGGCTGCTATCTTTTCCCTTCAGATAAAGCACTGTGCTTGCCTCCAAGCACTCAGCCTCTGCCCAGGTACACATGTCTCATTCTAGCCTTCATCTTCGTCCTCAATTTCAACCCCCTATTTGTAGATACTATAATCATTTCTGTCTTGCAGAAAAGGAAACCTAAATGTGGGGGAAGTTAACTTGCTCAGCTTACTTATAAGAAAGTGCCCTAATGCTTGGTCATAAATACAGGCCTACCTCTCTAGTACTCATACTGTGGCATCATATGAAGTATAGAGGCTCCGCAAGACTCCTAAAAGGGCCAATGTTGGAACAGTAAGGACCCATCAGGGGAATATGAGGGACTGTACAGCCAGAGGAAGGCAGTTCCTTGGACAACAATGGCAAATGAATACAGGCCTGTTTTAGCAAAGCTGACAAGTACCAAAGACACCATGGATGTTCTTTCAGAAGGTGCTAGGGGTCTCTCAAATGCTACATACTGTGTTTGTTCTCTGGAGAGCCTTGAAAGATAATAATAGCTAGGACTGACTGGGCATTTACTATGGGCCAGGCACCAGGCCAAGTTACAGCTATTCTCATTACAGCTAGCAGGTCAGTGTTCTTATCATCTTTATTTGTAGATGAAGAAAGTAAAGTTTTGAGAAAAATTGTTAATAACCTATTACAGATAGGCTTTATCACCAGGGAGTGACAGAGCTGGCATCCAGTCTCTATCCCCAGTTTTTTCACATTCACTTTGGCACTCTCTGACCAGCAGGCTTAGAGCAGAGGGTTTCTCTAAGTGGCTGTAAACATAGCAGGTACCCACCTTGCCCTGCCTTAGGCCACCTAGACTCTAGGACTGTCAACTATAGAGTACAAGAGAAGAACAGGAGTTTGGCTTTTTAACAAACCTGGTTTTAAACTTTGTCTGTGCCACTTGGACATGTTCGGAAAGCACTGCTCTGCCCTGTATCAAAGCTTTACTGATAAAAGATCGAAGGCTATATTCAGTAAATGATAACTTTTAATGATATTAAAAAAGTGAACAGCCATGGAGCTGGAGATATACTCAGTTGGTAGAATGCTTACCTAACACGCACAAAGTCCTGGTTCAATCCCTGGCACCCCATAAAACCAGGTATGATGGCATAGCTGTAAATCCTAGCACTCAAGAGGTAGACGTAGAAGAATCAAGAGTTCAAAGCTACTACACTGTGAACTGAAGGCCAGCCTAGGATACATGAGACCCTGTATTTAAAGGGGGTGGGGTGGCTAAATCATGGGGCACACAACATGTTCTAGCAGAACATGGAAAGTGGACCTCCAAGCAGGCCAGGTGCAGAGAAGCTCTGGGGTCATTTGCCGTCTCTGTATGACAGTTTATAACCTTAACCTCTTAAACTCTCTGGGCCTTATCTACAGAGTCATAATGCTGACATTGCTATTGTAAGCATGAAATAAGTTAATAAATGGAAACACTTAGAACAGTGCTTCGCATGGAGTACATATTCAATAAATGTCAATTTATTATTAGCCTTTATATAGCCCTAACCCACCTTGCCTTGAATTACAGCTGCTTGTGCCTAACTCCTCTAGACAGAGGCAGGGATCATGTCTGATTCACTGTACAGAAATAGGTCCTCACTGCTGTTCAATTGAAAGGCATTTTGGGGGTGGCAGGGAGGAAAGAGACTACAATGTGTGTAGGAGGCAGCTTCTCCCGTAGCCCTTTCCCTCTTACCCAAGGTGAGCTCAACCTGTGCCCCTGGAATAATATATGATCAGAGCTGGTGTGAGGTAGCCAGATGGGTCTAGGGCTTAGACAAGTTCTCTTAAACATCAGGTCTTGGCTGTCCCTCTGCCATGACACATGACTGTATGTGATGGTACATAACACACTCCCACAGGCACCCAGATTACAGACTGTGGCACAGATAGGTGGGCTGTGTGTCAAGTACAATTCTTGGCACACTAGCTGGCAATCCACCCCCTCCCTCCCCCTCAAGAAGTGCACTGGAATTTGAGCAAGAGAAAATGTTGTTATTAGAGTGACAACCTCAGACCTTCTCAAGTTTTTGCAAAAGTAAATCATTTCCAAACAACGGGGAATTTTGCTAACTATGATAATTACAACAACATAACCCCGACTGACTGCAGCACACCAGCTGAAAACTGTTCCTCTAGAGAAAAGTGACTGTGGGGGGTGGGAAGAGTAGAAGCTGAGTAAGCTGGGCTGGACTGCCTGTGAGAACAGATTATGTATGCCAAGAGCCATTAGAGGAGAGGAAGGCCCCAAAAGAGGCCTAAACATTTGGAGATGAAGAAGCATGGTAGTAAATTCTAAGAGAAAAGAGAAAGAGTAGAAAATCATAGAGGGGGAACTGGGCTGAAAACAGCCAAACGGAGAGAAAATATTTACTAAAACTTGGACAAGGAAAAAGTTATATGTGTGTGTGTGTGTATGTATGTATGTATATGTATATATATATATACACATACACACATATATACACATATATACATGCGCACACACACACACACACACACACACACACACACACATGTATATGTATGTCACTGTGTTCCCAGTCACTGTCATATCAAGTGGACTACAAAAGCAAAAGCCGCTTTTACATAGAGCCTTTACAATAAAGACAAATGAACAAACTGCTCTCCTGGCTTTGGGAGCCAGAACTCCACTTGGTTTTCATTACATCCTGTGGCTGAGATTTCTATATATAGTTCACCACCACACTGCCCACCCATTGCACATCTTTTTTTACTCATGTTAAAGGAATCAGCTTTGCCAGGCAGTGGTGGCGCACACCTTTAATCCCAGCACTTGGGAGGCAGGAGCAGGCAGATCTCTGTGAGTTCGAGGCCAGCCTGGTCTACAGAGGGAGTTCCAGGACAGGCTCCAAAGCCATAGAGAAACCCTGTCTCAAAAAAAAAAAAAAAAAAAAAAAAACCAAAAAAAAAAAAAAAAAAAAAAAAAAAAAAAAAAAAAAAAAAAAAAAAAAAAAAAAAAAAAAGAAAAAAGAATTAGCTTTATTTTGTCTGTCTGTGGTTTCGGGTTAGCAAGACAGTTAAGTGGGTAGGTAGGAGAGAGTGCATGGCAGGAGAGAACTGACCCCCACAAGTAGTTCTCCAGCCTCCACAGGTGCTATGATGCAAATGCATGTGTAGACACACAAATAAAAAATTACTTATTTTTTATAAAAAAAGATTTTTGTAAAAATATTAAGAATGCCTGCAAATTCAATAGAAGCCACTAAGACTAGCTCTTAGAAGGAATGGAATCCAAAGAAAAATAAGTAAATAAACAAAAGAGTCACTGACGAGGTACTGTGTCAGCAGTGGAAACACTGCTCACAAAGCTGACAAAGGACAAGTAGCAGTAACAGAGCATTTCATCACAGACATCACCTGCATTTAGGGCCTTCTGAGCCAATGTCTTCTGCCCTAGTGAGGAACACTGCACCTGCCCTGCAGATAGGTTTCTACAACATCAGGCCATGGCCACACAGTGAAAAAGTAAAAAAGGTCAGAAATCAGAGCTGGGATGTTGGGTGTAGGAGAACAGTGTGGCTTTGAGGCTCGGAGGACTTGTCTCAACCTCAGCTCAGAGATTCCTAGCAAGTGACTTTTGACAGGCCTGGTACTTTCTAAAATGAGAACAATGACTGCTTGAGAGAGTTTTGGGAATAAAGAGGTGGCTATAGCTGGTGCAATGTCATACAACATTCAGAAGGCAAAAGGTAGGCGGTTCACTTGTCAGCTCAAGGTCAGCCTGAGCTACAGTCAGTTCCAGGCAGTCAGAGAAACAGTGAGGCCATCTCAAAAACAAAAACAAATAACAAAAAAAAACAAAAAACAAGCAAGGCAGTGGTGGCACATGCCTTTAATCCCAGCATTTGGGAGATAGATAAAAGGCAGGTAGATCTCTGTTGGTTTGAGGCCAGCCTGGTTTACATAGTAAGTTTCAGAACAGCCATGACTGTTTACACAGATAAACCCTGTCTCAAAAGACCAAAACAAACAACCCCCTCAAACCAAACCTTAATTAAATAGTAATTTAAAAAAATAAAAACAAACAAACAAAAAAAGAGGGGCGAGATGGCTATAAAGCACAAACACAGGACCTAGCATGTGCCTACAGGGCTGCATTCAGTTCACACTCCCTTTCACGGCTAGTGCTGTCCTTTACTCTGTTTCCTATCAGGCCATCACCTCTCTTGGTTTTGACTAGTTTTCTACAGGTAGGAGGGTGTAGTGTCCTTACCGGTAGTAGGAAGTGGGCCGGGGTGGTGCATCAGGGGTGTCTTGCTCCAGCTCTCGATACACCACCTCAGGCAGTTTGGGAGCAGCACTGGCGGGAGCACTGTGGTGGTGGTGGTTGGAGTCCTTGCGTTTCTCCTTGTTCTTATGCTTGCCTGACTTAGGTGTAGCCGTGGGTGTCTCGGTGTTCTCTTTGTTGCTGCTATTCTCTGGGGCCTCCTCAGGGGCTTCCTCATCCTCTGATACCACATCCAGGTTGTCAAAAATGCTGATGCGGTGGACACGGCCATGCAAGTCCACCTCTACCATGCGCTGGGCCTGAGCATAACTCATCACCTCTCGGCCTGGTGACTGTGAGACCTCAGAGGGGCTGGGTGACTGCTTATTGGCTGGTCGTGACTGACGCCCTTTCTTTTTGTGCTTGCGCAGTGGAGTCTGCTGTGGTGGTGGTGGGCTGTCGTGGTCATAGTGGTATAGGTGGTACTCAATACCACTGTAACTCTTGTAAACCTTGCGGCAGGTCTCCACAGGGCATTCATATGGTGGCTTAGTTGCCCGCAAGTTGTGGCAGAAGGTCTTCACATCAAAGTCTACCCCCATGCTGTCACATCTGGAATATACAGATCAGTTAGCACAGGCCTGGCAAGAGCTTTCAGTCTCTGTACCATACAACCCACTTTCTCCAGTTTCCCTTCTCACAAGGTCACATGTCCTGGCCAGCCTCTCTTTAGAGCATCTCCAAGTGCCAGCTCCTTTACCAAGGTCTTGGCACAGGTCCTCAAGACCTACTGCTTGGTCATCCTGCCTATGTCTCACAAGTCTCACATAAAATGACAAGAGTGATCTTCTACCAAGTAGCAGTGGTCACACCAGTGACACAACTAAAAGCTCCCGCTGTGCCAGCTTCTTAGGATAACATTCGAGGGATTTCTTTCACTGTTTGGCTCTAGTCTTCCTTTCTGGATTCTTCTCAGAAGTTTTAATTGTCTACACGCACATTACCTTACCATTCCCTGAATGTTATAATCTCTCAAGGTGCAAAGGTGTTATAATCTCTCTTTATTAGGAATGCTGACTGGTTGGCTCCTACAAATTCTTCAAAACCTAGTTCAACTGATACTTTTATTATGGCTTCTTTGACTCTTGCATGGAAAAATTATTCCCACAGCCTTCTAGTCTCACCTCCAGTGTGACACTTTCCAGTTCTATCTTCTCCCAGTCTACTGAGAGATCTTCAGTAGACACCAGACCTATCTATTTCTAAATCCCAAGTTTCTAGCAAGCACTGAACTCTCAAGCCTTGGCAAATAAATGAAAATCATGTTGAATGAATAACTGAATGAGAAGACCACCAAATCGGAAGGATAAAAACTGCCTATATGTAAATTGCCAATGATGAGCCCTGGATGCCCACAGAAACCACTGGACTGCATCATCAGTGCGTTGCTGAGGTCTTCACAGGGATCCTCATCCTGGCCCTGGAGCTGGGTGGGGGGATATAGGGAGGAACTATGCGACAACAGTCATTTACCCAGGGAAAACAGCACAGGCTACACTTACTTCCTCATTTACATATTCATGCAACATTAACTCAGGGCCTACCAAGTGCCAGGCCCTAAGGGCACAAACAGGAACACAAAAATCTAGGCTTTATGTTCCAGGGTTCTCAAGGGCTAACCCTCCCCCACCCTGATGTTTCTGGGTGAGTAGAGACAGCAGATGGCACCAAACCCCAGAGAGCCCAGCTTAGTCACTGCCCCAATTTCTCTTAGGATGAGTTGAACTAGGGTGCTTGGGACCACCAATGCAAAGCCTGCCTGACCTCCCTGAAAAACACTGACTCTCAGCCTCTCCTCTTGAGGTTAGTCCCTCTGTTGACTTCCAAGTCAGTCAAGCTTCACGTTTAACTCCAACTCACTTCTATTTCCTACTTGCTGCTGTACCTTTAAGCACTAAAGCAATTACAGGCACAAACAAACTCAACTCTTTCCAAGCCGGGTCCCTGGTGAACGCTGCCGCTCTGGCTTTGCTGGCCTGGTTCCCAAACTGGCACAGTGTCCCCAGGGACCTGGTGTCAGAGGCACAAAGGTGTGACCAGAACTTAGCTCTGAAAGCCCTGGGCCCAGAGGTATGGAGGAAGCATCTACTCCCAGGAACTGCAGGAGCTGAAGGAAGCAGGGCACAAGGGGTGGGACCAGGGCCGTGGTGCGGAGCCGGGTCTCCCGGATGCTGCGCCGCTTCCTTTTCGTCAAAGTGTAACAAGTCAAACAAGGTTTCCCTCTTGCCGCTGGCCCAGGCAGACTCAAAGGACATACACTGTCGCAGCGGACGCTCGCCGCGAACGAAGGGCCTGTCAATTTTCCCCGCACGAGGGGTCCAGGAGGTGCTTAGCGCGCCTCTCCAAGGTGGCCCCTTCTCCACTGCTACCGCCGCCCGGACCCGGCCCGCACTCACCGGCCACCTCCAGTCCGGGCTCATCGCCGGGGGCGCCCGCCGGGGCTCCGACCCCGCGCGAGGAGGCCGGCGGGGAAGACGGTCCGGGAAGGGGAAACCCGAACTCCGGGACGCGGAGCTGGGCACCCCGGCTCCTGCCCCGCACGCTCTGGCCCGGCTTCCCGCGCTGACCCCTGCCGCTCCCGGTCCCGCCGGCGCCCCAGTGTCGCAATTCCGCAAGCACCCTCGCGTTTCCCGAGCTCTGGGGTCTTCTGGCCTTGGAACCCGGTGCCACCGGGACAATAAGGGGGTTCCCGGAGGCGGCACAGGAACAGCGGCAGCGGGACTGTGGCGGCAAAGGCTGTGGCAGCGGCGGCAGCAGCAGCGACGGCGACGGCGTCCGCTAGGGTAAACGCGGCCCCGTGGCGCTGCATAGGCGCACTTTCGCCACGACTCTCCGCCGGTCCGCTGAGGCGCAAGCGACCATCTTATGGGTCTGGAAAAGACGTCTGAACACCGCATAGGTCCCGGGAGTGCCTCCATGTTCGAGGGGGAGTTTCTGGAAACTGAAGCCACAGTGTGGGGAGCGGGGGTCCTCGGGCCGTTTGTGGCGAATCTGCGAACACGGACGGGGAGCGCGAGGCTGGGTGTGAGGAGCCCGCCCTTCTCCCCTCCCCCTCTGCCGCCGCCTCCTGCTCCCTCCCTCCTACTGGCGCGACGGCTGCGGTAGGGACCTGGCCTTGGTCTCTGAGGAAGGCGACGGGGCGGGGCGGGCGCGCAGGGCGAGGCGGAGCTGGGGGCAGGGCTCGGAGCCCGAGGGACGCCGCCGAAGCCGCAGGGGCCCGCAGTTATGGGCAGGGGCGGGGCGGGGCGGGAAGAATAGGCCGGCATGGGCGGGGCTTGTGCCCAGGAGGCGGAGCCATCGGAAAGCGGCTCCTTGATGCAACGGCGGCCGCCGGAAGAGTGGGCCTGAGGGTCCCAAGAAAAAAAGGGCGGAGCTTTGGGTGAGCTTGGAAGGTGGAGCTGAATCAGGGATGAAGATAGGACTGGGAAGGAACCCCCTACAAAACTACGGTGAAAGGGCGGGACTTAGGGAAGGAAGCAAGGGGTGGGGCCACAGACGTAGTGTGGGATGGAAAGGCGACCTGGCGGAAGGAAGGCGTGGCACCAGCGAGGGAACTGAGTTTGGGGAGGTTCCCGGTCCTTTATGGTAAAGCAGAGGAATTTAGATTGGCAGCGCTAGACAACAGGGTTACCGGTTGCTGATTGGAAGACGGTGTCAAAACACACAGCCCATTGACTATGACTGACACTTTCAGTGTGAACATGGTTAAGTTGCTGAATTCTTCGGGTACCTTATTTGTAAACCCGGAACTTGAAAATTCTACTGTTAATTCGTGGGGCTTTCAGAGAACTTGGGACGTCAGGGGTCATCATTGTTAAGCAGTGTTTGCAATTGTGTCATTGAAGAGTATGAAAAAGTCTTCCAAGGTGCTAGGGTCCCTGAAAAGTTAAGTTTTATCTTCATGCAGGCTTGGTATTCAGCACCCTAAAGCTCACGTTTTCATACATCACGCCTCTCCCCCAACAAATGCCAATAAAACCGGCACTCCAGGAACTTGTTTCTTGTTTAAATCGTGAGGTCTGGATTAAAACCGGAATTTCTTTTTTTAAAAAAAAAAAAATGGCTTAGTGTAACTGAGTGATTAAATGGGGATAATATAAGGTACCTTTTCCCCGGGATTATGATAAGGATTAAAACAGATGAGATCTGTAAATCGCCTAACGGTGTCTAATGTATAAGACTCGTATTTGCAAAAAAAAAAAAAATACTAGCTATTATACTCATCCAGAAAGTTCAAAATAAGCAGTAATCTCAGCGTTCAAGAGGACTGTGGTAGGATTGCCTAGACTGCCTGCGAGTTCCAGGTCAGACTGGTCTACACTGCAAGACGCTCTCTAAAAAAACAACAACCAGAATAAAGGAATAGAAGAGTTATATAGATCCCCCCCCCCCCGCATTGTGCCGAGGGCTTTGCACATACAAGGCCAGGGATCTATCACTGACAGCTTTCTTCTTCTTCCTCCTCCTCCTCCTCCTCCTCCCCCTCCTCCCCCCCCTCCCCCTCCTCCCCTCCCCCCTCCTCCTCCTCCCCCCTCCTCCTCCTCCCCCTTCCTCCTCCTCCCCCCTCCTCCTCCTCCCCCCCTCCTCCCCCCCCTCTCCTCCTCCTCCTCCTCTTTTTTGAGACAAGGTTTCTCAGTGTAGCTCTGGCTGTCCTGAAACTTGCTCTGTAGACCAGGCTGGCCTCAGATTCAGATATCTCCCTGCCTTTGCCTCTTGAGTGCTGGGATTAAAGGTGTGTGCCACCACCTTTTTTTTTCCCTTAAAGACAAGGTCCAAATAAATTGCCTATACTGGCCTTGAACTTGTGATTACAGGCTTGTACCACTAGGTCTGCATATTGTCTTAAAGCCAGCTCTTTTGGGGTGAAGAACCCCTATGAGAATCTGATGAAAGCTATGGGTCTCTCCTGAGGAAAAAAAATGTAAAAGTACATACACAAAGTTTTAAAAACTGAAGTTTGACATAGAAGTGACTGGATCAGTGTGTTGGGATGGATGTTAACCTAGCTGAAGCTATCCTGGCTCCCTACTTCTAGGTGAGGCCTCAGGCCCTGGGTCCCCTAGTCTCCCTCTCCAACACCCATGAGACAGAGATGGAGTAAGATTAGCTTTATTATTGGCATGAGGCAGGTAGGTGGTGATCATGCCAGGCCTTTCTGTAGTCAGGGGGCAGAAAACTTGTCAGCCAGCACTGATCAACCTAGCTGGCTCTTCTGGGGAGGTCCAGATCTCTCTCCAGGTGCCTTTAGCTTCCAGTGGGTGGGCAGGTAAGCAGACTGCTAAGCATTGGATGTGTGGAGTCCTCAGGGCTGCTCTGGGGCTGAGGCTGTGCTGGGGTTGGCCGGGGGTGGAGGCCGTGGCTGGATATCTCTGGTGCGCATGTAGGACAGCAGCTGCTCAGGAATCTCAGCCAGCACATCCTTGGCCAGTCGTGCCATGCTCAGCACCTGGTTCCCCGATCGGTCCACATAATCTCGGAAGGGAACAAACTGGGACAGACAAGAAAGGAGTTTTGAGTTCTGGCCAAGAGAGTGGGAAGCACCCAGGATTCATCTTTGATTCCTAACATCTCTTTCCAAGTATCACTGTTCTTCTCCCTTAATATTGAGCTGTTTTCTATATCTGTTTTTCCACCCACTCTATCCCTACCCCACTTTCTTTTTTTTCAAATATTTATTTATTATGTATACAATATTCTGTCTGTATGTATGCCTGCAGGCCAGAAGAGGGCACCAGATCTTATTACAGATGGTTGTGAGCCACCATGTGGTTGCTGGGAATTGAACTCAGGACCTTTAAAAGAGCAGGCGGTGCTTTTAACCACTGAGCCATCTCTCCAGCCCCCTACCCCACTTTCTATTCACCCTCAACTCATTTTCATTGGACTTCACACAGCGCTGAAATTACTCTTGCTAATGTCATTAATAGCCCTATAAGACTTAAATCAGTGCAGTGGGTGATAATTTTCAGTCTTTGTCTTGCTGAGAGTCTCTTTAGCTTCCATACACTTGAATGCCATCTTTCTGGATACATCCTGCTTCTTTGTGTGGGGTGCTGGGGCTTGTGTATACAAGGCAAGCTCTCTACCATTGGACCACATTTGCAGCCCAAATCCCATGCCTGACACCACACTCTTTTCTTCTACTTTTCTGGAAGCTGTACTCCATCTCAGCTCCCATTCCTTTGGGTCTTCCTGTGCTCGGAACTCATTCTCTCCCCTCTAGGGTCTCTCTATGTAGCCCTAGCTGCTCATTATGTAGACTAGGCTGGCTTCAGAAAGATCCACCTGTCTTTGCCTCCTGAGTGCTTGGAAAGAGTGAGTGGAACGAGAGAAGGACAGTTGTTGCGATTGAAGGGGAGGAACAGTTTGCCTGGGGAAAGAAGGTTGGTAAAAGGAGGGAAAAATGAAAAGGAGGAATTACCTCCTGGGGCCCCATATTTACCTCTATCCTTGGCTTCTTATTTTGTTTTGTTTCAAGATGAGATCTCACTGTGTTGTGATCCTCCTGTCTCAGCCTCCTAACTAGTTAGGGCTGTAGCCACTTTGCCTGACCCTGACCCGGAACCACACATTCGGTTATCACAGATCCCCCAAGCCCAGTGTTACCAACTGATTGTCTTGCTCTATCCCCTCCTCTGATTTCCCCGACCCAGTCAGTGGGACATCTGTCACTAGAAAACTAAGACTCATTCTTGAAGCTGCCATTCAGTTCCTTATCACTGTATTCACAAGTCATCAAGTCTTGAAACAGGTTCTTAAGTATCTTATTTTGTTTTGTTATTCTTTTGAGATAACCTAGGCTGGCATGTGATTCTTAGTCTTCATCCCTTAGCCTCTGAATACAGGAATTACAGGTACACACACACACACACACCCCTCCATGCACAGCTCTTAAACATTTTTTCTTTTTTTCAGGCAGGGTTTCATACAGGCCCACGCTGGCCTTGAACTCACTGTATAGCGAAATGGCCTTGAAATTTGAAAAATTATTTATGACTTATTATATGTATTCAATGTGCATTGTGAATGCCGGCATGAGTGTGCAACAGTGCACTTGTGGACGGCAGAGGACAACTTTTTTTTTTTTTTTTTTTTTTTTTTGGTTTTTCAAGACAGGGTTTCTCTGCAGCTTTTTTAGAGCCTGTCCTGGACCTAGCTCTTGTAGACCAGGCTGGCCTCGAACTCACAGAGATCCGCCTGCCTCTGCCTCCCGAGTGCTGGGATTAAAGGCGTGCGCCACCACCGCCCGGCCAGAGGACAACTTTTAGAGTGGGTTCTCCCCTAACATGGGATCCCAAGAATCTAACCCACTTCATCAGGCTTGCTTAGCAAGTATTTAATGCCCCCATCTCACTGACCTGACCTTGACTTCTTAGCCTTCTGTGTCCACCTCCTGAGTGCTGGGATTGCCAGCACATACTTGATTTATGCAGTGCTGGAGATCAAACCCTGGCCTCATGCACACCAGACAAGTACTCTACCAATGGAACTGCTTCCCAGCCTCTAAACATCTTTTGAATTGGCTACTTCTGACCATGATCACTGTTCTGTCTCCACGCATCCCCAGTCATCCTTGCTGCTGCTAATGGATTCCTGGTTTTTCCCTGGCCCTACCACAGCACACCACAAGGCAACAGCCAGAGAAGTCCTTTTACAATGTAGTTTGAGCTGGGCATGGTGGCAAACATCTCTAATCTTAGCACTTAGGAGGATGAAGCAGTAGGATTGCCATGAACTCTAGGCTAGGCAGGACTACATAGGAAGTTCCATATATAGTGAGGTTCTATCTAAAACAAAACAAAATGAAACAAACAATAAATACATGGATGGATACATAATTAAGAATGAATTCTGACCATCAAACCTCAGATATTCACCGTGCCAGACACTCCTGCTAGCCCGGTCTGAGCCTCTGGCAGGTCTTACGTGCTCCTTTTCTGCCTGTGAAGCTGATACCTTCCTCAGGTTTCACCTCGATGTCCACATCACAGCCTCACAGAAGCCTTCCCTGACAACTGTTGCTGACAACAGCTGCATTTGCTTCTTGGTCTGTCTGTGTAATGCTGGTCATCTCCGCTAGAGGGCCGAGACTTGGCCCTCCTGTACCGACAACCTTCAGAATAACAGCAACCTGCTTAATCCACCCTAAAAGAACTGTTCAGAACCTGATGTGATGTTGCAGTACTGTAAATCCAGTATTCTGGAGGCTGAGGAAGGAGGATCAGGAGTTCCAGAACAGCTTGTGCTATCTAACAATATCTTGTCTCATAAGTAGAACAGCAACAAACAAATGAAAAAATGAACCTGCTCTTTGAGTGAGGAAGGTTTTAAAGAGTGAGGGGAGACAGGGAGTGACTAGGAAAGAGTAAGGGGAGTGGCTCCTTGGAAGCCTTTCCTTCCCCTTATTTCTCTTGGATTTCACTACTCTCAGGGCTACCTGAACGATGTCCCGCTCTGCATAGCGTCCCCTGGAGGACACACGTACATCATCACCGTCCAGTTCTTCCATTGCTGCAGAATAGACAGGCAGGGATCATTGGATGGGTCTCTCCAACTCCAACTCATTCTGCCCCTTCCCCATTAGAGCCCTTCAGATTCCTCATGGGGAGAGCTGATGCTTGCACTTCACAGTGGTGTGGGATTGTTATCATTGTCCTTACTATGCTTTCCTTCCTGCATGTCCCATTCTGGGAAGGCAGAGGAAAGTGTTAACATCAGCAGCCATGTTTATGGAGAGGAAACATGTTTGAGTTCACCAAGGTGCCAGTCTGTCCTGTCTGTGAGGAGGGCCTAATGCCTAGATCCCTCCTGTTCTCTCCAGTTCCTATTCACCCTCATGCACACACACCATCCTACTCACCCTCAAACATAGCAGGTCCAACGCCGACAATAATGATAGACATGGGCAGTGAGGAGGCCTGTGGGGAGAGGAAGGGCTGAGTGAGCAGCTGTAACATCAGTGACAGGGCAGTGACTGGGCTGTCTGTGTGTCTCATGTGCTCCTGTGAGCAAAGATACTGATACTTTTGTTCAGATGATCTCAGAATGCATAACAGGTGCTTTTGGGTAGAACATATAGCTAGTTGATTTATATCCATTATTTTGTTTGTATATTTGAGACAAAGTCTCACTCTGTAGTTCAGGTTGACCTTGAATATTTCCAGTATTATTTAAAAAAGATTTTCCTGCCAGACATGGTGACATTCATCTATAATCTTAAGACACATGGGACTGAGGCAACGTGGGTTAAATAATGAATAAATAATGAATTCTAGGCCAGTCTGAGCTACAGTGTAAGACCCTATCATGAAAAAAAAAACAAAGACAAACCCCAATGACAGCAAAATAGCCACATTAGGCACATTAGGCACAGTATATCGTGCCTGTTCTCCAAGACTCAGGGAGAGGTAGGAGGATCATGTGATTTCAAGAGCAGCCTGGTCTTTATAGCTAGATCCAGGCCAGCTCGAGCTACATAGTCAGACCTTGACCCAAAAACAAACAACCCTCTAAATCCAGCAAACCAACAAACAAAACTAGTAAGGCATGGTGGCTCACACCTATAGCCCCAGCACTTGGGAAGCTGAGGCAGAAAGATTGCCATTATTCGGGACAGTCTAGGCTATATAGGGATCTATATAGTAAGACCCTGTCACAAAACAAAAATTAAAAGCAGATAAAAAAAATAACATAAAAGGGACTCTGCCCTCCCGGGACAAAGGGCAGGCATGCTTCTTGGCTGATTGTAAAAGACTAGCATTGCTTAAGTTCATTTCCTTAGTGGGTTTATCTGGTGGCATCATGCTGGGACCTAGAGAGTCACAAGCAAGTGTGCACCAGCCAATAGGCATCTCTGAAACTGGCAGGTGAAGTTGTTAGGATACACATGGAATAAACATCTCAGCCTCTTCACAGTATGGACAGTGACCCTTCCCTCCCAGGCCTTCCTCCTCAGACTCACACTGACAATGGCCTCTTTGGTCTGTGTCATATCGGAGATGACGCCATCAGTGATAATGAGCAGAACGTAGTACTGGGAGCCATCTGAAATCTTGGCTGCAGCCCTGCATGAAAGACCAAGGTTTGCAGGGGCCACCAGAGAGTCCCTGGTCACATTTCAGACCCTGCTTCTACAGCCACCATAAGAGTAGTAGCCACCATACGGGCTTCTGGATCCCACACTCTTTGGACCTGACTGCGGCCCTTGTCTGTCATCTCTCTATTCTGTATCTAATTTTAAGATAGGGTCACTCTTGTAACTGAAGCAGACACTAACTAATCCTCCTGCCTGTTTTCCACCTCTCAGTTGCTGGATCATAGTAATGATTCACCAAGTAGATCAGCACCCTCTTTCCTCTCTCATCCATCTCTGAATCCAGAAAAGGACTTCAGACATCCTCAGTCTATCCACTTACTTTACCTGGCCCCCCAACCTCTGTCTCACATCCTAAGTGAACTAGAAACAATTGATCTGTGCTGCCAAATGCATTGTCCCTGTTCACATGTGTATGTGAAGACTTAAATCAACTAAGTTAAACTAAATGAAAAATTCCATCATTAGTCACTCTAGTTACCTTTAAGGGCTCCCTTTCCATATGTGGCTGCTGAATACTATATTGGCGAGCATAGATGTAGGCCACTTCCATCACTATAGGACATTTTCTTAGGCAGTGCTGGTGCTTACCCTGGTCTCAGAAGATTGGGAAAGGCATGGTGACAGTGCAGAGTCAGATGCTTCTGCAGGTGTGCTGAGGTCCAGAGTGGGTGTGGCTGAGGAAGGCCCTGTGCACTCCTGCATCCTAGCCCATCCTCATGGGAGGTCTGGCCTCGTGCTATCTTTTATCGCTTGCTCATTCCACAGATAGTCACTAAAACCTGCTTTGTGTGGTAACGGAGGTAACAGAGCTTTGTGCTAAGCATGCACCCAGGAAGAATTTTGCTTGCTGTATATGCTTTTGTTTGTGTGTGTGTTTTATTTGTTTGTTTGTGGGGTTTTTTTTTTGGTATTGCTGTTTGAGACAGGGTCTCACCAGGTACCCCATCTGGCCTGAAACTCAGTTTGTAGAGCCAACTGTCCTTGAACTCACAGAGATCTACCTGCCTCTAAAGGCTCAGACCATAACATCCACCCACCTTGCTATTTACTTAATAATAAACTCTCTCATTCCAAATCAAAAGTCTGGCTACTGTAGATCATTCTCTGGACTATACAGAATAGTTGTACGGGCTGGCTTAGAATTACTGTATAGCCCAGGCTGGCTTCTAAACTCTCAACAATCCCATTGCCATGGACTCTTAGTTGCAGGGATTACAGGTGTACACCACCTCACCTAGTTTATCCTATTTTTAAAACGAGGAAGCTGAAATTCAGAAACACTAAGCAGCAGTCTCCAGGGTAAAAGAAGCTGGTGACCACGTGTGTCTGCCCTGGCATGCTCCTGCATACTTCCCCATGTGATCACCTGTCTTCATTACATCTGGGCACCCAGCAACTCCCAAACTTGTCACTTAGTGCTTTCACAGGCTGTCAGCACTGCCAGGTCGACTAGCCCTCTCCTGATGAAGGCCAGCTTGCCTTGTAGACCTGGCTGCACAGCCCTTGTGCTGTAACCTGTACTCCTATCTTCTAGGATGCAGCCCCATCCTTTGAGATGGGTGTTCTGCTTCTCCAAGAGGTTCTTCAAACCCTGAGGGTATTGAGGGGGACTTAAAAATGAAATGTGTAGATGAAGCCAGTGAATCAAGTACACTCAAAGCTCCTTTTTTAAAAAAAAGTAATTAGAGCAAACACAGACACAATGGGAGAAGAATAGAAAGTTTGCATGCATTTGTAAGATGAAACGCTGGACTTCAAAGTCCCTCACAGTCTGACTGCTTTCAGCTGTGCCCTCCATCTCCCCCCAACACCCCCAGGGAATGCACTGTCTTACTTTTGCCACCAGGCAACTCGCTAGAAATTTCTGGGGAGCTTTGCCTTACAGAAGTGATGATTTATTTATATTTCTGTCTCCTGCACCAAGGCGGGAGCTCCCGAGGGCAAGGACTAAATCCGATTCATCTGTGAGTCCCCAGTGCCCCAGCAGAGCACTGAGCACACAGCAGCTGCCCTTTGAATAGTGGTAATGATAATAATAGGAACAGCAATAACTACTGTTACAGCACTTACCAAGGGCAAGCACTCTTGTGAGTGCTTGACGTATGCTAACGAGTCCTCATAACAACCCTGCATTGTAAGTATTCTTAGCATTCTCATTTTACAGAGTGGTAAGAGAAATGACCAAAGCCACAAAACCAGTGTATGACACTGTATGGCCAATGTGCTGGATCTAATGGCTCAGTTGGTAGCTTGTCTAGCACACATATTGAGTATAGTGGTGCACACCTGTAATCCCAGCACTGGAAGGCAGAAAAGCAGAGGACCAGAAGGCTGCAGTCTAGGATAAAGGAGACCCTGTCTCAGGGAGAGAGAGGGAGAGGGAGGGAGAGGGAGGAGTAAGAGTGAGCGCTGATGTATTAACTCTACTCCAGAATCTACACTTTTGATAGAATCATCCTTAAATGAATGTTTGTTAAATAAATAAGTGAATGAATCAGTGTAGTTGCCCAAGATAATGTCTAAGAATTCTGTTTAATAACAATAACAGAAATGAACAGATTCCAAAATTTGTGTCAAAAAATTGTTTGTGAAATATTCTATGTGATCAGATTGTAACATGTTCTGTCTTTTAGTTTTCCTTTATTGTTTGTTTTGAGAGATGATTCCTCTGTGTAGTCCTAGCTAGCCTGGAACTCACTATGTGGACCAGGCTGATTCAAAATCACAGAGATCTGCCTGTCTCTGCTTTCTAAGTGCTGGGACTTAAGGTGTGTGCCACTATGCCCTGCTTTTATTTAAAACTTTCATTTCCCTGACCTTAATGTTTTCTTCAGGAATATTATGTTAGTTTTACAATTAAAGTAACTGATATCCTCATTATACACCAGAAAGTAATCCAGTCTTCTATAGGGAATGGGAAGTTTACAGACCTAAAAATCTCTCAGAAAACCTTTAACCATATATTTTTGTTGTTGTTACTTTTTTTTTTTTGAGATGAGGTCACTTGTAGCCCATGTTGTCCTTGAACTCACTTTGTAGTTTCAGAAGAACCTGAACTTCTAATCATCCTGACTCTACTTCCCCATGCTAGTTTATGGAGTGCTGAGGATTGAACCCAGGGCTTCCTGCAGGCGAGGCAAGTTCCCTAACAACTGAGTACACCCACAACCTGCATTTATTGTCTTTCCCCCATTCCTTTACTTCCAAGCTTTCTGAGACACGTTGTTTTAGCTAGATTGCTTTAAAGATTTATTTATTTGCTAGCTTGGTAATTTAATGTGGATTTATTTGCTTGGTAATTTAATGTGGATAAGTGCTCTATCTGCATATATGCCTTTATGCCAGCAGAGGGCATCAGATCCTACTATAGATGGTTGTGAGCCACCATGTGGTTGCTGGGAATTGAACTCAGGACCTCTGTAAGTGCTCTTAACTGCTGAGTCATTTCTCCAGGTCCTTTAGCTAGATCTCTTTTACTCAGTGTGTAATGGTTAATTTGTCTTGTTTTTGAGACAGGATGTCTATATGTAGCCCAGGCTGACCTTGAGTTTGAGGTCATTCTGCCTCGGCTCATAATTATAAGTGTGTGCCACCATTTCTGCATTTACTTCTTTTTTTAAAATATTTATTTATTATGTATACAATATTCTGTCTGTGTGTATGCCTGCAGGCCAGAAGAGAGCACCAGACCCCATTACAGATGGTTGTGAGCTACCATGTGGTTGCTGGGAATTAAACTCAGGACCTTTGGAAGAGCAGGCAATGCTCTTAACCTCTGAGCCATCTCTCCAGCCCCCTGCATTTACTTCTTTTGTTTGTTTTTTGAGACAGAGTTTCTCAGTGTAACAGTTCTGACTGTCTTGGAACCTGCTTTGTAGACCAGGCTGGCCTCGAACTCACAGAGATCTGCCTGTGTCTGCCTCCCAAGTGCTGGGATTAAAGGTGTGTGACACAACTGACTGGTAAATCTGGGTTTTCATTCATTGCTTGTGTTTATTCTGAAATTTTGCATAGTTTTAAATCTAATCTGTACCTTCTGTGGGTCAGATGCTATGCTGTTACCTCTTAAATCATTATCTAACAACTTTTTTTACTACCTAACCTCATAATAACTCGGCAAGTAAGCTAATATTACTGGGTATAGTGTTGCATGCCTGTCATGACAGCACTTAGAAGGCTGGAGTAGGCCAATGGTTTGGACTCTATATGGGGATAGATATTAGCCTTGGCTATATAGTGAGATCTTGTACCAAATACAGACAGACAAAAAGAAGGTAGAGAGCTAGGCAATGCTGGCACATGCTTTTAATGCCAGCACTGAGAAGGCAAAGACAGGTGGATCTCTGTGAGTTTGAGGTCAACCTTGTCTACAGAGTGAGTTTCAAGAAAACCAGGATTAGATACTGAGACCCTGTCTTTAAAAAAACAAACAAAGCCGGGCGGTGGTGGCGCACGCCTTTAATCCCAGCACTCGGGAGGCAGAGGCAGGCGGATCTCTGTGAGTTCGAGACCAGCCTGGTCTACAAGAGCTAGTTCCAGGACAGGCTCCAAAGCTACAGAGAAACCCTGTCTCGAAAAACCAAAAAAAAAAAAAATAATAATAAAATAAAAAAAATAAAAAAACAAACAAACCTAAAAACAAACAAACAAACAAAAGAGCCAATGCTGAGTTGAATGAATGGCCCCCACAGGCTTATATATTTGAATGTTTATCATTAGGGAGTGGCTCTTTTTGAGAAGGATTTGAAGAATTAGAGGTGTGGCTTTGTTGGAAGAGGTGTGGCCTTGTTGGAGGTGTGGCCTTGTTGGAGAAAATGTGTCTCTGGGGGTGGGCTTAGATGCTTCAAAAGCCCATACCAGGGCAAGCATGTCTCTCTGTGTGTCTATGGATTAAGATGTAGAAGTCTCAGCTACTTCTCCAGTACCATGTCCACCTGTGTGCTGCCATGCCATGCTCCCTGCCATGATGATAATGGATGACTTCTAGAACTATTAGCAAGTCCCCAATTAAATGCTTTCTTTTGTAAGAGTTTCCTTGGTTATGGTCACAGCAATAGAACAATGACTAAGACAGAGGTTAAGCTAGCTGGCACAGTAGTGTCACACCTACAATCCCAGCACTTAGGAGGCAGAGGCAGGAGGATCAGGAATTCAAGGGCAGCCTTGCCAACATAGCAAATTCCAGAACAGCTTGGCCTTTATGTGACCCTTTTTCAGAAAAGAAAATAAAAATAAAAACAAAACAAGTTACTTAAGGTCACATGGTTAGTGCCAGGTTGACAGCTATGTCTCGTAGCAAAGCTGGTGCCTTCACCGCTGCCCCACAGGCTCTTCTCTCTTTTAGACAAAGTCAGGGCCATCAAGACCACCTTGTGGCTTGGGATGTGGCTCTCAAGCAGCAGCTAAGGATGCTTCTTGATACTTTTTCTAAGCACAGGCAGAGTACCATCTTGGTACCAGGTCCTGGATCACTGTACACTGAATACTTCCCCTTCCCTCCAAAGTCTAAGTTCACTCAGAGTGTGTCTGCCTGTGTCTGGGTCCAATCATTTCCCCCCTCACTGCCACCCAGTCCTCTTACCTGGCCACCTGGTTGATGACAGGAGCGAAGTAGGTGGGCCCATAGAGCTGCACTGTGCGCAGACTCTGGAAGTAACTCTCCAGCACGCCCTCAATACCTGCGCAGTTGGGGTCCTCATCATTGTTGTTCTGCCAAAAAAAACATGAGGTTCAGCCCAGCTGAGCTCACACAGAGGACACTCAGGGGTGCTCTGATCCCAGCTCACTCCCACCCTAGACCCTTGCATGCTCTTCTCCACACTGCCCCATCTCCCTGTCCTGTCACCGTGCCATAGGTCCTCCTTGGCTGTTGCCCTTCACAACACATTAACAGCAGTCATCCATCTGAGGGGCACTGAGTGTAGGCTCTGTCCATACTGTACCAGGGGGAACTGGTGAGAGATCCGCCCCTCTGGGGGCAGCTTGGCTCCAAAGCCATAGGCTGGGAAGAGCTTGTCACTGTCGTAGTCCTGAATGATCTCTCCCACTGCCTTGAGGGCCATGGCATAGGCGCTGAGCTGGTAGGGACTCATGTAGTGTAGTGAGGTGGGCTGCAGGGGGTTCCCTGTAGAGACACAGGAGCTCAGATCTCACAGTCACCTGCTTGTCCTTGTATGTATCCACCCACCGATCCATTTATCCACCTCTACCTATGGACTCCCTCATTCTGTGTGTGACTCCATCATCTATTCATATTCCCCTCTTGAAATTCTCACTTGTTTCTGTATGTTTTATACGTCTACCCATACATCCTCCAACCCATCTGCCAGGCAGCAAATTCAGTTTTCAGCCTATTTACTCATTTCTGTCCATCTACTTTTGTATCATCTTGTCTATGTACCCATCCAGGCAGCCAGCCTCCTGCTTACCTGTCATTTCTCTTCCTTTCCATCTTTATGATATTCTGACTATTCAGCCATCCCTGTCTATTCCATTCTCTTTTCATACGGATCCATTCCCCTGCCAGACTCTCCTAGCTAATGCACTTACCTGTTACTTCCTTAAACTAAAACAACAGCTATCTGCCTGTACAGCCACACACACCGACATGCCCTTAGTGCACTCATTCACAAATCCTTCCCCCATGATTTATTCATTTATTTGTCCATTCATTAATCATTCACTGCCTATTAATTGATCCTGGTAAGTACCTACCCACCAATCTGTTTATCCTCTCCTGATAACTCCATTTTCTCCCACCCTGTCCATTTCCTCACTGGCTAATTGAGCAAGCTAGCCTTTCAACCTTACCTGATTAGATACCCATCATATTCCTTTACCCTCTGTCTACCTTGGCACCCAGTACTTTCCCTCCATCACACCTGTCCAGGTGCCATCCTGGATTGGCTTTACATAGTGTAGCTTTCTTGGGTAGTTAAAGTCTTAACCCAGGTAGGAATCTAGGCCAGTCTTTAAAGAATCCCTTAGACTCTGCCCATTCCCACAATCTCACCCATGGCTCACCATTGGAAGCAGTGAAGTCAATAGCTACTGTGAAGTTCAACTGTGTCCTAGTGGAGAAGTAGATAGGTTGATTACTGAGGGACCAATACCCACAACATCAGTATTTCCCAAACATAAATCCATGTTAAATTGCAGATAGTAATCCAGGCAGTCTTGATGGCATCAACAAAGTACCAAATACTGCTGCTGCTACTGGTGGTGGTCCATGGATCATACTTTGCAGCAGAATTAAGTGATTATTCTCATGACTAGGGTATTGTGTGTAGTTTAATGTAAGTAATGCTATGGTCCTGAAATAATAACTAAAATACCTATTTTACATAGGAGAAAAGTGAAATTCAGAGAAGCAAAGTTCAGTGGGCCCTGCCCATTCACAAGCGAGAGAACTCATTACTGGCTTGGCCATGACTCACCCTCCTTTGATATAATCCACAAAAGTGAATTCTGAGTCCACAGAGAAGGAAAGGAGTGTCACCTGTGGAATACAAGAGGGCAGCCCTGTCACTTTTGCAAGCACAGCTGAGGTGGCAAAAGAGGGAACCTAGTACAGCTTTGGAGAAAAGTGCATGATAGGACATGTGTGTTTCCACTCCTGCCCAGCTGCTCCCACCCTACTTAGTCTCTGAAAGAATAAAGGGAGAAGCTGTCAGGTGCATCCTGGGATTTAAATTTGGAAATGCAACTAAGGGTACTTTTTTAAATCCTGCAAAAGTATAACAATAGGAAATTTTTCTGGGTGAGAAAACAAAAACAACAACAACAACAAAAGTTCAGTGGTGTCACCTTATCCTCAGTGTTACTGTCCTAGATGACCTGTGCCCCTAGATGTCCTGCCTCCGTTATTTGCCATGCATGTCACCACTGATTAAAAACAGGACTGGGGAGGCTCGAGTCCAGGGAATACTTACGGTCCCCGAGTTGGTATATTTCTTCTTCTTGCATTTCTTCCGAGGGTTAAGTACCTAAGTATTGGATGGTCACAGTGACAGTTATACCCAGCTGCCCAGGACAGAGCGCTTGGCAAAATAACAGGGCCATGCCCTCACCTCATACACTGTGAACTGATTCTGGGCTTTGCTCAACTCCCGGTAGCTGGTTGTGAACTCGCCGATGAAATCATGGCTGCAATGAGGCCATGGGTGGGTAAGCAGCAGCTGCTGGTACAGAGCCCGAGCAGAACCCTAGAGCTTTTACTGCCTGAGTTCCTAGCTTGGGCTACAGGGCAGTGGGGGTGGAGCTAGATGGGGAAGAAAAAGCTGGAAAACAGTGTACTAGAGAGCTATCTAGCAGATCAGCTGTGTGTTTGCCTTCACCCTTCCGGCTCAGAGCTGCTTTGAGGTTCCTAGTGAATGTACCACGTGGTCTAGGAACTGCTCCAGTGAGCACAGGAGAAAGAGCACATCAGCTCATGCACCTACCTTCCATCTCGGTCCCAGTCATATACGTCAATCTTCACTGTCCTGAAATGCACATGATAAATCCAAACATGGGCTGTGTGTACATGCCAAACCCCAGGGACACCCCAGCCACTTCCCTGTACTCTGTCATCCCCCATCCATCTGTCCTTCTATCGCTTGCTCGTTTTCAACCTTCCACCTTTTCATTCAGCTCATGCACATACCTGACCTTGTTACTACTGTTGTTATGGAAAACACACATATACACATGCACACACACAACACACATCACACACCACACACACACATACCACACATCAAACACCACACATACACCACACACACCATACACACAGCACATATCACACATGCATACATACACACCACACACACATCATACACACCACACACACATCACACACACACACCATACACAGCCAACACACCCCACACGTATTTGCCATGTGAATCTCCCTTTACTCCAGGCAGTGTTCTTAACACTTTCAGACTGTCTCATTTAATGTAACAAATATTCTCTGTAAGTACTATTGTCGTGGTTTTTATAAGAAAGTTGCTATATATCCTCCCCCTACTCCTCACCCCAGAAATCTAAGTATCTTGGCTAATATTTCACAGCTAGGAAGTCACTGAGCTGATATTAACCCCAGACATCCTGTTTCCAAAGACCCTAACCTACCCTTACTTCATCTTTTTCTTCCTTCCTTCTGGAGCTTCCTTCTTTCCTTCAACAACCTTGCTGTATAGCCCAGGCTAACCTTAAACTCGAGATCCTTTTGCCTCAACGTCCTGAGTCCTGAGGTTACAAACATGTGTCACCACACATCTATTAAGTTCAATCCACCAAGCTATGCAGCCATCCGTTCACTCATATATATGCCAATACAATTACCTATTAATCTACCCCTTTATTCACCCATCAAACCATACAACCCATCATTCACCAACTCTACCACACACAAGCACCCACCTGTCTGTTAATCTACTCAGATAAATACCCCACCATATTAATGTCTGTCCATTCATTTGCATAAGCAGCCATTCAGGTGCCCTTCAGTCCTTCTACCCTATTCACCCACCACTCTTTGTACCACCCTCTCAGTAGTTCCTTTGGGTCAGCCACCTCCTTTACGCACATCCATCAGCTGATTCATCCACTAATCATCTGTTCATCCATCCATGATTCATCTGTCTGGCCATCAATCCTCTTGTCATTCTACCTGTCCTTTTCTATTCTACTTGGCTTTCCATTCATGTGTCTGCCACTCTGCAGCCATTCATCAACTCTTACATGCTCGTCTATCACATCTCCATTTGTTAATTGCCCATCTTCTCTCCGTCTGCTGATATACCTACCAGTCGAATTTTCTGTTCGTTTTCTATGCTTTCATCATCTTCTCCTCTACCCACCCTCCACCCCTTTATACTCCCATTTACAGTTTCTCCACACACCCAACCATTCCCAGTTTAGCTGCCCCTCTGACCATCTATCCTTGTATCTGCTCGCTCATTTGTTCCCCTGCTCTTTCACCTACTAGTCCTCATTCTGGGACTCAAGAACCTCATCCTTTTTTCAGAGGGAGCCTCACTCATGTCCTGGTCCCCTGAAAGAGCAGCTGATACTGAACCAGACCTGTCATAGTCTCCATTGCAGAGTGCCCGCACAGGGATGCTGAAGGGCTGCCATACTGGGTTCAGTGTATTTTTCACAACCTCTGTCTTGTGGCAGATGGTGAACCTGGGGGGAGGCAGGAAACTGGAAAATTCCTTGGAGTGGCACTGAGACCACTACCTACAGAGGATCCCAAGATTTCCCACTCATTAAGCATGGACCTCATTCCTAGCCTCAGTGCTGTATGGGGTGACTCACGTGCCATCCTCGTTGCTTCTGTAGAACACAAGGAAAGGGTCTGACTTCCCAAAGAAGTCCTTTTTGTCCAGCTTGTTTGCACACAGTTGCATGGTTGCAATGTCCTAAGGATTGATAGAGGGGGCTGTTGAGACCCAACTAGTCTGGAACCTTCAGCTGGTTGAGGGAGTTTGGGAAATGAAGGAGTTTATGGTCTAGCATGCGGTCCTCACTGACCCGACAGTTGCTGAGCTCTTCAGCAGTCAGCAGTATGGTTCCACACTTCTTGCCCGGCACACCCCTGGAAGCAGAAAAGGCCCCTTACAGAGAGAAGGGAGAGTTGGGGTGATCAGTCTGGGTTTCTGTGGGCCAGTTTTCTATTTGCTGACAATCCCCTAAGTATGCCCCACTTCTATTCTGAGTAGCTCCTGGTGGGAAAAGGCCTGCTTTGATTTGCTGCAAACTGGCTGAGGGGGTATCACATTAACAGTAGTGGGGCAAAGGCATGTAGTAGACTGCGGGTGTGTTTCATTGTTTCTAAGCTGCTGGACTCCTGTAGGGTATTGTTTCTCTCTATGAAATGGGGATGGCAGGATCTGAACAAGTGCCTGGAAGGCAAGTGATTTGTAAGCCTTGTACATGTGAAGGGTGCATTCTTCAAACAACCCTGACCGCCTATCCCAGGCCAAACACTGTCCTAGATTGGGAGGGGCCAGTGGGCACTCAGCAGATATGCCAGACTCTGCCCTCGGGGAGCTTCTAGGGTGTGGCCTGCTAGATGCTATAGACAGTGGAGTGTTATGGACAGTTCTGAATGAGAAGAGGAATTTCAGTTTACATCAAGATACAAAATCTTGCTTTGCCTTTTGAAGATGGGAGATAAGATTCAGGAAGCCAGAGAAGGGGGATCAAAACGTTGAGGCTAGCCTAGGCTGCTTAAGTCAGACTCTGTCTCAACAAACAAAACATAACTGGACATGAAACACATGCCTATAATTCTAGCACATATGAAGTTAAGGCAGGAGGATAGCTGTGAGCCTGGTGCTAGCCTGGGATACACAGTGAGTTCTAGGTCAGCTTAGGATACATAGCAAGACCAAGCCTCAAAGCAAAAGACCAAACTGCAAGCAGTAACAACCCCATCTCCACTCCCCAAACAACAAAGGACTTAAAATGAAAAAGACAAAAGAAGCTTTATTCTCTCCTGGCTCCCGAAGGGACATTTCCCTGTGCACAAAGGGTGGATCCAGGGATCCTCATTTCTGATTTGCCTGGGTCCCTAAGCATTAAGGGACCCTGTGATAGAGGCCTGTGAATCATGATTCCCGAAGGGATTCAGAATGTTCAGGGAAGCTAGTCCAAGAATCCCCAGGACTGGCAAAGTGAGTTAAGTGGGTAAAGGGATGGAGGTACTTGCTATCCAGCCTGCCAACCTGAGTTTGATTCCTAGGACATGCCTGGTGGAAGAAGGGGACCAACTCCCACAAGTTTTCTTCTGACCTCTGTGGCACATGTGTGCCTGCCCCCTTACAAATAAGGAGCCGAGTGATGGTGGCACATGTCTTTAATCCCAGCACTCAGGAGTCAGAGGCAGGCAGATCTCTGTGAGTTTGAGGCCAGCCTGGTCTACAGAGTAAGTTCCAGGATAGGCTCCAAAGCTATACAGAGAAACCTTGTCTCAAAAAACCAAACCAAACCAAACCAAACCAAAAACAAAAAACAGAAAAACAAAACAAAAAAATAAAAAAGGAGAGTTGTGGGTTCAAGTCCTGGCCCTAACTTGCTATGTGACTTCCCCATCTTTAAAGTGAGAGAGCTCAGCTGGGCATGACAGCCACACCTATAACACCTAACACCAGTACTCAGGAGCCAGCAGGAGGATCATCTAGGTTTGCAACCAGCTTGGTTTACAAAGCAAGTTTTAGGGCAGCCAGAGCTACATAAAAACCTCGTCTCAGGGCTGGAGAGATAGCTCAGCAGTTAAGAGCACTGGCTGCTCTTCTAGAGGATCTGGGTTCAATTCCCAGCACCCACATGGTAGCTCACAACTGCCTATGACTCCAGTTCCAGGTGATCTGACACCCTAACACCAATGTACATGAATTAAAATTAAAAAACCTTTGTCTCATAAAAAATAATAACCATAAAATGTGATGTAGTGATACATGCCTGCAGTCTTAGCATTTGGGAGACTGAGGCAACAGGATAAGAAATTAAGGCCAGTCTCCTCTACAAAGAGACTTCAAGGTCAGCCTGGACTTGGAGAAGCAAACAAACAAATCAAAATAAAATAAAATGAATTGTTTCAGCTGGGCATGGTGATGTATGACTTCAATCCCAGCACTGGGAGGCAGAGACAGGTGGATCTCTGAGTTTGAGGCCAACCTGGTCTACAGAGTGAGTGGCAGGAGGACAGCCAGGGCTACACAGAGAAACCTTGTCTCAAACAACAATGAAAAAATTAAAGATAATAAACAAATAAAAGGAATTGCTTTTTTAGTTTCTTGTGTGTGTGTGTGTGTGTGTGTGTGTGTGTGTGTGTGTGTTTGAGACAGGGTTTCTCTGTGTAGCCCTGGCCATCCTGGAAATCTCTCTGTAGAGGCTGGCCTTAGTGATCCACCTGTCTCTGCCTCCTGAATCCGGGGATTAAAGGTTTGTGCCACCACCTCCCAGCTACCTTTTTTAGTTCCTTCAAATCCTGACCCTGCAGACTTTAACAGATGGTGTGTACTGTGGATGGAGCTGCACCCAGCACAATGAACCACCAGCTGTTGACTGCATCGCCTTGTGTTCTCGCCGTGCTCTCCTTGGCCTCTCACCCAGGCTGAACTGCAGCCTCCTTCCCAGCACTGCTCTGACTTTAACATACTAATTTGCAGAACCGCAGCCCTGTTTAACCCCAAATCTGTCTAGCTCTTACTGCACACACAGTAGAGCATGGCCACACAATCTAACCAGTCTCCATTTCAGACACATGGCCACAAACCTCAGGTTCGTCCTTACCACTGCACAGCAACCCTACTGAGCACTCATGGCCTCTCTCTCCCGTTCTGTCACACAGAAGAGTCACTCTTCTCCCCTCAAGCATCAGGGCCTCCTCTCATCCTCTCTCAGCCAGTGACCTGGATTCCCACTCGCTGACAAAACTGAAGCAACCAGAAGAGATGGTCCACCCACCGCCATGCTGTCCTGCCACCAGCATCTTCACCCATATGGCTGAGCCTTCCTACAGCTGCTAGAAATGAAGTGTCACGTGACTCTTCACCCTCTGCTAGCTACTATCCGCTCTCAGTCTTGTCTGCACAAGGACACCAGCAATGCTCCCCCTTCTTTTTCTTTGAGATTCTTTATAGCTAAGGATTACTTGGAACTCACTATGTAGACCAGGATGGCCTCAGACTCATGGCAGTCCTGTTCTTGAGAGCTAGGGTTATAAGCACGAGCTGCCACACCTGCCTGGCTTCCCCTTCCGTTTACTCCACCAGCGTCTCAGTCTCTACTGGCCCGGGCACTTCAAATTACAAATGTGGTGAGATTTTTCTCATGTCACAAACTACAAACCTAAATATTGATACAAAGATGATACAATGAAGCCCATTACTCTGCATGCTAATTTAAAAACATAATTTAAAAAATTATAAATCTCTTTTCTCTTGAAAGGTTCTCATGATGTAGCCCAGGCTGATCTTGAACCTCAAAACTTGCCTCAGCTTCCTAAGTACTGGGATTACTAGGATCTTAAAACTTGGAATCTAAGCCAGGCGATGCTGGTGCACACTTTTAATCCCAGCACTCGGGAGGCAGAGGCAGGTGGATCTTAGTGAGTTTGAGGCCAGCCTGCTCTACAGAGCAAGTTCCAGGACAGGTAGGGCTACATAGAGCATCATTTTACATTGTGTGTGTGTGTGTGTGTGTGTGTGTGTGTGTGACTTGTGGGGTTTGCTTTTCTCCTTCTGTCATGCGGGTCATCAAGTGGCAAACGTTTTTAGCCACTGAGTCGTGTCAGCAGCCCTGTAAACGCATCCCTGACCCCAGGCCTGCCATATGCACATCTCTTTTTCTCCCTTTACAGCAAAAACTCCTTGGAATTTCTCTGGCTCCTATGCCCCCTTTCCACCTTCTAAAACTCTCTAACCTCTACCTCCTCTTGTCAGCCAGCAGTGATATAAAGGTAATTTCCAATTCTTATTTTATTTGAGCTGCAGCAACATTAAGTGTGGTTGGTTCCCTCTCCTCTACTTTCTCCTCTTTCTTCCTTTTATTGTGTTGGGATCAAACTCAGACCCACATGTATATTAAGAATACAGTCTACCACTGAGCTACATTCCAGTACCTTTCTTCAAAAAAATATTTTATTTTATTTTTTGCAGTGTGAGCCTGGGAATCTGATCTTAAAACTTGGAATCTATGCCAGGTGGTAGTGGCGCACGCCTTTAATCCCAGAATTTGGAAGGCAGAGGCAGGCAGATCTCTGTGAGTTCGAGGCCAGCCTGGTCTACAGAGTGAGTTCCAGGATATCTATGGCTACATAGAGAAACCCTGTCTCAAGAAAAACAAAACAACAACAAAAACCAAAACCCAAACCAAACCAACCAACCAAACAAACAAACAAAACCCCCTGGAATCTAATAGAACACGAGTCCATGCTGAATCAGTTCCTCCAAACTGGCTCAGATTTTCTCTCTGCCTCTGTTTCTCTCTCTCTGACAAGACAAGGTTTCACTGTGTAGCACAGCCTGGCCTGCAGCTCACTATGTTACCTGAGCACGTCTCCAATTTGTGGCATCCTGCCTCAGCATCCGGAGTGCTGGGATTACAGGGGTGGGCCACCATGCATGGCAGTATACTCATTTTAAAACCAAAACCCCAAAACAAATCATTTTAATTGGTAGTACAGTTTCATCTTTCCTGCTGGCCTCTTTCCTTTCCCTCCTGTATTTCATGGGTTTTGGATCTGTTGGCTCCCCCTTCAGAGTACATCCAGAATCTGACCAGCTTCTCATCCACTATATTTCCTCCCTGGAGTACAATGGCTGCTTTCTGATTGCCATCTGCTTCTGTCTTTGTCCACATAGGGTTTATTCTTAACCAGTGGTCAGCATAGTTAGATGATGGCACTCCTCATGCTCAGAACCTCACATAGCTTGGATCTCAGAGTGAAAGCTAAAAGGGCCTGACTGGGAACCTCCTAATCTACTGCCTCCTGCCCTGTCCCTCTCTTGGCTCCACCCACACTGGCCGGTTTGCTCTGATGTAGGTTGATTAGGCTTGTTTCCTCTATGTCTACAGAACTCACTCTTCACCTTCAGGTACTGCTCCAGGGTTACTAGCCTTCCAGCTGCCCAAATGACTGAAGATGATGTCTCTTCCACCAGCTCTCCTGCATCCCTCTTCTTTGATCCCTCTCTCCATATATTGTTTCCTATGTCTACTGTCTGTTTTGCACTGATTTCCACCTCCTCCCTCCAACTGGCTTAATTTAGCCCATTAAACAGTGGGTGACAGAGGCTTGTCCAGGGGCAGAATCTGGGCAAGGCTTTGGAATGTGGCTAATGCACTGTCTAGTGAGCGGGTATAGTGGCAAGACCTGAGGATCTGATCTATTCCAGGAAGCTTCCCGATGGAGTAGGGCTTGGAAGAAAGCTTTAAACATCGAATCAAACTTAGAAAAAGAATGAAGAGGAAACAGGTCCAGCCTGAGATTGATTTGAATAGAGTCCAACTTTCTACAGGAGTAAGGGAGCTAGGCAAAGCTCCTGTTGGGACACTCTCTGCAGTCCCACCAGCCATTCTGCCAGCAATCTTGCTGGAAGGGTAAACTCAGAGAGACCCTCCCTCCCTGGACCCTTTTCCCTTCAGCTCACGTAAGAGGTCGTTCCACTCGACTGCCCTGGCCTCCAATCACTTCTCCGAGGGCCAGAAACGCTTGTCCCAAGAAATCCTGTGCCAAGATAGGGAGTCAGCCAGATTGGGGAGGGGGGCACTGAGTGCCAACCAAGCCCACCCGGTGATGCTGCTGCTCTTGACCAAGATAACTCCGAAGTGCAGGTGACAGAGGGCCATTGTCAGGGCCACAGCCCCACATGTTTTCTGCTTCTTGATGAGCTCCCAATCAAATTCTCACCTTCTTCAGGTTCCAGGAGGTAGGCAGGGAAGGAAGAACAGCAGTGAATAAGGCTGGAGCAGACCAAGGGAGGAGCTAGGGTTGGGGTTGGTGGGAGGGAGGCCAGAGGGGCCAGGACCTAAGAAGGGCTGGTGTGCTGGTGGAGGATGTTGGGAGGTGGGGAGGGAAGTCCTTTGATAGGTTAGCCTTTCTGTGTGCCCAGGCAACCTGCCAGTCGCTGCAGGCTTACCGGTTTGGAGATGTTGGCTTTGGAGTCAACGTTGTACCTGGAAAAGAGAGTGGAACCGGTGTGGGGTGGGGATGGGTGGGAGAAAGTCTGAAGAGGTTAGGTTCAGTCTTGGTTAAAATTATAGGTGAAAAGAGGGGCAGTAGACCCCAGTTGAACCTGGGTCTGGTTTGGGACATGTGTGTAAGGGTCGAGAGGGTCATGCCTGGGGTGGAGCTAAATTAGGTGGCAGGGTTGTGGGTAGGGTCAGGCTTGGGTTGGAACCTTTCTAAGGCGGAGCCAACCTGGGTGTGGGGGCGGAGTTAAGACCAGAGCGAAGCCCTTTGGCGAGGGTCCTGGGCCTGGGGGAGGAGCCAGGTAGGAAGGTGGGGATGGGGGTGGGGACCAGGCAGACTTCCGAACTGATCCAGGTTTGGGAGGAGGGGCGGTAGACCAAGACAGGATTCTAGGAGCCTCACACATCGAAGCGGAGATTCTGCTTTTCTTCAAAGAAATAGTCGAGGACGAATTTGCGCACGAAGTCTGGGTTCAGAGTGTTGTCAATCACCTCCGTTCGTCCGAACTGGGCGGGGGGACGGAGGATGAGCACGGGCAGCCGGGCTGGAGGTTCCCGGGAGCGGCCCTGAGCTAGGCTGGGACTCTGGGACTCACCTCCCGCCACTCCTGGCTGGCCCGGCTCTGCGTGTGAAGCACCACCACTGCGGGTGGGGGCAGGGGAGGGAAGCTCGTCAGGTCGGCCCGCACCCCTTACCGCCCCACCCGCTCCTACACCCCGGGTTCCTCCTCCAGGCCCTGGAGCCGCTTACTGGGGTCCGACTTGGAGAAGGTGTCCAGGTCTAGCAGATTTCTAGAGAAAAGCAACAAACAGACGGACAGAGGGCTAGATCATTCTGCAGCCCGCCACCTGACACAGTCCTAAACTGGGCATCTGGAAGAGACATGGGGTTCAGATCGTACTTCCGCCCTATCACTATCCCCAGTGAATGTTGGGGTCCACACTGTCAGCATTCGGGACAACACCAGAAATCTCTGCCAGTTGGCTGCATATATGCTCATATTGTCTCCAAGGGTCCAGGAAGGCGGTTCGCCCCAGAACTTTGGCCCCTTGTGGTCTAGCTCTTACGAAATCCCTGCAGCCCACCTTTTTGAGCTGGTAGGCTCGAGCCCGCTTTTATAGGGTGGGGCTGCACAGGGAGACCTCCCCCCCCCCGCATCCTGTCAATGACTCCCGCCTTCAGCCTTGGTTCTGTTTCCCGCTTGTGGTGGCCCCCTCTGTGGTCTAGCCCCCTGGCCACACCGAGCCTACAGCTGCGTGGGGCTGAGGCATTGCCAGCACTTAAGCCCTCCCTAGCATGGCCCGCTCACCGGCACGACACAGTAATTTCAATCTTGGTGGCCGGGACGTTGCGCTCCGAGGCTCCGCTGAGAGACATGGCTGGTCCAGTGGCCAAAGTCGCGGGGGTGGGGGTGAGGGTTGGCTGCGAGACCCCAGCCACCTGAGCTAGGGGCGAGGACGGCCCATGTGCCAAGGCAGCGGTGCTCTCTCCAGCCCTGTGTGCGCTCCACTGCTCGCGCCCTGACAGTGGCCGCTGGCAGCAGCGGCTCCAGATGGCAGCACAGCCCCGCCCGGCCCTGCAGGCGGCCCCCGCCCCATTGGAGCAGCCAGGAGCTGGTTGGAAACCTCACCCAGACCCCAGCTCTGACCTACACTTCCTCTGGAGCCACCTCGGGAGTGCTGAAAAGCTCAGTACTATCCATGGTCCTGAAACATTTGGGGTGGCATGTGGGAGTTGGTCACCTCCGATTGTGAGGGGCTCCCAAAATCTCTTCCTTTCCCTCTTCCTGGCCCACCTTCCTCTCTGGAAGCTTCATTATCCCCTTAATATCCATGTGACCTTGAGCAAGTTATTCAGTATTAGTGGTTAAGACCCTAATAGCAGTTACTGGGGTACTATTGGGGTATTTTAATAGGCTTGGTAACTTCTGGGTATTCACACTGATGGCCTGTCAGATCAGGGCTCTGGGCACATAGCTCATTGTACAGCACTTGTCTACTGTATGCAAAGCCCTGGTTTCCATCCCAGGACAGGTGTGAGAGGATCAGTGAATGGTGAAGGACTATGAAACCCTTAGCTCGATGCCTTTGAAATTTGACATTCATAAAGCCGACCCCCCAGTCTGGTGGTGCTGGTGCAATGCCTTTATTCTAGCACTAGGGAGGTAGAGACAGATCTGAGTTCAAGGCCAGCCTGGTCTACAGAGTGAGTTCCAGGACAGACTCCAAAAGCTATACTGAGAAATCCTGTCTCGAAAAACAAAATCCTCTCCCCTCAAAAAAACCCAGACTCCCTTCCCCTCCCATGTGTGTCCACTGCCACCTCCATAGCCCAGAAGCTATGTCCCTCTATTAATTAGCCCAGCTCTTTCATCCCAGGACAGTTGCTTCAGAACCTGCTAAGGATGGAAAGTCCACATCCAGAGTCGGTAAGGAGCCCCAGAACCTACACAGATGAATAGTGGCTGTCACCAAGCTCACTCAGGCTTGCTGACCCATCTCCCATCTCAGGTTTATGAATTCATATGCTTCCCTTTATTGCTTGAGTTGACTGATGGGGACTGGAAATTTGGCTCAGTGGTAGAGCATCTGGCCTACCATACACAAGGCTTTGGTTTCTGTCCCCAGCACAGAAAACAAAGACAAATCCAGGTACAGCTTTTCCTGCATCACAACTCCCCAAAGTCTCAAAACCTTCATCCAGCACGAGAGAGGACATAAGGTTCTGAGCAGCTCTGACAGTCACAACCACATGAGATGCCAGACAAGAGCCATTCAAAAAGACCTTGCTTTTATTTGTGATTGATGTGAAACTGCCTCATTTTCAGTGCAGGTGACTCTCCTTCCCAGGAAACAAAAACTGCAGAACGGGGTTTTTACAACATTATGGCCGCTCCAAGGCCGTAGGAAAACACCAAACAGTTCTGAGAGTTGATAGGAATCCAAAGACCAGGGTTGGAGGGAGGCAGTGACGAGAGTGGTCACCAGTCAGGAGGTTGGGAGCTAGAAGATCCCATCCTCAGGCCTGCTCAGGTTTGGGGCTGCCATGTGCGTCACAGAGAAGGAGGGTGTGAGATTTCCCTCTGCTCTCCAAGTGCCCCTTTGCCAGGCATGGCTTGATTCCACTGACGGCTCAACTGCGACAGGAGCAGGAAACGGCTGTGTGCTGTCAACTTCACAAGGCACTGGTGCTTGTGCCCCGGAGCCCAACACCACGGGCAAACTGTTCTAGCAGGCCCCCGATGGCACCAGAGGGACTGGGGGCTACTGCCCGAAGCCCCACTGTGCTGCTGTATGCAGCCAAGAAGGCAGAGCGCACCTCCTGCAGCCGTGTCTCCCGGTCACTCAGAGCTGTAAGTCTGTAGGGGAAGGAGAGAGAGAGGGGAAGAGATTACCACAGGACAGGATCCAATAACCTCATTTCACATGGCCTAATCTCAAACTTCAACTGCACGAAGTCAGCATCTAGCTTGTAGCACGGACTCCACATATATTTCCTTACACAGTAATTAAGTTTCAGTTCTCAGTCTGTTCTTCCACTGCAGAACAACTTATTGGAGCACCGACTTTACTTTCTGCTGGGCAAACAGTCATTCTGGTGGTGGGGAAGGGGGAGCTAAGCAGTGGAATTATTAGCTCCGACACCTGCTGGTTCCCATTCCCTCTAAGAATAAGCTGAGGCACATACTGTGTGCCTGCCTGTAAGGAGACACCCAAGATATGGTAGTGGGACTCAGCTGCTAGCAGACTATAGCCTTCTTGTGGCTAAAACCAGATACCTTCTGGAGGGAGCTTTTGGTCACAGGAAAACCAGCTGCCCTAAGAGGCCAGGACCTCCCAGTGGAAAGCCTGGGCTCCAACTGCACCTCAGTCCTGGGGCTTCCCAGGTAAAGAGTTGGAAAGGTGCTGCTCTCATTCTTTCTCCTTCCCTGTTAGGGCACTGACATGGCAGACCAAAAGTCTCACTCTGCTATCTGGAATTACAGGTCAAAAAGGGAAAGAAGCATACACAACTCCAGCCTATCCATGTGTGAATTCCACATGGGGTTGTCTGATGCCCTAGGGTCTCTACCAGAAGAGGCTTGAGATGATCACTGCACCCATCCTCTGGACTCAAGGTCAGGCACATGAAGACATTTTGCTAGAGGGTTTGCTGGAGAGCCTCTTAGGGCCACAGGCCTAGATGTCCCCACAGCCATGGCATGAAGACCGACAAGGACCACACCAGCTCGTCCCAACTCTCTGCCTTCTGGAAGCCATCCTTGGAGAATCCTTCCCCGACTCTGTCAGAGGCAACAGCAACATGCCCTCTCCTAGTTAGCCTAGGTCCTAGGGAAACGGAAGTCTGGGAATAGAGGACAGTCTTGAGGCCAGTAGGGGGAAGGACAGAAAAGTCCCTAGGGAAATAGGCTGGTGGGAGTTGTCTGTGAGAGGCAGAAGAGAGCAGCAGGGGGCAAAGCAAAGTCAAACCAATCCAACAGCAGCACAAGGAAAATGAGGTGATGCCAACCCCTGCAATCCAGGAGCAGCCCCGAGGGCTCTGCTGGCACTGTGGGGAGAGACATGTCCTTGAACCTTTCTAATCAGGTTTTTCCCAGGCTGGAGGCCATGTGCAAGTCTCTCAGCTTCTCTTCAGGTTCAGTGGAGAAAAGGCTGTATCCACATAATACAAGGAACAGGGGTTATCTGGGGGTCTACATGTGTATTCACATAGCCCTCCACCTTCAGGCAGCAGAAGGGACAAAGACCGATCTGATTAGAGACAAGAAAACCAGCTGAGACAGACTGACGTACGTAGTACACAAATGGGCAATGTAGCTGGTACAACAACCGTCTCTCTCTCAAGAGCAGGCCAACAGGCTTGGGAAAGTCAAGGCCAAGATTTCAAGACCATAGATGGGGAAACAAAGCATTTACGATTTAGATTGCTTCCTCAAGGACAGAGACTCCACTCAATCTTGGAGGCTCTGAGATCACAGAATCTTCTGTCCTTTGAGAACTCCCCAGATCTGGGGGCCTGGCGGGCAGCTCAAGACAGCATGAGGCTCTTTGCAGGTTCTAGGCTAGATGACCTGGGCTGTGGACCGCCTGCTCCTCTGAGGTGAGGAGGGCTGACAGGCAGGCAGGTGGTGGTCCACGCTGTCCCACAGGGTTCTCTCACCAGTCTGGCAGGAGAAGACTTTGTGTTTTTTGTTTGTTTTTTCGAGACAGGGTTTCTATGTGTAACAGTTGTGGCTGTCCTGAAACTCTCTGTAGACCAGACTGGCCTCGAACTCAAGACATGTGCCTGCCTCTGCCTCCTGATTAAAGTGCAGGGATTAAAGGCCTGTGCCACAATTGCCCGGCAACACTTCTTTATAGAAACATCTAAGGATTTTTATTTTATCCTCCAAAATTGGGTTGGGGATGTGGCCTGTTTGGTAGAGTGCTGTAACCTCAACATTCAGGAGGAATGGAAAATAAGTTCAAGGTTGTCCCTTTGAGTACTACTATATCCAACACTGGGCTAGAGATCCTATCTCAAAAACACATTAAATAATCTAAGATCTATCTTTGTGGATTGGGGCCTGACTCCAGGGAGGCGGGACTAAGCAATGGATTTGGAAGCCCTAAGGTGATGTCCCAGTTTCAGGGCTAGGATCTGAAAAGTATTATCCAGGTATCCTACTGTCTGTCTAGCCCCAGCCTGACTTCAGGTGGACCCTCATCTTTACCTATTTCCAGAGTAACTTGCCTCCACTTAGACAGCAAAGGGTTGGGTGTTAACTGTCACCAGCAGTGGTGATGGGCGAGTCCCTAGAATTTCAAGCCATCCCAACACAGCTGGTAATGAGAAGGAAGGTTTACTCAGGAGCCTGTACATCTGAGGAACAGGCCTTACTCCCCACGAACTGGAGGGTCTCTCCTGTCTGACAACTACCAGCCACCAAAGATGGCAAGGGTACATGTGGTTTCCCTTGAGGAAGAAGCATGTGATCTAGCAGTACCATACAGTCCTTATTTTCTGTCTTGAGGCAAAAGTGGAAGAGTGGGGGTGGAAAGTAACTCTTGGTTTTGCTTGGATTGCAGAGCCAGGCTAACCCAGTGCCATTTTGCTCTGGTCTTCAACATACACCTAGCTTCCTACCCCACACTGTTCAGCTTTCAAAGGATTTTCATGTCAGGCAAAGCCTCACACATAAATAGAATCCTCTATAGTTATAGTCCAGTTAGCTTTTCCTCAGGGCACACCCGACACATCTGTGGATGGGTTTTTGGGAGCCGAAAGAGTGAACATGAAGCCAAATGTACTTGCTGAGCTGCCACAGGCGTCCTTCTACCCTGGGGATCCAGAGGCTGCAGACAAATGGGGAGGGGCAGACACCCCGAGCTGCTCCCTCTGGTCAGCCTCTGCCTCACTCCTGACCAGCACTCCTGATTGCTCTCCAGCTTTTGACATGGGCAGGGAAGTATCCTGCCTTCTCAAGCAAGACACTTACAGAGAACTGTTAGGGAGCTCATCCGAGAAGCTGAAAGGGAGAGAGGAGTCTGTGTGCAGGACAGCCCGTTCCTGAATACTGCCACAGCCCGTTACCATCTGCCAGCTGCCAAAGTCTGTGGAGAGAGAGGATCCGGGCAGGGGATGGTCCACTGATCTGGGGCAGAGAGGAGAGAGAGGGGAGACGATGCAGTCAGTCACATGCCTGACAGGGGTACCCTAGGGAAGGGTGGGCAGCACAATGGCCCTGTGCCATGGCTCTGAGGTTCTGATGGAGCAGCTGAAAGCCAACTACTTTCTCCAAAAGAGCAAACAAAGCTGGGTAAGGGGTGAGAGAGAAAGAAGACTATAAGGTGTGCTGGGCTGTGAGGACAGTGCTTTGTGTAGATAACGAAGCCAAAGACCAAGAGCAAAGCAAGGCAACAAGAGGTAAACCAGACCCAAAGCCTGTGGCCGATGTGCCTTTCCTGGGGGCTGATGCAGTTAAGTGCCACCTCAACAGCAGCTGACAGATCAGGTTGAAGCCGGCCCCAAGGGCAGTCACCCTCTTTGTAACAGTATCTGTGCAGCATGGAACCCAGGCCACTGAAATCTTATCAGAAGGGAGGGAGAACAAGGCTTTTGGAAACTGTGGAGGGTGGTGACCTAGATGGAAGAGTGAAGAGATAGAGCCCCGAGGTCCCCCTTCCTCTGCAGCTCCTTCCAGGAGCCAGAGTTTGTATTCAAGAGCAGCACAGAGCCAACTATGCCCAGAGGGGAGGGATGAATCAAACCAGGCTGCAAATTGACAGCTTCATCAGACCTCTTCTGACAGAGAGATTTGGGAGCAGGGGAGGGAAGTTGTGCTGCCACCTCCTCCCTACTCAACAGCTAAGCCCTCGCCTCTGTCCTGGACAGCAGCTGACCTGTGGGCGTCTGAGAGGCTGCAAGTCAGTCTCTGGCATTAAGCCTGGAACTCACTACATAGCCCAGGCTGCCCTCAAACTTGAGCAGTCCTCCTGCCTTAGCTTCCCAAGTATTAGGATTGATTTATTATTAATTATTTAACTCAACTTTTATTATTTAACTTAAGAATAGCAGAAAGGCTCCCACAAGGATGCAGAAACAAGGCCAGAGTATGAACAGGGTGGGATCAGGAAGCAGAGGAAAAACATACCTACCCACTTAGCTGCTGGCATCAGTGGATCCTCAGGTGACAGCACCTACCTTCCCTCCTCCCAGCTGTTTGGTCAGTCTTACTGTCAAGCACCTGTGACCTATGTTACTATGTGCTCTGGTGATTTGAAACAGGCTTGCAACAAACAATGTAGGCCAAATGGACCTTGAATTTGTATCAGTCCTGCCTCAGCTTCCCAAGTGCAAGAATGACAGTCATGAACCACCACCATACCCAGACACAAGAGCTTAAGTTTATGTGCATTTGTGCATGTATACATGCCACTGTGAATGTCAGAAGACAACCTGCAGGCATTGGTTCTCTCCATCTCCATGTGGGTTCTTGGACTGAACTTAGATTTTAGGCTTGGCACCAAGTGCCTTTACTGGGTAAGCCATCTCAGCAGCCCTTTAAGAAGTTTTTAAACTCGAGTTTGACTACAGATTGTCCTGAACGAGAAGTATAGCACCTTGTGAGAAAGGAAAACAGATGGCTTTTCACAGTAAAAGCTGCTGTGAACTGGAATACCTGCCAACACTGGTCCTTGCCACATTCATTACTGTGGGGACCTTAGTGTGATGTCTTCAGGGATTAGAACAGGACATGGTCTACTACCTGACAGAAGCCCCAAGGTGCACAAAGCCAGACCTCTAGATAGATAAACGTCAGACCTGTGAATCACAGCCAGCCTCTCAAGAGAAGCCAAGCCTGCCCTGGGTGTTCTCCTGGCAGTGCTGGGCCTGCAGCCAGTGCAAACCCTCCAGAGGCACAAGCCTGGCTCCTCAGTCTCCACAGACCATCTGAAGAGTAGACTCTTCTATTTTTAGCAGCGTATGGGGAAACAGCTTCTAAGACTCAAAGGAGATTTGGGAGTGGGGGTAGAGCACCTGAGCAGAGCAAACTGGGCAAGATGGGACATTTCTGAGCCAGGGACTGCCATCAAGTTTCTCAAGCCCCAAACCCATTCCCAGGGAATCACAGCCTAGTTCCCTTCAGCCCTCTGGTTCCTCGGGGTAGTCAATTCCCTTTGCTTCCCACAGGCAATGTCAGGCCAGAGTAGCTGTCAGGTGGATAAGGCAAAAGGACCAGCAAGAGGGCATCCCCTCCTATGGAACAGAAAACAGCTCACATTGAGCAGCCATTCTTGAGAGATACCAACATTTTTCAAGAATGAACACACGAGATCTTCCTATCTGAGGTTTAAGTCAAATAATAGGTTATGTAAAATGACCATTCAGCTCTTACATTTGAGAGACACTCAAAAATACTTGGATTACAGCAGAGAGGGACAGCTAGAGACAAAAAGTAAGTGTGCTCCTGGAGGGACCTATGCCTGCATATGAGAAGGAGAGCTGTAGTATGCTCAGCATTTGGGTTACCCTCACCAGCTTTAGTAAGGCTCCTTACACAAGGGTTAACAAAGCTGTGAAGAGAGAAGTCTGATTTGCCCCCTGTGCTCGCCTGGTCAAGCACCAGAAAGAACATAGCCAAGAAGCCCTCAAATTGGAGCTATGGAGCTTTGTTCTCAGCCTGGGGCCTGGAAGACCAAAGCCTCTGCACAGGATGGTGGCTTCCGGGTAACATTTTACTCCCTTAGCTGGCCCCAGCCCAGGCCCTTCTTCCGTGGCTCTCAGCCTCCCTAACTCCTGGAGAACACCTGGCTGAGGGCAGTTATAGCCAGGGAGCTTCCAGCTACTACTTCCTGTACTGAGAGACATGAAAACAGATTCAAGGAATATTGGCTGAATTCAGGCAAGAATAGGTCTGGGTGAGGCACCAGGCTTCTATCAGCTGCCCAGTGCTCTGACATGGCTGGCAGATAAATGATTGATAAGAACAGTTCCTAATAAAACAGATGCAGTTCCTGAACATTTGTAGGAAGAACAAATATCTATTATGTCAGGATTGACAGACACCTTACTTCATTACACCATTTCACCCTTATTTACAGGGTTCAGATCACTATTCTTATTTAAAACTGAGCTTGGAGGGAGGAAAGTGATCCCCCACAAGTTGCACAGCTGGGAAGGCCAAAGCTGTGACTGAAATCAGGTCTGGCCCAAGTTCATTTTAGCCAATTTTCCTTAAAAAAAAAAAAAGAAAAAAAAAGAAAGATGCTAGGTGGTACAGGCACACACCTTTAATCCCAGTACTTGGGAAGCAGAGATCTCTGAGTTTGAGGCCAGCCTGGTGAGTTCCAGGCCAGCCTGGACTGTTACATGGGGTGGGGGGGGGAAGGAGACAATGACAGGTGCTCACCATGTAGCCCTGCTTCCCAAGTGCTGGGATTAAAAGCTGGCTGTTTCTCCTTCTCAATATGGGTAGGGCTAGCTCATGAATGGGCACATGATTACCATGAGAGCAAAAGTGTGACTGGAAGAAGAGGCTTCATGAAAGCCTTCTGTGTGAAAAAGGAAAGCCAGGGGCAGTCTCAGGAGCTCCCAACAGTCACTTTGGCAAGATGGAGAAAGGTGGCCCAAGAAGCAAATCAGCGAGGAGAAGGAACCACTGGGATATAGGTTTGGGATGCTTTAAGACTATACCTGAAGGCTACCTGATGTGCTTCCTGTTACTTGTATTTTGAAAGCATCTCAATAATCATGGTGTCACAGAATGCTTGAAAGTATAGTTACCTGTCTGAAGTTTCTGGTTACAGATTATAAAAAGGAAAGCCATTCATCAGGTGAACAATGACATGAAGGGAATATCTGAGCCAAGTCCTATACTTTGAGGAAGCCTATATGTCATTGGACCCAGACTTATCCTCTTGACACCACTCATTGATTCATTGATTGTTGCATATCTGTGATGCATCTCAAGGATGGCCATACAACCTCTGCCCAAGTACCTGGGAAGGGGCTCTCACTAGCCTGGACTTTGACTTTTTACACATGTGCATGTCAGCCCAGCAAGGCCTCCTGCATTCCTACATCAGCCCAAGGAAAAGTCTTGGGGCTCAAAGTTTCCTCCTCCAGGTCTTAAGCTGGGACTGCCTTAGGTACATCAGCACTCATGTCAGGTCTGGGGCAGGACAGGAATCTATGTCCTGCCGAGAGCAGCCAGGCTTCTCTGCTGTATAAGAGCCTGGGACAGAGCTCGCAGCTTTATAATGAGCAGGTGGCAGTGCCTGGAGGAGCAGCTAACTGGGCAGCAGAGGTTAGTTCCTGTGTTGCTACTTAGCTATTCAACCAGGCTGTTGGGTGTCTCTCAGCCAAGTTCATCTGCTCTTCAGGCAGCCTAGCATCAAGCTGGGCTCAGTGGTGGCACCATCCTCAGTAGACAGCACTGTGCCAGAACCCCACCCCTCACTCCTAAGGAACATAAGAACAAAGATTAAGGCCATGCTAAGGCCGAACAGGTGATTTCCTAATTAAGGCTGAAGTAGACATGTACACTTAAGAGTTCTGTGGCTGATTATATGGTAGCAGAGAAAAAACCCAAAAGTCACTGTCTTCCCTGTGAGAAAAATGGAATCATAGCCTGGTAAGAATCACCACTCCAGAGCTCTCCTCCCCACTCGTAGCAAAGCCTCTGCGATTCCTCTCACGGGGGTCCTGCTTTAGGAGAGGCAGGGTTTAGAGAGTGAACACATGAGACCCAGCACCTCACAGCAGCAGTGACTGTCGCAGTCATGGATAACTTTCCTAAAGGGCTGGTTTCCACATAGATTTGCCTGTGGCACTGAAGACCTGATTGGCTACTGTTACCTAAGAGGCAGAGCAGCTAATGACAGGATCCCTCAGGCACTTTAAGATAAAAGAGACTAAATTAATTTTAATGTTAATGGAAATACATAATTAGAATGCTCTAAATCAGAATAGTGTAGTCTTTCAAAACCTCTGGCAGCAGACATCTGATTGAGAACTATGTTGCCTGGCTAGCCGGGCCTGGTTCACAGCAGTTGCCTCACACACTGTCTACCCAATCCCCATTTAGGTCCATGCTAGCCTTGGGCTGGCCTCAGGATATAGGGCTTTGAGGTGAAAAGGTGGATCCCCCAATACTCCTCATCTCCCAGAGAAAGGACGTTTACGGCCATCCTAGACCCTATGAGAAAGTCTGAGTCACTCGAAGGTTAAAAAAAATCCGTAAGACTGAAGGAAACTGACTGTCCTGGGAGGCAGAAGGGGATGATAAAAAGTGGGTGTGAGAAAAAGTGACCATCAACATAGGAGTTGTCTACAGTTGGGGCAAGGCCTAGATGGTAAAGTAGACCATTCTTGCTTCCTGCCCAGTTAACCAGTAATGTTACACAGAAAAGGCAGTAAAGGAGGCAGGGACCATGAACAGCCCAGACAGCAAGAGTCTCACAGTGCTACTACAACACCAGAGTAGCCCCGAGAACAGCCGAGTGCAGGTGAGGGTCACAGCAACAGCCACACATGCCAGCCCCCACATGTAGGATGTGAACAGGCACAGGCAATGTGGGCTGTCTGCCTGGCCCTGACAGCCACCAAGTCTCCTCTGGGCTACAGTCTTGGCTTAGACTCCCCAGCACTTGCCGATGACACTGAGGTGAGGGGCCCCTCTGGCCAGAGCAGCTGGCCACCATGCTTGCCCACTGTTCATTTGCTCTGCCTCCCTGAGGATGCTTTGGCTCCTCATACTCCACTGTTTCCTCTTGTCCAGAGAGTAAAGGAGGGTACCAGAAGTATTAGCAAGTCTGCCTTTTAACAGGCCTGCTACCAATTCAGAAAGCTACAAGTCTGAGTGTGATTTAGACTTACATGGCAAAGCTGGGCTCCAGAGCTCATGCCCATTCTGCGAATCTCTTAGGGATCTCTAGGCCCCACACTGTTCTGCTGTCTTTAGAAGGGCTAGGAATTCTCTAGGATTTAGACAGGAAAGCAATCAAGCACATGGACTTTCCTTGAAATATGAGATGGAAAAAGTAGAACCATCAGCTGGGAAGTGCTTTCCCCACATGCCAGAGCACCCCTCATTCCTAAGCCCTGGAGCACACTCAGTTTTAACTTTACCCAGGAGACAGTGTCCTGGCCTTAGCACAGGCACACTTGTCTTAGCCGGGTCGATGCTTTCTCAGGAGTAGATAGAGCTGCTACGGTTTTCCACAGACACATATCTGGGCTGGCTCCTTATCTGTTTTAGGTTCTCCATCAATGTGGACAAGGAAGGTGAGAGACATAATGAACCCAGAGTGTCCAGACCCATTTTGATTAACAATAGGCAGTCCATAGAGGGCTAGGATCTTCCAAAGGTGACCAATGGAGGCAGCCCTGACTCTGTCACATAACAACCATTACATCACTTGTGTACCCATGTACTACACAGAGCTCCAGGAAGCAATTCCAAAAGTTTTTACAAACCAGTGAAGGCTCTGAGCCCCAACAGCAACCAATCCTTCAAAGAGTGGGCCTGCTAAGCAATCCACTTCTTCCGGCTCCTAAGGAGCTACATCAGGCACAAACCAAGGAATCCCAGCTTCAATGTTAGACCCCTGCTTCCAACTTTGCTAATGGAAGAAAGCCAGTAACATTTTCCAGCAGGCTCCTTATGCCTTGGGGTTCCTCACCTGGGTTTGGGGACCTCAAGAGGACTGCTGCCCATCCTGAAAAAGTCAGAATGGTTTGAGGATGAAGAGCTGGAAGACTTGGCTTCAGCCAGCCCATGGTGGGAAGGCAGGCGGTCCTCAGAGGGTTGTGGCCGGCTCCAGAGCATACTCTGTGGGGAGGATGAGTGCCTCTTCCTCCTGTGACAGAAGAGCAAGGCTGTCTGTCAGCTGGGTTCCAGAGCCACTTTGTCTATGTGGGAACTTTTTCATACCCAGGAGGCACAAACACTTGGTCCTCTCCCAGACTCAAGCCACAGGCAACAAGGGCTGGGACTTTAACTGAGACTCTAAGGCATTCTAATTGCACTGGCCCATGACTCAGAACATGTTAGAGAATTATTCTTAGTGTGTACTAACTGCTCTATTCCCTAGCTTGTAAATGCTATACAAACTCTGCCATGTGTCTAAGTAGGACTATATTAAGGACTCAGATCCTGCCACATTCTCATGGGAGGACCCTCAAAGCAGGTCCCTTACCATTGTATGTACCCACCACCTTTTGTTTCCTTTTGCTAAGCTGGCCCCCTACCTCCTGGCACACTGTACAGGGTACTCGTTCCTCTCATTTCACTGCTGCTTCTTGGTCCCACTGGGAGCACCAGCACTTTATGCTCCTGGGCCACCATGCAGTGCCCCTCACCAACCAGATGGCTGGGCTCTGAGGCCCAGTACAGACAGCAGGAGATGAAGCTGTGCTCTCAAGCCTTCTGTCAGAGCCCTCTTTGTTCCTGGGGCTACAGCTTGGCTCCCTAGGGCTGGTGGCCTTGGGCCACAGCTGTGAGTTTACTCTGTCTCAGTCTGGCCCCTCACCAAGCTGCCTGAGTTGGTGCTCCTGCCGGGACAAGTTCCACAGCCTCATAGGTGAAGCTCCCCACGGCTCCTGGTGAATTCTCCAAAACCAGGGAGAAGTCGCTGCCTAGGCTGGTGGTGCTGCCTCGGTCTCTGCGTCCTGAAAGCAGCCAGAAAGTCAGCATGTTACCTTCCCCATTACCAGTCTCCCACCTTTTCCACACCACATGGCTGGATGGATAAGCTTCTAGAACAGGTCCCCATGTGGTCTATTCTCAGGTGGCTACGGTGAAGAAGTAAAGGCTGTTAGGGGCCAGCACTCACTCAGCATGCAGATATCTTCCACAGTGAAGCCTGCATCCCGAGTTGGCAAACTCTTCCTCCTAGAATGACAACCCCAAGCAGGAAATTTGAGCTGCAGCTGGAGCTCTCTGTCACCTCCTCTTGACCCTGCCCAGCCTGCAGGACAGGTCCAACGACTGGCACCACACAGAACAGGTCCCACCTACAGAGTCTGCCAAGTACCAGGCCCACTTCTGGGATCTACTAGCTTGGCTCTGCCTGTTACACGCACTAGACTAAAGTCAACACAGTCTGCTTTTCCTTTCAATCATGACCCAACAATTGGCAAATTTGGTAGAAAGACACTCATAGTCCCAGAGTAACTGCCAGACATACAAGACTTTTTCAGGCTGAAAAGCAGATTTCTGTTCACTGTGCAAATGACCAGGCTGGCTCTGAACTCAGATCTGCCTGCCAGATGCTGGGATAAAGTGTGCTCCATGATGCCCAGCTGAGTATGATTCAGTTTCTATGGGGTCATAGTCTGAGTTTTTTCTTTTTTATGGTACCAAAGATTGAATGCAGGGACTGGAACATGGTAGGCGAGCACTCTACTACTGAGCTACATCCCAGCACATTTGGCCTTCTATAGGACCCAAGAATGATGAGCATCAGCTCAAGGCTGTGAGAAGTGAGGAGTCCTGTCCACAGGTTTGTTTCTTCCTACAGCACCACAGTTCTTCATCAAACCATCCATTCCCTGTTCACTTAGGTCCTCAACATGGACATTTGTACAGGGCTAGGATAAATACCCTACTGTGGAGGAGTTCCCCTGAGTGCTTGGTCTCCACTTACCTCTGGGTCTTCAGGCAGAACTCTTCGGAGGTGATATGCTTCAAAAAATTGAAGCAGAAGAAGAAAATCTGAAGGAGAAAAATCAGAACACAGTGAGAAGCTAGCCTTCCCCAGTGGAAAGATAGAGATAGCAGTGTAGCATGACTAATAAAACCCAGAGACAGATATTGGCAACCTGAAGACCAGAAAAGCCAAGCAGCCAGCCACTTGCTCTTACCTCTACCTCAGTCCAAAAATGGCAATCCTGCCTCCAAGAATCCTCAGAATGAGACTCTCTGAAAACTGTCTTCCTCCCATTTTATATTCTTCTCTAGTGGGGGATTAAAGGCGTGTACCACTAATGCCTGATTTTTATGGCAAACTAGTGTGGTTACTGGAATTAAAGGTGTGTGCCACCACTGCCTGGTCTGTATGGCTGATCAGTGTGGCTGTTTTACTCTCTGATCTTCAGGCAAGCTTTATTCATATTTATTAAAATAAAATGAAATATCACTACAAAGCAGAACATTCAGAACTAGGCTGCTAGCTGCTCTGGTTAATCCCTCTTACAGAGAATGACCTGCTTTGGAGACCCTGCTGCATCTTCCATCTTCTGGGTTTATGATTGATGTGGGTCAAAGAAAGGGCTCAGCAGGGGTGGGCAAGTGCCCATGAGATGGGGTAGGGAAGGAAAGAATGTGCTCCTTTCTTGAGGACACAGAAGTCCAATGTAGAGCTTTCAAATCTTCAACATACATGTTCTTAATCTTTACAAAGAAGAGGTAACAGTAGCTTCCCACTTCCACTAAACCCAAGGAGAGCCACTGACAGGAAGGACAGCTGGGAGGGCAAGTATCTTGGGCATGGGGATTAGTGGATAAGGCAGACGTGGAAAGGCATTCCATGGGGTGGGGTCACATGATCTGACACAGGATCAGAACTTGTGTAGGGCAGCCATGGACTAGTTCAGAGTCTGCTGTGCTCAGGTCCTGTGAGGCCCAGGTCTTTGCTGTTAGTACAGGCAGGAGGTGCGGATCCTGGCAGCAACCCCATTCCCATGAGTAAATCCCAGCCGGTGCCCTAGTCCAGAGGCTTCAGTCTATTTAGCCTACATAACACACCAATGATCCCCAAAGATGCAACCCATGAGATACAGGGAAACACCCACACATTCCCACAGGGCCCTGTAAGAGTCCCCCAAAAAAAAAAAAAAAAAAAAGAGTCCCTCCAAAACAAAACAAAAACAAAAAACAAACAAACAAAAAACCAGGCAGAGGGTTGCTCAGATCTCGTCAGTATAAAAATGCTCTATTATATAAAACGACACAGATGTTCCATCAGGCTCTTCAGCCTTTAATGTGCTAATATATCCAGGGAACCTCGAAGCAGAAGACAGAGTAAAGAGGCACATAGTAGCTGTTTTTAGCTTGTTGTTTTATAGAGGTTTCTGTAGTCTGGGGAGGTAAAGCCCAACCCTCTAGTCTCAGAGACCTTTGCATACATTGAGGGACTAAAGAATGGGACTCAGCCCAGGCAGCTCAGCTTCATCTTTGCCCTGATTTTCCGAAGGGAGCATCTGGCCTGCTTTGGGAGAGGAGGGAGATGGAGTGGAGGACAGAATGTCCTAAAGCACCAGCAAAATCTCCAAACAAGAGTTTACAAAGAGGCCTTCTGCCCAGATTTCAATGCAGAAGGCTCTGCCTCTGGCAGAGTTCATGGGGCCTCCAAGGAATGGGCTTATGAGCTCTGCAGCCCTGCAGCCCTGCAGTCACATAAGTGCTCAGAGAGATTTGGAAGGGGGACGAGCAGCTAGACAGGAGCAACAAAAGAAAGCTGGAGATAAGATGCCCAAGAAGGAAGCAAGCTCAGGAGCAGGAGGGAGAGAAGGATGCGTCTGAACATTGGAGATGAGGGGAAACAAAGCCAACACTGTCCTGATAGGCATCTCTAGCTCTGAGCGAGGCACCAGGAGACTCAAGGTTATGCTGCTCAAGGTCACCTAGGCAATAAGCAGGACAAGCAGACACATACAAGCGCAACTTAAGATTTGATGCTGGGGAAACCATGACAAGCAGACAAAGATGTGGAGATGGCAGAGGAATTTGACCACACTCAAGAGGGACAAATTGACTTTGAGGAAGCCTACAGATGAGAAGTAGGCAGGACCATGGGTGCACACAACACCGTGGGAAAGGGAAGGGATTCTGTGTATGGCAGGACTGAAGATAGTAGCGCTTCATGCTTCAGCCCTGAGCATGGGGTCATGGAAAGCTCCCTATACATTGGTTCCAGAGCCAAGTGCAGAAAGGACGAACATTAACTTAAAAGATCACAGCAGCTGTGACCAGAACTTTTTCTGCAGTACAAAGGGAGCCTGAGGTTCACATGGGGCTCTGCTCTTGCTTCCCCTCTGCTCCCCAACGCTGTCTGAGGGAAGAAGATGGTGACCTCATCCAAGTATCCTGGGTCGAGAAACTGCCTCTACAGCATGGCAACCAAAATGAACGTCATTCTGTCTTAAGGTGTGGTATAGGTCTATGAGGGGTACTTACCTCCTCTCCTTTGCTGAGCCTATCTACCAACATGTGCCTGAAAAAGAAGAGTGAGGAGTCAAAGGTTGTAACATGGGGCTGTAGGAGGCTTGTGCATGACAGACCGACCAGTCTTTGGCACTAATGCATCAGATGAAGCCTGCCAACATTTCTGATCTTTTCCAAAGGGAGCCAACTGTTTTCTTATCTCTGTTCCCTATAAAAAATACCATGCACATACACCTCAAAGGCTGGTGTTCCTTGAAAACTTACCCAAATAGGAACCAGTCATAGGCCACAGTCAGGTAGAGGATCTCAGCAGGCTTCAGAGATGTGTGGATTAGCCCATCCTGGGAGAGACCAAAGGTGGCAAGATCAGAAAGGTCCTAGTATAGACCTCCTTACCCCAGGAGCAAACCACACCATAGACTGGGTGACTGTGCCCGCTGACCAAGAACAGGGTTAAACATGATACCTGCAGAGTGTGCCCTCACCCCACAGCGTCTCTGCATCTTGGAGATAATTAAGACACCAAAGGGTAAAGCTGAAGATGATCTCTGCATGTTCCCTGACTCCAAGACATTTATTCATACTCACAGCCCATAAGGAAAGGCGTAGAAGAGAGATGAAAAGAGGGGTCCGATCCCAGCCTGAGATACAGTGTACCAGCAGCCCGCTGTCATCTGTGGCAGAACAGGAACACCAAATGAGAGACCCAGACAGGGGTTGATGAAAAGGACTCCAGGACAGCTTAGTGTCCTCTTCCCCAGGCACCTGTCCAAGGCTATTCCCCAATCTCATCCTAGATATGGGTGAAGTACCTAGTGTGGTTTCTCATATTTCTTCTAGTTGAAGTTCTGTTTTTAACTGTGTTTCTTATCATTGTGTTTGTGTGCACATAAGAGTGCACAGGCTAAGATTAGAGAACAACTTGTGGAAATTGGTTCTCTTCTTCCACCATGGTTCTGGGCATCATACCCAATTTATCAAGCTTGTGCAGCAAGTGCTTTTTCCCACACAGACATCTCATCAGCATACCCCTGGGAACGAATCCAGCCTGAAAAGTCTCTTGACTCAGGGGATTCTCAGAGACCTAATCCTACATTCCTGACCAGCATTTCACAGGCTTGGGCTCCTAAGACTCACCATCACTGTTAACAATGGAAAGCAGCAGTTTCAGGTAGTTTTGTGTTTGTTGCACCAGGTCCCAACTCTGGACAAAACAAGAGAATGATCGAGAAATAAATATTAACTAGGACTTAGAGGAAAGAGGAACATGAGTTTGAGCAGTCTTAGCTACATACTGAGTCTCAAAAATTCCCAAACAAATACAAATGCCAGAGGGGGTGTAGGTTGGTGGTAGAGCACATGCTTTTGCTTTTGCATTTAAGAAATGCCAGGTCCATCCTAGCACCAAAATCTAACAAAAATGTTGCCAGGTGTGATGATATGCCCTTTGTAACTTCAGCTCTTAGGAGGTCTAGGCAGGAGGATGAGGAATTCAAGGCCAACCTCAGCTATACCAGCCTGGTATATGAGGCCCTATCTCAAACTTACATATAGTGCCAAGCATGATTTTTGGGCAGCAAGTAAACAAGGCTCTTGGTCTTAAGCTAAAGGCCCCAAACCCCAAGTAACCCGAGACATTCATTGCTCAGCTCCAAGAGCTCTGCTTGTATCCAACACCCACCCTCCCTTACTCAGTGTGCTGGAGAGTGAGGGATAGACGCCTCTAGCAGGTGTTCTTAAGCAACCTCATGCCAACAGCTTTTAAGTGCAGGGGTCTAGGGTAGACACTGCTTCCAAACAGCCATGTAAGAGTCATTCTTTCATCTGCCACCACACCATGGAAACCAACACAAACACTTTCTCAGTCGTCGTTTCATTACCTTTATTGCTGCTCACTGCATGCTATCTTTATCACTGTTTAACATTGTGTGTGCATGCATGCATGCATGCATGTGTGCGTGTGTAACACTCCTGGGGTAGAAAAGACAGCTCAATGGCTAAGAGCTGTTCTTATAGAGGAACAGGGTTCAATTTCCTGTGCCCACATCTGTAACTGCAGTCCTGAGGGGGTTCCAGGGGATGTTATCTTCTGGCCTCCATAGGTACTACACAGAGTGATGCACAGACAGGCATGCAGGCAAAATACCCATACATACCAAACAACAACAAGATGCATTCCTGCCAAGGGTCATGTGTGAATATTCAGAGAATTTTTGAGGGCCGTTTTTTTCCCCACTTTGCATGGGTTCAGGGGATCAAATTCAGGGTGTAAAGCTTGGCAGCAACCACCTTTACATACTGAGCCACCTGGCTGGCCCCTTTCCCTTTTTAGAGATTGATTGTCTTCCTATATTAGCCTAGGTTGGGCAGAAACTCACTATCTTTCTGCTTCTGCCTCCCGACTGGTGGGATTATACATATGTACTACCACCTCCTAGACAAATAATATATACAGTGTATTTAGCAGACACTAAGAGGCTCATTTAGGTGGGAGTCAGGAAATATATAATGCTGCCAAGAATCTGTTCTAGCCAAGTGAGAGGGCTAGACCAGGCACTCTGGAGCAGCCCACTCCCAATCTGAATTCCATAGAGGGGCCTGACCCAGTTCTGCAGAGCCTTTTTCCCTGGCTAGGGACAGCCTCTGCTCTCTTAGGACACAACTGCCTATCAGCGTTCTGGGCTGTGCAGAGAGGGTGGCGCAAGCCAACGAGAGAGCACTTCCCGGGGGGGAGGGGAACACGGCACCTGTAATTGCAATGGTTTTCCCAGGAATTTAAAGCAGACTCATTTACCTGACCCTCCCATGCCCCCAGAGAGTTCTGACCCACTTTTAGCAGCTCCAGAGACCTGCTGCAGCACTGTGCTAATAAAGCCATTACCAGCAGGAGCATGAGGGTCTCTTTACACAGCTGGCTCAACATGTCTGACACACTATTGCCAAGAGGTTTCCTCTGAGCTGAGCTTCTGCAGAGTGAGGACAGGAGCCATGGAGCATAAAGCCTCAGGTTAGGCTTGCTAGTAAAGATAGCGGCAGCAAGGGGAGGGGAGGGACCAAGGCCTGGGGCTCTGCAGAGCGCCAAGCGTGCAGATCTAAAGGAGACTTTGATCAGAAAGAGACAGCATGTTTGCAGGGTTGGGCCTAGTTATCCATGGAGAGGGCTGCACTGGGAAGGCCCAAACCGCACAGCTGGGCTGAGGGATGGGTCTGGCACCACTAGACTCTAAGATTTACAGGAGAGTAAAAAACAAAACACGTGAGACTACTGAATGTGAGCAGTGTGCTAAAAACCTAGGTCCACCCCTGATGCTCATCCCATGCACTCCATGAAAAAGCCTCTAGGAACAGAGCAAAATGAGTGTAAAGCGGAGTGAACAAGAGAGTTCAACCACCAGTGAGGTAAAGTATAAAGGAATCTGGGACCCCAAAGTTAACATGGAGAGAGGGCAGAGTGCACCCCTGGCTGAAGATGACATGAAGAGACAAAGTGAGGCAAACTGGCTTGACTGCTTTATTCAAGGAAGCATTCCTTTGACATGCCCACCCTGCCACCAGCATGCCTGGAATCACATGGGCGTTCCTGCTCTGCAGCCAGCTAACTAGTGGTCTGCTTCTCACTGCTGTGAAGGCACTCCAGCATGCCTTCTCAGAGAACACTTACAACTCAGAGATCCTAGTGAGGCCTGGGATAGGGCTGCCAACCCCACCTTCAGAGAAAGGCAAGGTCTGTTCAAAGCCAAGGAGCCCAACTGCAGCATCTCCAACTACTTAGCAGAGGTCTTACTTCCTCCCTAGAGACAGCCTTAGCAGGACCAACAAACACTGCCCCCTCCCGTCACCCCATTAGGTAAGTAGTTCATCAGATCCATTTGGCACCTGCATTAAGGAAAACAGGCAGCTCCAGAGAGACCAGAAGGGCAGCTTAGGGTAGAGGTCACCTGAGAGCTCAGTACACAAACTGAGGAGTGTACAGTCTCCACTTGGCTATTTAACCTGTGAAACCATAGCCCAGAAAACAGGACCCCACAAACCTAGTCTTCAGATCACAATGAAGAGCACCAGCCTGCTTTCCCTCTCTGATGATGCTCTTATAGAAACACTTATTTAGGAGATACCTGACATTCCTCCCTCCCCCCCCACACCTGCATGTACCCAGATAGCTGGGCATCTAAGCTGTTATTAAGGTTATTCAGAGATAAGATAAATCCCTGCTGGCGAGGTGGAATGGTAGGTAGAGGCATTTGCCACCAAACCTCATGACTTGAGTTCAATTCCCTGGAATCCGCATGGCAGGAAGAGAATTGGGTTAAGACAATTCTTAACCTTTACAAACTTCCCGGATATAACATAAGAGAATGGGGCCTCCCATTGCCTAAGAGGCAGGCCAGGTCTGAGAAAAGGAAACCTTAAGGCTGTGTGGGAGTTGTACAATGCAGGGCACAAATGAAAATGGTAGGGAGGCAGGATACTTTTGATAATCACCAGCTTAGCTGTCCTCCCCCTCCCTCTCTCCCTCTTTCTCTCTTCAGGGTATGGGGTGGACAGGTTTTGAGACAGGATCTGCTAAGTAGCCCAGGCTGGCCTCAAACTTGCAATGATCCTGAGTAAAGGATGATAGGCATGTACCCCAACACCTGGCTTTATGTGCAGGGGGTGCTGAAGAGATACACAAGCTGTGGGTTCTCTGTCCTCATGGAGCTCACGGAAGCAGATCTCTAAACCAGTAACTATAGCTCAGTGGAAAATTCCATGATAGTTACACCCAGGGGGTTAATGGGAAGGTAGATGCAGACATCCAACCATCAGGGATGGGGAGAGGGGGCAAATCAGGAAAGTCTTCCTGAAGTGGACACAGAGCCAGTCCTGAAGGACAAGGTGTCAGCCAGACAGGAGGAAGCTAAGAAGGGGCGGGCTGCAGGGAGCCTCCCAGCAGCTGTCAGCTTGTGAGGGTTAAACAGTGTGGAGAGCCAGCTCTAGCTTTCAGTTCTGCAGTCAAATGAGGTCAGGTAGCTCTGTACTTCCTCTAACAGAACCCATTAAAAAGAAAAATGAAAAGCTGCTAAGCCCAGATGTGGAAGAGCAGACTTTGTGAAGTTCCCTGGAAGCAGATCCCCCTGGTGGACACAAATCATTGAGTTACGTTTGGAAGACTTTTGACTCTCTGGGTCTGGAGCAAATAAGGAAAGCTGCACATGATGTACATGATGGTGCACACCTTTAATCCCAGTGCTCAGGAGGATCTCTGAGTTCAAGTTCAAGGCTGGTCTAATGGTCTACATAGTCCTAGGTCAGCCTGGGCTATACAATGAGACCTTGTCTTAAGAAAAAAACAAAAAACAAAACAAAACAAAAAAACCCCAAAACAAACCCAACACACACACACACACACACACACACACACACACACACACACACACACACACACAAAAGCCAGTTCAATAGGCAAGCAGTTTGGGCTGTGGGATGTCAGAATACTACATTTGCACAAGGTCTCAAAGGATGGACAACAGGGTCCCTTGGTTACACCATCCCCTCATCCTGCCTGCATTATCAGGCCCTCACCTGATACTGGCTCCAGTCAATGTTCAGAGAGTGAGTCAGGAAGTCAGGGATGTTCAATGGGGCATCGACATAGTCCTGAGAACAGAATGACACTGTGAGATGTAACTGGCCAGCATATATAGCTGTGGCGACAACAGGCCCCAGCCCTGGAGCTGTATCCCCCATAGGTAGGACAGCCCTCCAGTGCTCGCCTCTTCTGGACCAGATGCCTGGGGCCCTCTGGAACTGATAGCTGAAAAAGCAAAGTGACCAGGTCACCATAGCTGAATGGAGTTTATCTGTCAGGTACTGCAAGAAGCAAGAGCAAGCCACGCACAGCCTCTGGAGATTCCCTGTGCATGATCTCCTGCTTGAAGAAACAATGCCGCTTCCAGTCCTCACAGAGTAGAAGAAGAGGAAGGCTAATAGTTCCCAATTTGGCTTGGAAGACTTTCTTCTATGGAGAGGCAGTCATGAAAAAGGGAGCAGAAAGGGTGTGCAGTGAGATAGTAACACACACACACAAGCAGCAGAGGAAGAGAAAGAAATAGCAAGATGAATTCAGGCAAGAAGAATAAAAAAGGGTCTCCTGCTAAAAAGAAACATGGTTGAATATTGTTACTCATACCTGCTTCCAGTTAAATATGAGCCCTTCAGCCATGTAATCCCGATCCTTATATTCCTTGAAGAATTCACAGCCTGGAAAAGAAGGCAACGTTATTAGCACTTCCTGTCCTGCTCAACAGCTCCCTTGCCACCTTTGACTATAGGTGCTGGAGAACTCAGGAGCCATGAGCTCACCAGGCTTTCTGCACTGTGGCCCTGGGCAGGCTGAGGCTGACTGAAAGCTCCTGAGCATCACCATTTCCAGCTATACAAGGTTCCCTGGTCACCAGAGGCACCCTCCCTCACTGCAGGTCCCTTCATCCTACAAGTTTCTAGTGCCAATCCGAGCAGATAAAGGCAGTGCTCACAGCAGGAGTTCACTTTCTTCCAGAAGCTGAGGCAGCATCTTCGAAATAGTGGTAGCAATCCCCAACTACAGGTTTCGGAGAGGACTGCATATCCTTACTCCAGAGGCATGACCAGTGCCTACAAGCTGACAAGTGCTCAGTGGACATCACTACCATCAACCCAGCAGGTGGAGGGCACCTTCATCATTCAAACTTCCTCAGAAACTACCAGGTGGAGGCCTTGGCAACAGAGGGAGGAACTGTGCAGAGAAGAGGCTTTGGAAGCAGACCCAACTTAAAGTATGGTTTTACCCATACCTATGACTGGGAATAAGTTGGTGAGTCACTAAGCCCTGGTTTTCCTACTTGTGGGATGGTGGTTTTAGCTGAAATACAGTAATACATATAAAATAGTATAGTCAGTTGCACAGCTGCTTGGGTATCTGTGACATTCAAATCCAAATACATAACTGGCACTACACTGCTCTTGTGACAGGATTTCTTATTGTCAACCTCCTGACTTAGTCAACCAGCTTTTTGTTTTGTTTTTCTGAGCAGGGTCTATATAGCTCTGGCTGTCCTGGGACTGGCTATGTAGACCATCCTGGCCTTGAATTCACAGAGATCCAAACCTGCCTCTACCTCCTAAGTGCACCACCATGACAGACTCAGGCAATATCTTGTTCTGCAGCAGCCAGTTGTCTTGGTCAGAGAGGAGGCCTGCCCCTGGGCTACAGCCTGCCTTTGTGGGATGAACACAGTCATTTTGCTGAGTGGGCTCCTGTGACATAAAGTCACCGGGCAGGGGAAAGCAAATGCGGAGGGAACAGTTTCTTAGAATTACTCTGAGCTTCCCAGGTAATGCGTGTGCAGACTTCAGCAGGCACATGGGTTTGGTACACCAAGTCCAGTGAGAGCCTTTAATTCTGTGAGAGACCAGAGGCTGAATACTCAGGGAACTCTACAACCACTTTTAGGCTTGCTTCAAAGCAAAATGAGGGTCTTTGTGGAGAGAAAAGTGGGGACCAATCCCATGTGCCAAATTTGGCTTTTATTTTATACTAATCCCCCAGGTTCACTAATGATTGAGAAGTCAGGAGATAATCTTCAGTCATAATACTTCAGCCTATTCTAGGGTGCCTCACCAGGAGAGAGAACAGCTATAACTACCAGGCAGGGGCCTTGAGCTTATGAGCCTGGGCTAAGAGGAGACACCAATTATCTCCTAGGGCACCATGAAGTGATCTGCTTTCTCACATCCTGACTTGCTAGATCAACTTCTGATAAAGCCCATGATGCATACACTGTTTTTGTGAGAAACTGACAAAATTAAAACAGACTTGGTACCCAGGGCTGTGCCTGATGTCATTACTTCAACAAGCTTCTGAACCCAGTAAGGACAAAGCAGGGGATGGCAACAATTTGCTCCAAAGGATACAAACCAGTCTTGTGTGGGTAGTTTGGCCCCATCTATTCTCACACCCTGAAGGAAGAGTTGGGAGCACTGCCCATCTACATTATAAGTTAAACTGATACTATTTTTAGTCCGTGTATGAGCCTTGAAGACCTCACAGGACTCAAGTGATAGTCCTAAAAGGTCAAATCAAAGGTATGACTGCTTTTCCCCCCCTTGGTATGGACCTTAGAAGCCCAGACCTACAGTCATGATCCATGGATTGCATATAATCAGTGGTCACCGTTGATCCAACACCACAATTTTCTTTTTCTTTCACTTTCTATAAAAGGTATGACTTTCAATAACAGCAATTTTGTACAGTGATATAGACATGAAAAAAACCTCAAGAACAGAAGCATGTTAACTAAAAAGTGCTTCTGCTGCTTTACCCCTTATGGCTGTGTCTGGCTTTTTTAATTGTCCCTGTACCCTCCTCCTGACTCATAAAATCATCAGATAAAGTACAAAAAATTTTGGGGAAAAGTTCAGAACGATCTTTATGCCATCTTTTCTGCTCAGTTTTGGTAAGTACATTTTCCTTAACACACTGGGATATCAACCAAATTAATTCTGTACCCTACTCCTCACCTTTTGTTAAAACAGGGTCTCACCTGGCCTGGAGCGGACAACACAGATAAGGCTTGACCTTGAATTTGTAGTGTCTCTCTGCCTCTGCTTCTCAAGTGCCAGGATTACAGGTGTTTGCACCAGGTGCTCCTGTACACTGTATTGAGCTCTATTCTATTATGGAAGTACCATCATTTACTTAATTCTTATTCTGGTTAATGAGACTATGCCCTGTGAATTTGCTATTACAGGAAGACATCATGCTAAATATCTTCAGCCCTAAGCCAGATGGACCGTAGACCAATGACAGGTTAACAAGGGTGTTAACATTTGAGGAGTATGTAGTAAGTTGCCAAACTACAAAGAGACCCTGTACTACTGCTACTGGAATGAAGCAATGGTACTAACACATGGTACTAACTACTATGTTGTTTCCTACCCATGCCCTTTTTGGAACTCAGCTATAAACAAGCAAAGGGATGCCTCTCCCTAGGGAGCACATCACATCACGTGGAGTAGCTGAAGCTACTCCCTAGCAGCTTCTCCTGGGAGGACGACACTAGGTCTGAAGCATCTGCAGAGCCACTGATGGTCTAGTACAGAATGCAAGGGCATCAAGTGAGGAATGGATGCTTCTGGAAGAAGGAACTTTTGCCAGCACTGTCAAGCCCAGTGGCATCTTCGTAACCTACATCAGTCCAAAGTTGCTCTTAGGCAAGAGAAAGTTCCAAGAGCCTTTCTTCCCACAAACTCATCAATTTAGTCTATTGGGGCTAGGTCTCTCACTTTATTCTGAAACAAGTGTCATTATTCCCATGTCATGAAGGATGAAAACGGTGCTCAGAAAGGTTGAGGGGCTGGTTCAAGGGCACCTAGTGTCAAAGTCAGGGAGCTACACCTAGTCCTACAGGACGCCACACACAGCTGGCAGAAAAGAGTGCCATGAAACTGCATGAAGGACACCGAGGATGCAGATCATCAGGAGTGGGTCTGAAGGCCATCAGCTGTCTGATGAGGACATCTCTCACAAGAAGCTTGCTGAATTTGCAGTTCTATAAGAGGCTACTGCAGCCTGTTCTTGATATTGACTACGGGGCTCTAAGACTAGAAAGTAAAATCCAAGCCCAAACTGAAGGAAGATGCCAGTGCTGAGAAGTGGGAGAGGCTTCAAGGAGGGAGGACACCTTGCTGTGATTGGTGAAGCCTGGGACGATGTTCAGCGACCAGCGGGGATGGTGGGGAACTAGAGTACTACTACACGGCTGCAGTTTTCAGTGTGAGAGTATAGCCTGGCCACAGACACAGGATTGTGCGGCAGAGATCCAGAGTGGCTCTGTGGATACCAAAGTGTCCTGTAATATTGGGAGGTTACTGTATAATTACCGACGACAGAGCACTTTTTGCTTTTCTGCTCCACAAACAGCACTGTCTGGGGTGATCCACAAATAGCTCTGGACATTCGTGACAAGGCACACACCATATGGGTCAGAGCAGCATGAATGATGGCTGTGTATGAATATGTCATTTCCTCTTACGTGTATAGACCATATGGATACACAGATCTAGCCTTTATGACAAACCGGAGTTAAGCTTTTCCAAGTTCTAACTTATACCTGAGGGAATCTGAAGCTCAGAGAAGTAACTTTCTCAAGGTTGTGGCTCCTGAATACCAACACCAGGTCCCACCTCTGACCACCACTTCTTGGACAAATATACAACTCGGCAGGATCCTGCCTGACCCTCAAGCATGACTACTGTGACCTGGGCCCAAATGTCCACGCTGCCTGATACAGCTCCTCCCAAACAGTTCCCAGGACACTGAGGCACAGAAAGTTCGACCCCATTCTCCTACCTGGATATGGGATAGAGAGGAGAGTGAAGCCTGCATAGCGCTGGGCTTTGTCCACTTTCTCAGAGGAGGTTACACTACAAGACAGGGACATAATGTGTTATGATATTCCTATACACACACAAATACAGACTCCCAAATAAGTGTAACAATTTCTTACAATGAACTTCTTGCTAAAAAACTGTCCTTCAGACTTAGGAAGGACAGTCAGCAGCAAACAAGAACTCTTCCCTGTCCCCCTTCAACAACGCAAATTAAGAGGTCTTTTTCACTCTAACAAAGGAGCAGGCCTCAGCCAGTACCCAGAGTTGGAGGATAACCTTCCATAACAGCTCCATGGAGGCATGAGGCACATCCACTCTTGGTCCTGAGGGTGGGACAGAGCCGGACAGTAGGAAGGACTTCTCTACCTCCAAAGGCCACTCCTAAACATGGGAACATGGAGCTGAGCGTCGCTGCACACTTTCATCCCAGGATCTGGGAAGCAGAGCCAGGAGGATCCTTACAAATTCAGGGCCAGTGTAGGCTACATAGTGAGTTCAAGGCCAGTCTGGGCCATATTTAAAAACACTATCTCAAAAATACAAAGATCAAAACAAAGAAAAGCAAAATAACAAAAAGCAAAATAAACCAAAATAACCCCCCAAAATACAATAAACAAACAAATGAAAGAGGCCAGAAGACAGCTCAGTTGGTAAAGTACTTGCTATGCCTGCATGAGGTCTTGAGTTCAGATCCCCAGCACCTATGTAAAAAGCAGGAAGTGGCTGCAAACACCTGTAATCGCGGTGATGTGAAAGTGGACAGGAGGATCCGCTGGCTTTCCAGCCAGCCAGAAGAGCTGAACTGGTGAGCTCCCAGGCTTATTGCAAGAGTGTCTTGAAAAATCCAATGGAAAATGACTGGGGAACATATCTGATGTCAATCTTTGGCCTCCACGTGCACCAACACATACGTGTGTATGCAGGCACATCAGGAATGAATGAAAATGCAATGAGAGTCTGCACAGATGGCCCTCACACCAGCCCACCAAGCCAGAAGGGCCATGCACTATGAGCCAGCCCCGCCAATCATGAACACACCTGAGCCTGCTTCATGCCAGATGCCCTATACTCACTTCATGCCAAACTTCACCTTCTTGTTCTCCACCATCAGGTCACAGATGTACTTGACAGATAGGTATCGAAGCAGCCTGATATCATAGCCTCTCACCTTATCAAAAAGGTGTGTGTCACCACTTCTGAAATAATAGCCAGAGAAAGGGGTTGAGATCCAAGCTGATCCAGAGAAGTGTGGGGTAGGGAGCTATTTTGGAAAGTATGGATGGAGACCTCTGTTCAATTATCCAGAAGTCAGAGGGAGCAGGCAAGGAAGGTGACTTTCCAAGAGATTATTCCTGTCTCGGGACATGGTTCAAAGAAGAGCAATTTGCAGCCAGAGAGGGAAAGGGCTCTCTGCACTGCTTGACATTAAGCCAGAAGACTCGAGATAATCTCAGTTCTAAAAGGCATCAGGCTGGTGGCTCAGACTCTTTAAGCTTCCATTAGAGTTCATCTCCACCTCCCCCTTTTCCCTCTATTTAGGACCATTTTTAGCCATATGCCTTATGAATGTAACAGATTGAATTTTTTCAATAGATAAAGACTTTTTAGGGTGATCTGATCAGCTGGTTGTGAAATACTAGGTCACTTCTACTTAACCAGGCCTTTGAAGCAAGGAGAAAGAAAACAAACAAACAACCCCCCAAAATTCTCAGGCTACTTTCTGTCCCACCATACAGATATGGCAGCAGCAGAAAGAGTAAACAGTCACTGCAATGTGTTTTTAATACCTGTTTCTTGATCACTACCAGGAGCCAGCTGCCTCCCTGAGAACTGTATGCTGTAGATGACCTGGCCAAGGCAGAAGTCACCTGACCTCAGGGGAGGCCAAACATTCTTGAGCACAAGCCAGAGCTACTGCTTTCAAAGTCAATTGCAGAACTTGGGCTTAGCAAAGTACCTGAACCACAGTTTGGGCAGCAGATCTTACTAGGGTGCTCATGTGCATTCCAGAGATGCTGGATACCAGCTAAAGACTTTCCATGTGATAGCAACCACACAAAAGATAATTGTAGGCTTGTTCACAAAAGACCATTTGAAAGGAGTAGAGCGTACCCATTTTCTCCCTTTAAAGGAACTCAGTGCTGCATGTCTATAGTCCTAGAGCTTGGGAAATGGTGATAGGACTGGAGAGTTCAAGGTCATCCTGGCTACATAGGAAGTTCAAAGCTAGGTTGGACTACATAAGACCTTGTCTCAAAATGCAAAAACAAAACAAAACAAAACAAAACAAAAAACCCAGAGCTAGTCACTGTGGTTTTATGAAACCATCTCAAATGCTGCCCCTACCCCCAAACACACACACACCCTTTTCCTTCTTTGGTATGTGTGACTCAAAACACAATTGTGGGATACAGTGGCTACAACCCTGTAATTCAGTGCCAGGTGGATACCTGCAAAGTCCACACTTAGCAGGCCAGCTGCATACTGCCACTGTGTAGGGCTCAAGCAAAGACTTGACATCTAGGGCTGACCTTAGACCTGCAGCACAGAAACCCTGAGGTCATCGTGTACTGGGATTCCAGCTGCAGACTGCTCAGGTATCCAGCAGTGTCTTGATGAAGCTACTGGGTGGACTTAAACTGCTGTTTTGAGGGTATGGAGATGGAAGGCAAGGGCTAAGAGCCAATCCACTTATCCAGACCAGAGATGAATACCCACTGCCAGAGAGCACGGCTGCCACCAACCAGGCACCCATCCCAACCCAACCTCCGACCCAGAGTGACCGACCCCGCACTAACCGAAGAGCACAGTCCTCCTCTGTGACATCGTCCACATCTGCCCAGGTATCATCTGTTCCCCCTGCCAGAGAAACCAGTTTGTCAGCACTGAGGCTGGTATCATGGGCTCTACCCAGAGGTGTTCTTACCAGCCTCCTTTCTTGCAGGACCAAAGTGTAGGCAGTACCAACCTGCTCCTATCCCTGGTTCAGCCCTCATATCTCCATCAGAATCCCACGCCCATCTGTGTAGTAGTTTGTTTGCATCTGAAGTGAATTCCTCGTTTCTGCTGAGTGGAGTGCCCTGGCCTCTACCCTGCTTCATCACACCTGCTCCTCACACCACTGTGCCTGTGGCAGGACTAGTCCCTCTCACTAGGTTCCCAGTCTTAGACCCACAAAAGGCTGTTCAATATTCACCTGAGAAAAAATAGTTGTATCCAGAGCGTCCATACAGCTCTCCCCATCCAGCCAGGGTGGCCGACCTGCAAATGTGCTGGGAGACAAATATTTTTTGGGTCAGATGGTTCTGAAGCATGCAGAGCTTAAAGAATGCCTAATGCCCCTTACCAGTACTGAGACCATCACAGTCAGCCTGAAGGATGCCTAGAACTTTTTATTAGCCTAAAGGCTCTACACCAAAGGGGTCTCTCTCCTAGATTCCAGGTACCAGTGTTACTTCAATAAGTAAGACTTGAAGAATGTCCATATATACCAGGTACTGGGCACAGTACTGCCAAGTGACACCATCTTACTGAATTCTCATAAGACAAACATGGAAGGCAGCAAGGATAATCACTATTTCATAGATGAAGAAAACTGGTGGGGCTGGAGTGGTCCTCTGGGGAGTCCAATTCCCAGCAACCACATGGTGGCTCACAAACATCTGTAAGGAGATCTGGTGCCCTCTTCTGGCCTGCAGGCATACATGCAGACAGAATATAATAATAACAATAACAACAACAACAACAACAACAACAACAACTGGCCCAGGGTGGTAAGGGATGTTGAGAACTGGCCCAAGCTCACATACCTCCAAGGGCCTGTTACTTATTAATTTGGAACTTTTAGCATAGAGAGTAACTTTTATACTGAGGGAAATAATTAAAAGAAATACCTGTGATCTTAACTTTTAAAATGAACTTATTGAAACAATCCTGATGATATGTGGCTATAATCTCAGCACTTAAGAGTAAGGGCAGTGACATCAGAAGTTTAAGGCCAGCCATAGTTACACAGTGGTTCTGAGGCCACTCTGGGGTTCATGAGACTATCATAAAAAACAAAACAAAAACAAAACAAAACAAAAAACCCAATTTCCAAGGAAGCTCAGTGTGGTTCATGCCTTTACTCCCAATACTCAGAAGGCAGAGGCAGATCTTTATGAATTAAAAGTAAGCCTGGTGACTGGGTAACTGATCTAATGGGAGCTCACCAAGGCCAGCTGGACTGGGACTGAACAAGCATGTGATCAAACCGGACTCTGAATGTGGCTGACAATGGGGGCTGACAGAGAAGCCAATGATAATGGCACTGGGATTTGATTCTCCTGCATGTACTGGCTTTTTGGGAGTCTAGTCTGTTTGGATGCACACCTTCCTAGACCTCGGTGGAGGGGGGAGGGCCTTGGTCTTCCCACAGGGCAGGGTACCTTAACTTCTCTTAGGACTGGACAGGGAGGGGGAAGGAAATGGGAGGAGGTGGAAATTTTTAATAAATTAAAAAAAAATACAAAACAAAAACAACAACCAAAAAAAGAGTAAGCTTGGTCTTGGTCTACATAGCCAAGTTCTATGGGACAGCCAGGGCTACATAGAGAGACAGTGCCTCAATAAAACAAACCTCCAAATTACCAAGGCAACATAGTAGCTATTAAAAGGACTATGAGAAGTAGAAGCCAGTACCATGTACATGCTAGGATAGTGCTCTAAATTTACTCCACTGCCTTGCTTAAATATTCTTTTACTTTCTTCATCACGGATGGGATCATTTTAGAGTTGGAATTCTAAAAGCCAAGCAATAGTATCTTTCTTTTAAAAGACTATTTGTACAACTGCATGATGTGTGTCAGTCGGTACTCAGGCCAGTGTGTATCAGAGTATACAATTTTGTTTAGTTCTCTCCGCCCACCTTTATGTGAGTTCTGAAGATCAAACTTAGGTTGCCAGGCTTGTATAGTGGGTACCTTTACCCACTGAGCCATCCTGCTGGCCTTTAAACTTCATTATTTAATTTTAAGACTATGTCTTTAAATAGTGTGTTGAAATCCAGTAGTGTTTCGGGGTGGTGGGAAATGAGAGATGTTGAGTGACACAGAGGCCAGCCAATCTAGTCTGACTGAAGGCTAGGAGAACTGCCCCCACTGCATTAAGAGAAAAGGGAAGATGTAAGATGACAGAGCAATTAAAGTTCGTTTCTGAATGTGTGACATAATCTGGCAGTATAAAGTAGATTTCTGAAAGATTACAAAATACTGTCTACTGTAGGGTCCTCACATAAGGTAAAAGAAGTAGAGTCGGCTGCTGCATGAAGTGGGTGCAGACTAGGTCAACTGTCTGGCCTTGCTGGCGGTGAGAGCAGGCAAAACATAAGTAGCTGGGTATCATCTGGGGCAAGCTGGGTGCATTCCTGGAGATGTGGCCTGTTTGCATTATCTGCTTCCCTGTGTCTCTTGGGACCCCGTCAGGAGACCACTATTGCTTCCAGGATAGCATTTTTATACCAATCTCTGCTTGTAGTCTCTGTTCCAGAAGCCCATGGAGAATGGCTAGGGCTGAATTTCCTGCTGGTCTAAGCAGAATGAACTATGGTGGGGGCTAACACTTCCTGGGTCTAACAGCATCCAAAATTCAGATTAAACTGTCAACTGTTGGGTATGGCAGCACAAGTTTGAAATCTTTGGGAAACTCCACCTTTGGAGTTGGATACTGGCGGATGAGGGGGGCGGGTTAAGGTCAATCTACGCTACAAAGTGAGATCCTGTCTCAAAGTAAAATTAGTTGGTAAAACACTTGTTATGCAACCATGAGAGCTTGCGTTTGGGTCACCAACACCCACATAAAAAACCAGGCGTGGCAGTACACATATATAATCCTAGAGCTAGGAAGCAGAGACAGCAGCACAAGGGTAGAGCTGACTGGTCAGGAAGCACCACTGAATGGGGCTACTCCGGGTTCATGAGAGAGATTGGCTCAAAAGTAAGGTGACAGGGATTGAGAGAATGACATCCAATCTTGACCCTTAGCTTCCAAGCACATTCTTAGACATTAAATAATGCCTAACAGGGTCTGTAATCCCTGCACTTAGGAGGCTGAAGTAGCAGGACTGCTTTAATTTTCTTCCCCCTTGCTTCACAGACCTGACAAGTTGAGGGAATTTACTTGCTAGTATTTCACAATCCCTTAATAGGCTAGGCCTGAAAAGTCATAACTATTGAAGAATTTCAACTTTCCACATTCATAAGGCATGATGCTAAGAATGGTCATGGGGAGGAGGCAGGAGATGAACTCTGATGGAAGCTTAAAGGTATCCCAGAACTCAGGGAGGGTGAGGCAGAAAGAATGCTATCAGTTTAAAGGAGAGCCTGGGCTACTGAACAAAACACTGACTTTAAAAAAGAGAAAATCATGAATTTCTTGGTATTTCCCAAATGACAAAGCTCCACCCAGGTCTTTGCTTCAGTTTAGAGCTGAAATTATGTCAATGCCTCCGCACTGATGCATTCACAAGTCCACATCGGAAGTCAGGATAAATGTATTTCTCATTCGTCTGTGTAAGACAAGGTCTTATGGAGCCAGGCTGTCCCTAAACTCCTTGATTCTCTTGCCTCTACCTTCCAACTCAAATCTAGTTCTCTCGCTGTGTAAACTTGATCAAGTTGTTTGCCACTCTGAACCAACAGTCAGTAAGACACATTATGGAGCTACCCTAACAGTCCTGTTGAGAACATGAACTGCAAGGATCGGGACTTTTGTCTCCTTTACAGGATGATATATTTCAAGTTCTGAGATACTACCTGGCGCAAAGTACACATTCAATAGTACTTGGCTAATCACGGGACTGAAAGAAGGAACAAACAGCATAATATTATCTGATTTAATGTACTCTGTAAACCAATGATGTAGGCTTGTGGAATAAACTGAGGCCACATGCAGGCAAAATGCCAGGACCTGACTCAGTCTAGCTCTATAGCATGGGTTAGGGAGGTAGGAAGGCTCTGGTGTTCCATCCCTTCCCTATCTGAAAATCTCTTTCAGTTGGAAATGGTCTATTTCTCTGGCCTGTTTCCCACAGTGCCAGGTGTCCAACAACCAACTATCCTGCCTTTGACTGTTAAAGAAGAAAAAGGATCTACAATTTTAAATTTTACATGAAGTCAGTGACCCAAGGACAGGGGACAGCAAATGAGGCTATGGGTGGGTCTTACCTTGCCTTTGAACAGCATCACTGGGCAGACAAACCGTCCTCTGCACCTGGCCATCTTGCTGCGGTGGATGAGGTCTTGCAGCTTGCTCACCTGCACGGTGCTCTGGAACCTAACACACAGGCAGAAGAGGCAGGTCAGCCGGACTTCCGGATGGGTACTCACACAGGAGATGCAAAGATGCCTACATATGTTAAGACTCTCTGGGACTGTTTTTGAGAGAAGTTCTCACTACATAGCCAAGGCAGACCTTGAATTCACTGTGTAGCCCAGGCTAGCATTAAACTATATAGCCTAAGCTAGCCTTGAATTTGTAGCAAACCTCTTAGCTCAGTCTCCCAAGTGCTGTGATCGCAGCCATGTCTACCACACCAAGCTTTAGTCACTAAAAATTTAGCAAATGCCATTATTTCTGAACTTCAGATCACTGATATACTGAGTTTTTCAGAAAAGAAAAACTGTTAGTTACAAGTATTATAATCCAAGCCACCCTGATTTAGAGCCTTTCTAATGAAAAAAATAAAGACATGCAAAGGGCTGAGGCAGGAGGACTGCTATAAGTTTAAAGCTAGCCTGGGCTATATAGTGAGTTCAGGCCAGTCTGAGTCAAATAAGATTACCTCAAAACACAATTTCCCTCCCCAGCAAAATCACACACACATACACAATCAAAACCAAATAAATGGGGGCTGGAGATGCCTCAGTGGTTATTAAGAGCACTGGTTGCTCTTCCAGAGGACCCAGGTTTAATTCCCAGCACCTGTAGCGCCTGCACTACGGTACTGTACGCAAGCCGGAAACTAAGCTGGAGACTTAAAAACACACGCACAAAGACAGAGACATGGGGACCTGGGTCATCCTTGATACAACAGTGCCAAGAATGCCCACTTTATTGTGCTCAGGGGCAGGTTATATAGGGCTCTAGCCATGCCCCAGCTCTTGGGATCTTTCAGCTGCAAACCCACCAGCCTGACATCCGGGTCTCGTGCTCAGAGTAGCTGCAGACTGCTCAGAGCAGAGGAAAACAAGTTGTTTACAAGAAATTCAGGGTCTGGTGGTCCGCAGTCCCTAACAAGCACCCAATGGCAGCTCACACCTACTTGTAACTTCAGTTCCAGGGAACCTGACACCCTCATACAGACATAAAATACAGACAGCAAAACACACAGAAATAAAAAATTAACTGGTTAATTAATTAAAAAAAAACACTTAAAAAAAAAATTAGCTCCAGCAAGCTACACCAGCACCAAACAACACTTCCCTACAGAAGCAGCAGCACTGGCATGTGTGTGAGGGTACAGGAGAAGCTCACTAGCCAGCCAGGCTACCTGGTGAGTGCAAGGCTTTATGAGACTCTCCCTTACAAGGTTGTACATGAAATGGAAAGATCACTGCCTCCACAGACACTTCATGCACACACAAACATTCACATACAAACACCGCATACCAAGGGAAACAAGAGGCAGGAAAGAGCTATACAGTGACCACTTGGAAGGAAGGCAAGGGTTTTCCTTTTTTGGGCTTTTGGGCCAGTCTTACAGATAGTTCAGTCCCTTCCACACGCTGGTCCTTCAGATGGTTCTCCCGTTACCACACAGCTCCCCTGGGCACATGGACTGAACAGTGTTTCAGGAAGGGTGGACTGGTGACACTCAGGGTCTGACCCCAATGATAATGCAGATAACAACTGCAGTCTTAGCTGGTGGTGCACATCCGTTACCTCGGCATTCAGGACGCAAGGGCAAGAGGATGGCCACACGTTCAGAGACAGTCTAGCCTGATCTACATAGTTTGAGTTCCTGATCACCAAAGACCCTGTGTTTAAAAAAATAAAATGAGTCTGCTGGGCAGTGGTGCTGCAGGCCTTTAGACCCAGCGCTTGGGAGGCAGAGGCAGGTGGAGCTCTGAGTTTGAGGTCAGCCTGGTCTACAGAAGAGTTCCAGGAAAGCCAGGGTGACACAGAAACCCTGTCTCAACTCCCCCAGTCCTCCAAACATTAAAAGAGAAAACACCCCAAAAACAAGCTTAGCTGTTTTGAAAATAAACTGGGCCATGGTGGCACATATAGTTCCAGCTCTCAGGAGGAAGCAGAAGGCAATTTTGAGGCCAGACTGGACTATACAGCAAGTAGGGACCCACACGACCTATGTAGGGACGCTATTTCAAAACAATCTAACAACAACAACAACAACAACAACAAAAGACAAAACAGTACACACAACAGCAACAGCAGTAACAACAAAAAAAATCCCAAACAACCCATAGCTGACTTCCATTTGAGACAGGGTCTCACATAGCCCAGGCTGGTCTCAAACTCTTGAGCCTCCCACCTCCACTTCCCAAGTGCTGGAATTTTTGGTATGCGTCACTATGCCTGTCTCTCCTCCTGTAGGAAAATAAAGGTTTATACATAGATCTAAACCATGGCTTAAGACTGTAATGACTGTCAAGTGGAAGTATCTGAAAGAGAAGTCAAAACAGTTTTTAAAGACAGGCTGGGAGGTGGGATAGGGACAAGGTTGAGAAGTCTGGAAGAGTTGGAGATTGGGAGAAGCAGGGCAATTAAAATACACTATATACATGTATGAAAATTTCTAATACATTAAAATATATTTTACAACGTCTTATGACAGGCCTAGCAGCACACACTTGAGATTTCAGTTATTTCATGGAGAGTTGGGGTGGAGGGGTAGGCAAAGCTGGGGGATTGATCACAAATCCAAGTTCTGAGCTAGAGTGAAGTTAAGGTCAAGCTTCAAAATTTAGCAAACCTCAGTCTCAAAATGAAAAAGGGCTAGTGAGATGGTTTTGCAGGTAAAAGTAAAAGTTCTTGCCATGCAAGCTGACTACCTGAGTCCAGTCCAAAGACCTCATGTACACAGGAAAGGAGAGAATGGGCTCCATCACATGTTTGCCCCACCTCCTCCATCATATACATACAGTAGTAAATAAAAATTTAAAATATAGCTTTAGGGTATGGCATTTGCCCACCATGTGTGAGGCCCTAGGTTCAATTCCCAGAACCTAAAAATAAGGTAGCAGAGGAGAATGTGTCTTCAAACAAAAGCCAGTTTAACAATCATAAGAACATACAGGAAGACTGGGGATGGAGTGGAGCATTCCTCCTATGAACCTCTCTTACTCTTTTTGGTTTTCTCACTCCCATTTAAAACATTTGCTCTGTTCAGACACCACCTCTATTGCTTAGGGTCTTAGCTGGGCTCATCCTTGTGGGTTCTTGGGCATTTTTCTAGAGCCTAGATTCTTGCTAACTCCATAATGGCTTCCTCAATCAAGATATCTCCTTGCTCTCATATCTGTCCTTCCTCCATCTCAACTATCCCATTCCTTCAAGTTCTCAACCTCGCCTTCCCCCTTCTTCCTATCCCTCTGCCCCCCTACTCTTAAATTTTTGTCTGATTCCAATTTCCAGGTGGGTCTATATATGTTTTTCTTTGGGTTCACCTTATTACTTAGTTTCTCTAGGATCATGAACTACAGGCTCGATGTCCTCTGTTTATGGCTAGAACCCTGTAGTCAGACTGATTATCTTAAATATCACCATAGAACTTTTGTCCAACAACAGAACAGAGGCAATGACCCACATCGGAGCACTGGACTGAGCTCCCAAGATCCAGTTGAAGAGTGGAAAGAGTGAGAGTATGAGCAAGGAATTCAAGACCATGAGGGATTCATCCAGTGAGACAGTTTGCTTGAGCTAATGGTAGCTCATCAACGCCAACTGGACTGGGAGTGAATGAGCATGGGAACAACCAAGCCCCTCTGAAGGGGGTTGACAGCTGGGACAGAATGAGGGGCCACTGATAGTGAGTGACACTGGGATTTGTCTCTACTGCATGTACCGGCTTCTTGGGATCCTATTCCCTTTGGATGCAAACCTTGCTCAACCTAGATGTAGTAGGGAGGGCCTTGGACTTTCCACAGGGCAGGGTGCATGGCCCTCTCTTAGGATTGGAGGGGGTGGGGTGGCAGGGTCTGTGGAGGGAGAGGGAGAAGAGTGGTAGGAGAGGAGGGAGGGGGAATTTGGATTGCTAATTTTTAAAGTAATAATATAATAAATTTAAAAATTTTGCTCTGTAGGGCTGGAGAGATGGCTCAGAGGTTAAGAGCATTGCCTGTTCTTCCAAAGGTCCTGAGTTCAATTCCCAGCAACCACATGGGTGGCTCACAACCATCTGTAATGGGGTCTGGTGCCCTCTTCTGGCCTGCAGGCATACACACAGACAGAATATTGTATACATAATAAATAAATAAATATTTTAAAAAAATTGCTCTGCAAAAACCAAAAGAACCCAAGAGGTTTAAGAAGACTAACACCCCTTGGTATAGCTTTCTGGAAGATCAGGTTTAAGAAATAATTTGTTAACTTTTTTCTTTCATGAAGGAGGAAGAATGGCAAGTTTTGTGAGGCTAGGGTGCCTTTTTCAATCAAGTACCCACAGACACGACAGCACTGACTCACCAGCAAATCCTGCAGCTGAGAAGCTGGATGCTGCTGCTTTCCCTGCCCTGCTTTCTCTATGATAAGTAAAGGCACTTAGTCCAAGACAGTGCAGCACTAAATTCTACGAATATCAAGCAGAGCACACAGCTTGGCTCCCAGTGCCTAGCTTCCCACCTATCCGGTCACCATACCCTTCTCTCAGCCTTGGCAGCACTCTTTGCTGCGCTGACCTCAGCTAGTTCACAGCAGCCCCCTCTGGGCCTAATCTCAGAATGTGGGAAGTAGAGGCAGGTGAATCAGGAGTTCAAAATCAACCTTAACTATTCTTTGAGTTTACAGTTAGCCTGGGCTAAATTATGAGACCTTACCTCAAAAACGAACAGAAAAGCAGAGAGATTGTTCAGTGGCTAAAAACACTGCACAGCTTTGTGGCTTAAGCCTAGATTCTAATACCGTAACAAGCTGGGCAAGATCTCATGTGCCACTATAACACCAGTATAGTTGGGGACAGGGCAGTGGGCACTAATGGGGCTGCCAGACTAGCTGGAAAATGAGAACTCTTTCAGGGAGAGACCTTTCTTCACAGGAATAACGCAGAGTGCGACAGATGAACACAATGTTCTTTGGACTTCACGCTTGGGCACAGGTACATGTACTGCCCCCCGCCACTCGCACCTATACCACACCCATATACTACATTCACACATTCTGGGGCCGAGGGGGGAGGTTGGAAAACCAGGCACCACCATACCAAGTCCAGTTCTAAGTACTAGGAGGTAGAGACAGGAAGGTCATGAACTCAACAAGGTCATTTTGGGACTATGTACAATTCAAGACCAGCCTGGGCTATATGATATCCTGTCTCAAAATCCTAACATACAAAACCTTCCATCTTCCAGGTTAAGTTCTTGCAACACAGAAGGCTGAAGCAAGAGTTCTAGACCCGCCTGTGTTACATAGTAAGACTAGGTCTCATAAAAAAAAACCCACAAACACACACACATCATCAACACAGATAGCACCAGTATTTAACTCTGAACTGTCAGGGTTCTGAGCTATTGAGACACATTCTCACTACTATGTACCCCAGGCTGTTAGCAGGCTCAAAATCCTACGTCAGCCTCCCAAGGACTGGGATTATGCTGGATTCTGAGTTCTTTTAAGTATAACAACATTCCTTTTCTATTAGGCTAGATCATGGCTTATCTGCCTGGTCACTAGTCAAAGAACCAGTTCTGTTTCTGCTTTCTCCCTAGTTCCTGTTTCTTTTTCTTTCACTTCCAGTGAATTAACCACACCCAAATGAGCACTGTATTCTTATACACGTGTATCTACAACCAGGTGGTGAAACTTCCTTTGCTATTTATTTATTTGCAGTTGAAGAGTGAACCCAAGGCCTGTCAGAATTAAATCTCTAGCCCCCTCCATCGGTATTAATTGGTTTTTAGTCTTCATGAATATCATTTTCTCACAAAACTATTTTTAAAGCATGGTGTGGTAACACATGACAACTGTTATTACCCTTGAGGCCAAGGCAGGAAGACTAGGTGTGTGCGGGAACAACCAAACTAGTTTAGGAATGTTGTACAGGTTAAGAACACTTCTTGTCAGAACTGATGTAGCAACACTATTTTCTGTGTTTTTTTAAAATTTCCTCTGTGTGTGTGTGTGCCCTTTCAAAGGATTGTTTATTTGTGGGGGGGAGAAGGAGGAAAGGATAAGCATACATTATGGTATATAGAGGTCAGAGGACAAAGCTGAGGAGGTGGTTCTCTCCTGACACCTTGTTTTTTTGAGGGAGGGTCTTATTTCAGCTGCTGTGCTGTATAACTGAGTTCCTGGTCAATTCTGTATTTACTTCCTATCTTGTTATAGGAGCTCTGGGATTACAGACAGAGTCCCCACATCTGGGTTGAAAGGAACTGTAACAGAAGTGCTTTTCACCTGCTCGGCCATCTCACTGCACTATGCCCCACGCTGGTCTGGAACTCACAGCAATCCTATCTCAGTCTCCACAGTGAACCAGTAAGCCCAGCTAGAGTCCACAGTTTAAACCACTACCAAGAGCTCAGGCCCTCTGTAGACTGCCATTGCTTGTTTACACCCGCCAAGCTTGAGGATGAGGATTTCACAAGTGGGGCTTCTCCTATTGAATTCGTGGGGTCCACCAAAGAGAGGCAGCTAAGCAAACATTCAGAGAAAACCCTGTGGCCTGCCTGCACAGAGGGTGGGCAGAACTGCGGAGGCTCGTTAGCTAGGCCAAGTCACTTCCTGAATCTAGTTATACCAGGCTTAACTCAGTTTCACTAGTGTCACATTAATACTTAAGACGCATGTAGTCATATTTCTTGCTACCCAATTATATTCAAACTCTATTCCCTTCAACAAAGTCACTGCCAACTAAAAGTCACTTCAGTGTAACACAGTGAGCATGTGAGAAGTGGAAAGTGACTACACACAGAGACAGGGCTCAGACACACGCTCGTGATCTCAGCTACACAGGACGGGAGGGTTCTGAGGTCAAGATCCCACCTCAAAAAGAAAAAAAAGGGAGCTGGAGAGATGATCCATTGATTAAGAGCACATGCTGCTCTTCCAGAGGACCTAAGTTTAGTTCCCAGCATCCATACTAGGAAGTTCACAATCACATGCAAGCTCCAGCTCCAGCAGGGACTTCATTGGTACTTGCAAATCAATGCATATACCCACAGACACAATTTAAAAAACTGTTCAAAGCCCTGGGTTTGATCTTGACACCAAACACATACAAAATAAAATTCTAACAGTCTTGTAGGCGTTTTCCTGGAAAGTGAGGCCCTCATGGACAAGGTGGCAGTAAAGAAAGAAAAGGCAGACAGGGGGACAGTGGAATCATTCTGCTTACTGGCTTGTGGGTAAAGGGAAATTGTCTCTGGGCTTCATCTTTTTCCTCTGTAGAATGGGGGTGATTCTATATTTTTCATAGGTGACTGCAGGACTTAAATAAGCTGGTGTGTGAAATCCTAACAGATGACAACAAGTAGGCAATCAAGAAATACCACCCCTCTCACCACCTCAAGATAGGGCAGAGTTCAGGCTTCTTTCAGACTTACCTTGTAGCCAAGAATGGAGTCAGTTCTCTCCTGCTACGATGTAGGTCCCGGGAATAAGACTCAGGTCCTCAGGCTTAGCGGCAAGAGTCTTTACCCAAGGAACCATCTCAAAAACCCTGACCCCTGACTTTGAACTTCTGATACCCTTGCCTCCACCTCCAAAGCCCTGGGATTACAAGCATGCACCATAATGGCCAGTTTATATAGTGCTAGGACTGAACCCAGGGGCTTCTTCTATGCCCTATGGACTCTGACAACTGAGCTACAGCAGCTGCTGGAGATTATTCTCTTTAAAGCTAGAATGAATAAACACTGAACATGTTTCTCTCAGAACAACTAACCATACCTGAGAGCTCATTAGAGAATGCCGAATCCTGGTCCCACCTCTGAGGTAGTGAATCATATTCTGCAGTAACAAGATGCCTTGCTGGTTCACTCACAGAGTTGGGGTGTTAAGCTTAACATCTGAATGCTATCAGAGGACAGTGGTTAAGTGCCAGACAGCACTGTAGGAAAGAGTAGGAAAGGGCAGAAGAAAAATAAATAGAAGAGCTGTTCAGAAATAGTAATTTGGGCAAGGCATGATGGTGGAGACTTCTAACTCCACCACTTGGGTGATGTAAGCAGAAGGTTCATGAGTTCAAGGCCAGTCTTAGTTACATGGATGACAATATTGATAGTGAAGAGACAGAGAGGGTATGTGAGAGAGAGACAGACACAGACTTACTGACCACCTTGAATGATTGTAAAAGGCTAAGTTTCCCTACCCTTGGAAGGGCAGTTAGGAAGAGAAAAGCTATGAACAGTACTGGAAGGTGCTGTAAAAAGCACAGATGCCCAGGGAGGATGTGATACCAGTTCTAGGATCTTCACAGAAGGGTAATATGCTTAACTTTTCATTCTGGTTTAGAAGGCCCAAGAGAGGATCTTGGAATCTGTACTCATCATTTGTACACAGGTGTTACTGATGAAAAGCACTAACATCCTTACATGTCCCAAAAGTCCACACTCCTTGGTAATGATCAAGATGCTACACCAAGTTAACAATGGAGACTCACACCTGTAATCTCAGAGCTTGGGAGGCTGAGGCAGAGTTAAGATAAAGATCAGCTGGGTCTACAGTGCGAAACCTGTCTCAGAGCAAACAAAACAGGAGGAGGGCAGGAAAGGGAAAGGTGAGAAAAGGAAGGAAGAAAAAGGGGTGAAGGGAAGAGAGGACAAGGAGAAAGGAAGGAAAAGGCAGGGGAAAGAAAGGAAAAGGAAAAGCCTATTCAGAAGTTGTTCTAAGATCTCTGGGGATACACTATCACCCTCCCAAGCCCTGTTGCACAGGCTCTCTTATCATGAAGTTGTCTCATACACACCAGGCAGGATTAGCCATTCTCCATTTGCCTACAGTAGCACTTCTCAACACTGACCACACATATGAATTACTTAAGCATCTTAGTATGCTGTGATTTTTGACCCCCTAGCTCTAGAACCCCAAAGTCCTTGCTTCTCCCCAGGTCTCGGTCTAATGGCCTTGCTTTGAGGACAGGAGCCTATCCATCACCTCATCCACAGGGCCAAGCTTACATAGCAGCTCCTGGAACTTCCTTAAGATAAACAGCAAGCAGGAAACTTAGGTGAAGAAACTGGGAGCAAACATGGAGTCTCAGTGTTGTGCCAAAGAACCATTACCCTTTACTGACTACCTAATGAGAGACTCCTGTATCAGGTGCTTCAAGTCTCCTCCGCTGTGAACTATTAACCTATGTAAAGCACTCAAGTCTGTGTAAGACTTTAGTGCACCAGGTAGCTCTTATTTTTAATTCTTAATGCAAACACATCAGACTTGTATTAGCACCATTTATAATCAGGGACTGCACTAGTCACTTTTCTAGAAATTTAATTAGTCTTTGCAAGCCTTAATTTTGATGAGGCTTGGAATTACCAATGAAATCCTAAGGATAAAGAAGATGAATAACTTGTCTAGGGTTAGTTACATGGTCAGAAAATGGACAACCAGGATGTTAACTCAAGTAGTGTGACTTTAGACCTTAAGTTCTTAAGACATACACATGGCAAACACTCTTAAGCCTGTTTTGAAAGCCGGACATGGCGGCATAAGCCTGTAATGCCAGCACTTAGGTGGTAGAGGCAGGAGGATCAGAAGTTAAAGATCATTCCTTTGGCTACACAAAGAGCTCATGGCCAACTCAGGCTACATGATACCCTACCTCAATAAAATACAGTCTATCTCGATATGTCACCATTCCTTCTAATTACGCCTGCTAAAGACAAGCAAAGATAGCACTGAGGTTGTTTCAGGGAAGTAAAGTGTTGTGTTGGTTATCTTAGGTCAATAAAGTCAAATATGAAAGAGAAATCCAGTGCTATGACTCCACTTCTCATGCTATCCCGCACTACCCTGCCAGTCAAACTCAAAGTCATAAGTAAACAAAGATGCCAGTAACTAAACACCACCTGGGAAAGCGAGCATGCCCTGCCCAGTTTCCTGACCCTGGAGATGAGCTTCTCAGGTCTACCAGACATGGTCACAGGATGCTCACGTGTCTTTCTCTTTCTCAGAACTCTCATACTCCAGGAATACGATGTGACGGGGGTAGTGGCCGCAGATATCACCGTTCACATTTGGAATCACGCTGAAACAGTAGTCGCGGCCAAATAGCTCCAGACATCTCTTCTCAATGCGTTCAACCTGCATAGAGAAGGAGACTTGAGCATGAAGAAGAATCTTGGGATCTGAAGTCATGAGAATTAAATGGCCCATGAACAAAAAGGCCACTGGAAGTGACAAGTACTTTTGTGATTATCATTCAGTGTTGGGAAGAAACAATGCTGGGCCATAGGTCCTTCTATGTTAACTCACATTGTATGCTTCAGAAAGGTATCTAAACCCATCATCCACACTGTATGTAAGACTATGCGTAGTCAGCTTGGCAGTGGTGGCACACACTTTAATCACAGCACTCGGGAGGCAGATGCAGGCAAATCTGTAAGTTCTAAGCCAGTCTGGTCTACACAGTGAGTTCCAGGACAGTCAAAGCTGTACAAAGAAACCCTATTTTGAAAACAAAACACACACACACACACACACACACACACACACACACACAGAAAGAGAGAGAGAGAGAGAGAGAGAGGAGAGAGAGAGGAGAGAGAGAGAGAGAGAGTTTGTAGTTAACACTGGAGAGAGTCTATCATTCATAAGATGTAAAAATTCTTTCTAGATGTAGTGACACATGCCTGTTATCCAGGCACTTGGAAGGCTGAAGCAGGAGGGTTAAGAATTCAAGGCCAAGCTGGGCTACATAGTGAGTCTTTGTCTCAAAAATCAAAGCAGCAGTAACTCTTGCTTTAGGTTACTATAAGAGCTTTAACACATTCCATTTCTTTGACACTAGATGCTTTCCTATTCTACAGCCCCAAGATAATAATATTTGAAGCTTTTGTCAGTCAGACACGGCGGGCACACCTATAATCCTAGTACATAGGATGCTGAGGCAGGGGGATGGCAAGTTCAAAGCCAGTCTAGGATATATATATATATATATCAAATATATATATATATATATCATATATATATATATCTCAAGACCATGTCTCAATAACTCCTACAAAAATAAAGCAGCTCTAGTCAGCAAAATAAAAGCTGCAGACAGCTGGCTCCTTCCCTACTATCTGCTTATAATACTGAAGGCAAGGCTCCCTCTAAAGTTACTCCTTTTGTTCACAGTTCAGAGAAGAGCCCACTAGAAGAAAAGCTTACAACCTGTAACATAACTTTGCAAGACACCATGATGCCTGGAGCAGTATTAGGACCAGCTACATGAAAGTAAAGGTTTATCTTGTAAAACTCTAATCTTCAGACATTAAGAGGGAGGTGGGATCCGTCAAAAATCACATACCTCCTGCAAGCACTCAAATGAGTTTCCTTGACCACAGGTGTGATGGTTCACACCTGTAAGCAGTACTTGGGAGGCCAAGCAAGAGGATCATTGTTACAAGCCATCCTGGATACATAATGAATGTGAGGCCAAGCCAGGGCCCCAGGGAAAGACCATGTCTCAAAACAGGCAAGATTGGTGATACATCTCATCTGGTAGAGTTCTTGTCTGGGATGCATAAAAACCTGTGTTCAATCTCTAGCATCACATAGACCAAGCATGAAGGTGCACACCTGTAACCCCAGCAGTTGGGAAGTGGAGACAGGAGGATCAGGAGTGCACAACTTGGTTTTGGATATACAACAAGTTTAAGACCTATCTGCACAAACACACATTACAAATCTAGGGTCTGACCACCAGAAATTGTGATTTAAGAGAATCTAAGACCAAGAAACTTTTGTGTTTAAGTAGTACCCCAAATGATGCCAAGTATAATCTGAAAGGTACTTAGTTAATCTGGAGAGATACTACCCCATCATTACTGGTCTTTCCTAGGTCACCTCTGAGACTAATAGAAGATGCCATCTACAGCATGTCCCAGCCCCTAGGTAACCTCTGGAGCCAAACCAGTTTATGGTCCAGGATAGACGAACCCCAATCAGTAAACGAAATGCTAAAGCTACCACACTGGAATTGAGAAGGGGTAGGGTCTACCAGTGTGCAGAGGTGAGTATATTTCAATCAGACCAGGAGCTTTCAACGCCTGGTAATTAGAACAAAGGGAAATTCCGGGAGTGGGGGGGGGGGAACAACAGAAACTTCTTTCTGATAAAAGGAACAGAAGGGGAATGTGGGTTGTCTTCTTGTTCTACAGGAAAGGAAAGGGAAGGGCCTAAGTCATGCTGGCACCTTATAAGGAGGCGACTAACTCAGCTGCTCTCTGGGCTCCATAATGCCCCACTACTCCAGGCTCCTGCTCTGATCTCTGGGCTGGGAGAATCTCTTCCCCATTTTTACTTTGATTTTAGAGGTTCTAGGCTCATGAAGGGTAGCAATTTTCCCTATTTCCTACTGTCTAACCTTTGCACCTGGCCCGCAGCTCCGACCCTTGACCTCCAAACCCCTTGTCTAAAGTAACCCCCCCCCCCCAAACAAAACAAAAGAGCCTTGGTCCTCTCTTTGGTGTTAAGCCGGACCCTTGCTCTCCGAGTTCACATGTTGGATAAGTTCCTCCTCTGTGCCTTCCCAGGGAGGTCCCTTCCCGCTCTCCTCCCATCCCTGACTGTCGTCTTCCCTCAGTAACTCAAGCCTGGGACCAGTTCCAGGTCGCTGCACCTCTGGGGCTCACCTTAGAGCCGCCAGTCCCGCCGCCGTCCTTGGCCCGGTACTGAGTCCGGGAGAACTCCTCCAGCAGCTCCCCAAGCCCCGGCTCCTGAGGCGGCGGGTTTCCCGAAGAGGCGGTGGACTCCGCCGAGGCTGCGGCGGCGGCCCGAGCGCCCGCCATGCCCGCCTCGCGTCCCCTCAGGGCTCCTTCAGTAGGCCCATGGCACCTGAGCCTCGGACTCCAGCTCTAAAAAACCTCCTGAACCGCCTGAGCCGCCGCCTTCTTCGTCCACTTCCGGCCCCGCCCCACCTCTCCGGATGTTTACTCCTGCGACGGCCAATCAGAGCCCGGGTTCGTGCCCGGCCCACAGGTTCCCCGGCCCACCCCTGACGCGGAGGGATCCAAGTGGTCTCACGGCGGGGGCCGCGCTCCGCCCAAGGGGTTCCCCCGGGGGAAGCCGGGCTAAACCATTGCGGCTGCGGAGGGGCGGCGGCGGGAACCATTGGAAGGCAGCGGAGAGGGCAAAGAACCGACAGAGCTGGCAGCCAGAAGGACAAAAACTGCAGGTATTCAGACAGCATTTCAAAAGGCACCTGTCTTCCACTGCTGCTCTAGACGTCCCTGCGAAGACAGCGCAGTCTATCATCTTCCTATTGAGGAAGGTGTTTGAGAACTGCCTTATTCTTTTTTCTTTAAAAGGATTTTCTAGCTCTTCTTGACTTTGGGCAGACGCCAGAAGATCACCAGTTTGAGACCAGCCTGGACTACACCTTTAAAAAATAAAATAAAATAAAAATAAACTATTTCAAATATTTACAAAAATATAGGTAATAGAATAATCTTCCCTCAATTTTCTATTAGCTGCTCCCATCATAAATCAATATATGCCAATCTCCCGCTCAATTCTCTCCTGTCCAGAGAATTATTTTATTTGTAGTTTGTTACTGTTGTCTGTGTTGTTTGTTCTGGAAATTATTTTAAAGCAAATATCAGCTATTAATTTCATTAGTGAACACATAAATATTTATTTCTAACAGATCAGGTTTTTTTTTTTCCCCAGCAAAATAACTGCAAGGCTATTTATATCATAGCATTCTCTCTGTGTGTATATGTGTATCTCCCTCTCCTTACTCTAGGTTAGTTGAAGCCCATTATATTGCCCAGATGGTTGCCTTCAGCTTTGAATCTTCCTGCCTCAGCCTCCTGAGCCAGGGTTTACAGGCAGACGCCATCACTCCGCTAACAACATAACCAAAAGTGGTCCTAATGCTCAGCCTGTGCGTTACCTCCTCAGTCTCACACTTGTAATTCCTGTATAAACCAAACGTTTTTGTTGGTTTTTTAGACATGGTCTTATGTATCCCAGACTGGCTTCAAACTTGTATCAAACGTGGCTCAGCAGTTAAGAGGTCATGCTCTTGCAGAGTATCGGAGTTCAGTTCCTGGCACCCGTGTTACTTGGTTTACAACAGCCTGTAATTCTAGCTCCAAAGGGATCCAGTGCACTTTTCTGGACTCTGATAATACCTACATTCACCTATGCATATATCCATTTGCAGGGCGCACATATACATACAATTAAAAATAAAATAAATCTTTAAAAATTGTGGTGTAGCCAAGGTTGGTCTTGAATTCCTGACTCACCTGCCTTCGCGTTCCCTGTGCTGGGTATCTCAAATGTCATTCCAAAATATTAGAATTCATAGTCTCAAGTGATGTCTATTCCCAGGTATCAATTTTTGGAGAGAAAGGGTTATGACCTCATCAAGTATTATATATCTGAGGTAAAATTGCCCATTTGGCTTTTAGTTACACAGTTGTCAAAGGTGACTATCAGCTAGGCACTTGGTGAAGATATAGCTTATGCTCTAAGAGAAAGCTCAAAATAAAATTAATGCTATTAAAACATAGTAACTTAGTTAACAGAGTATCTTAATTTTACTCATTTTCTTAGATTTGTAAGGATCTAAGAGAAACACAAATCACAAGCCCTGCTGATTGTTAGTTTCTCCTCACCCCCAACTAGGTGATCTCTATTCTGATTTCTAATACAGTAAATTAATTTAGACTGTTTGGTGCCTTAGTCAAATAGAACCAAAATATATTCAGTTTTGTTTTTAATCTCTTGTCTTCTACATCGTGATGGTTATTCTTGGCTACCTACTTGGGAAATGGACCATCAGTTGGGTAGTTGCCTCCATCAGATTGGCCTGTGGCCATGTCTGTGGGGCATTTTCTTGATTGCTAATTGATGAAGAAGGGTTTCACCTTCTGTGGAAGGTGCCGTCCTCTGGCAGGTAGTCCTGAGCTGTGAAGGAAAGCAGGCTGAGCAAGCCATGGGGAGCAAGTGGGTAAGCAGTGTTACTCCATGGTCTCTGCTTCGGTTCCTGTCTCCAGGTTCTTGCTTGCGTTCCTGTCCTAATGTCCCTCAGTGATGGACTGTGACATACAAATGTAAGCCTAATAAATTCCTTCTCAAGTTGCTTTTGATCAGAATGGTTTTTTATTGTAGCAACAGGAAACTAATTGGACGAACGTCTTTAAGATTTATCTAGCTGGTCACAATGGCACACACCTGTGACTGCGGCCTTTGGCAAGCTGAGGCAAAGGATAAATGAAAGTTCAAGGCCAGCTGAGCTACAGTGAAAGCCTACATCTCAATCTTGCTGTGAGCTATTTTGTAGATATATTTTGGTAAAAACATACATACCATATATATACATATATATTCATCTCACCAGTCCCACTTTTAATAATTCTGATGAAAATGTAGTGATATCTTATTGGGCTTTAAAAAAATCCATCCTTTCTCCCTCCACCCCTCCCTTCTTCCATTCCACAGGGTCTCATATAGCCCAGGCTGGCCTCAAGCTCCCTATTAGCTGATTCAAGCATGCACTCTAGAGACATGCCCTTCTAGAGTCTTTTGTGGGTCTAGCCTAAGACTCAAGTGTGATAGGCCAACCCCCTACGGACCGAGCTCCACCCCAACTCCTCTTTTCTTTTAATTTTGGAGACAGAATCTTATCCAGACTGGCCATAGACTCTGCAGCTCTAGGAATCTCCCTGCCTTAGGACCTCAATAAGGATTGGATCTGGTCAGAGAGTAAGTTTATTTATTAATGTATAGAATACATACCCATGAATATGCCCACTTTAATTGTACCTGTGAAGGACTGCTGACAAATCATAAAATCCTTACCCCAAGACATTGAACATTTATATCACCACAAAAGTCACTCCCAGTCTGCCAGTAGGTCTCTCTCATCTCCACCCCCAGACACCACTGATTTGCTTTCTGTCACTAGAAGTTCCTATAAATGGAATCAAACAACGTGTCCTCTCCTGCATCTGGCTTCTTGGGCAGAGTTAATTTTGGCTTTAATTTGCATATTCCTGATTAATGAAGCTGATCACCTTTTCCATATTTATTGCTGATTTGAATATTCTCTCTTGGGTGCTTGTAAACATCTTTTGCCCATTTTTCTTTCTTCCTCCGTCTCTATCTCCCTACCCACTTCGTTTTGTTTTGTTTTTTTTCTTTTGGGATTGTGGGCATAAACTCAGTATGTGTCCCAGATTGACCTAGAATTCACTATGTAGCCCAGGCTAGCATATGCCTATCCCGCTAGCAAATCAGGAGGCTGAGGCAACAGGATCCAGGCCTGCCTGGAATACCCAGCGAGTTCCAGGCTAGCATTCAGGTGCTTCTATGTCTAGTTCCCACTGTTTTCTAAAATTGATTTTAAATTATTTTTGAAAGGGGGGTCCCACGTATATCACACTGGCATCAGACTGTCTCACTGAGGATAACCTTGAACTCCTGGTCCTCTGGCCTCACTGCTGCACCTGTTCTTCAATACTGGGATGGAACTCAGGACTTCCTACAAGCGAGGCGAGCACTCTGCCAAGGGAGCTACATCCAGCCCTGAAATTTTGTACTTAGTGTAAAATAGAAGTAAAGGGAATTTCTTTTTTCCAAGTTTTTTGTTTGTTTGTTTGTTTGTTTTTTGGACAAGTTGCTCCACCATTCCTGTCCCCAGGGACCTTTCTCAATTTCTATCTATTCTGACTATTGTGAGTTGTAAAAATCTGTCTGAGGACCTGGTTCTTTCTGTAACTAACATCAAGCAGCTCAATAAGCCCTTTTATTTTAAAGGTGCTTCAATATCAAAAGTTTTATTTTAATATTTTTTTTACAAGACTACCTAATTGATTCAAAGAGACTTATTTAAAAGTAAAACCTTTGTTGTTAGTCAGGGGTGACCTCTTTTTAAAATTATCACTTTGCATAGGTCCTTTCTTCTCATTAAGAGTCAAACAGGGCCGGACGGTGCTAGCACACACCTTTAATCCCAGCACTCAGGAAGCAGGGGCAGGAAGATCTCTGTGAGTTTGAGGTCAGCCTCGTCTACAAGAGCTAGTTCCAGGACAGGCTCCAAAGCTACAGAGAAACCCAGTCTTGAAAATCCAAAATAAATAAATAATAAAAGAGTCAAACAAGGAACAGTGCATGGTCTCTCACTTACAGTTCCAACCCGTGAGAGTCTGAGGCAGGAGGATTGCTCTGATTTTCACTCCAGCCTGATGTGGGATTTCCCTCTGTATGCTGTGATTATCATTGATTAATAAAGAAACTGCTTTGGACCTATAGCAAGGCATAACTTAGCTAGGCGAGAAAAACTAAACTGAATGCTGGGAGAGAGAAGGCAGAGTCAGAGAAAAGCCATGTAGCTCCACCAGAGACAGACTCCTGAACTTTAGCCGATAAGCCACAGCCTTGTGGTGATACACAGAGTAATAGAAATGGGTTTAATTAATATGTAAGAGTTAGCAAATAAGAAACTAGAGCTAATAGGCCAAACAGTGATTTAATTAATACAGTTTCTGTGTGATTATTTTGGGTCTGGGCAGCTGGCACAAACAAGCGGCCTTCCTCCAACACCAGCCTGGGCTACAGAATGAGTTTCAGGACAACCTGGGCTACAGAATGAGATTCTCTTAAAATTAATTTCAGACATGCCTTTCCTTTCAAGCCTTACCCCTTGTGTCAGGCACCATATTGATGCCCAGCAAGAACTAGACTGACATTCACAGCTTCCTTCTAAGGAAGGAGCGAAAGTAGCTGGGAAAGATGCTGGACCTGGAGCACAGACAAGAATATTATGGCCTTCCAGCGTCGAACACATTGTATCTCTCAAGTCCCCAGGCTTTGTGAAAGAATGGCTCATCTGCAAGTATTTCTGCTGGTACCTTCCCAGTGAGGATGGCCAGCATCTCTGAGCCTACCTCCACCTGCCTCCACACTGCACCTGCTACCCTGTGCTGAAGTCTTTTGAAGATTGACAGGCCTGGTCCAAAGGATTGGAGAACAAGTACCTTGGAGGCTTGCAAGAGGGGAAAATCTAGATATCTACTGAGCGGGTGTTGTGTCTCTGAGCCTGATAAGAAAGCCTAGGCTGTTCAGAGGTACATCTGCCATGGACATGACCAGATCCTAACGCTAGAGATGATTATTTTGTGCTTCATAATCTTGTATCCAGGAAAAAATGTTATTGTTTTCTGCTAACCATTTAGAGGCAAGGTCTTACTCTGTAGCTCAGGTTGGCCTCAGCCTTGAGCAGATTCTACTGCTTTTGTCCTGGGATTACAGGTGTGAGCCACCAATGTTAAAAGTTCTCAGCACATAAAGCTTAATTAATCAAACAAAACGCAGCAATAAAAACCCAGTGACTGTGATGGTATGCACCTGTAATCCAGCATCCAAGAGGCTGAGGCAGAAAGATGGAGAGTTTCAGGGCAGCCTTGGCTACATAGCAAGCTACTATCTGGAAAAAAAAAAACTCAAACAAGGTTTGAACTTGCATTCGGTGTATCTCCCAAATTTCCAACTCTATTTTCAAACATTCTCATTCTCCTTCAGTTTTAGGTGTTTTTGTTTGTTTTGCTTTGTTGTTCTAAGATAGTCTCATGTTCTCTAGGCTAGACTCAACTCCCAAAGTAGCCAACGACAACCTTTAACTTCTAACCTGTCTCTGCCTCCTGAAAGCTGGAATTATAGGCTTGCATTATCTTTTTTTTTTATGTGGTTCTGGGATCAAGGCCAGGATTCTGTGCATGCTAGGCAATCACTTACTGAATGAGCTACAGCCCTAACCTCTTCTTCTTCCCTCCTTTCCTCCCTTTCTCCCTTCCTCCCTCCCTCTCTTTCTTCCTTCTTTCCTTCCTTCCTTCCTTCCTGCTTGCCTGCCCTTTCTCCCTCCTTTCTTTCTTTATTTCTGTATGTATGTGATGTTTGCATCCTGTGAGTTTCTCTATCTTTTGCAGACTCCATAAAGCAAATGTTTTCATTAGAGAGGCAGCACATGGGATGGTGACCTGGGCAAGGATTTCCCAAGTGTGATGCATCTACCCACTATCTTTTTTTTTTTTTTTTTGGTTTTTCGAGACAGGGTTTCTCTGCAGCTTTTTAGAGCCTGTCCTGGAGCTAGCTCTTGTAGACCAGGCTGGCCTCGAACTCACAGAGATCCGCCTGCCTCTGCCTCCCGAGTGCTGGGATTAAAGGCGTCTACCCACTATCTTACACTCTATTTCTGATGTTGATCACGAGACTCAGGTGCTCTTAGTTTGATTCAGCCCTTTGAAAGTTCTCCATTATTAGCTCATTACTGATAATACAAAAATCAAAATGGGCCTGGAAAGATAGCTCAGCGTGTAGTTGCTTGCCTGGTGTAGGAGGTTCTTATGTTCATGTGCTGCTTTCATTGGTTAATGAATAAAGAAACTGCCTTGGCCTTTTGATTGGGCAGAACTTGGGTATGCAGGGAAAACATAACTGAATGCTGGGAGGAAGAAGGGCGGAGTCAGAGAAGCCATGGATTCTTTACCTGAGACGGATGCCAGTTTTGAATCTCTGGTAAGCCACTGCCATGTGGCGACACAGTTTAATGGAGATGGGTTAATTAAGATGTAAGAGTTAGCCAATAAGAAGTTAGAGCTAATGGCCAAGCAGTGTTTTAATTAATACAATTTCTGTGTGGTTATTTTGGGTTTAAGCTAGCCAGGCAGCTGGGAAGAACAAGCAGGCCCTCTCCTTGCAACACTTGCCACCAGGCCTGATGACCTGAGTTTGATCCCCAGGACCCACATACTAGGAGTTCCAATTTCAGGAAGTTGCCCTCTGACCTCCACATGCACCAGGGCACACACACATAACAAGATTAATGGGAAAAATGGTTTTCTTGTTTTGTTTTTTGTTTTTTTGAGACAGGGTCTCACTTTGTAGTTCTGGCTGTCCTTGAACTCACTATGTAGACCAGGCTGGCCTCAAAGTTCTGCCACAGAGATCTACTTACCTCTGCCTTCCTAGTGCTGAGATTAAAGGCATGCACTACTATGCCTGAAGAAAAAAATGTCCTTTTTTAAAAAGTCAAAATGGCTGGGTGGTGGTGGCACACACCTTTAATCCCAGCACTCGGTAGGCAGAGGCAGGCCGATCTCTGTGAGTTCGAGGCCAGTCTGGTCTACAAGAGCAAATTCCAGGACAGGTTCAAAGCTACAGAGAAACTCTGTCTCAAAAACAAAAAAACAAAACAAAACAAAAAAGTCAAAATGGTTGCAGACTGGTCAACATAGTCTTAGAGATTTTCCTGGCAGGAGTAAACTCAAGGTGGGATTGCTGACTCTGTGTGGACTGAACCTGCATTTTTCAAGATCCAGTCTATTCTGCACCTGCATAAAACTGTCTTTGCTTTTATCTGCCCGCTGATTATGCTGTCTCATGTGTTTATCAGCTCCCCCCACAGTTATTTTATGTTTAATTATGTGTCTGTGCATGGCTCTGTGCACATGTACACATGAGTGCAGTACACTTGAAGGCTGAAGAGGGTGCTGGGTCCTCTGGATCTGAGTTGACAGGTGGTTGTGAGGCCCAGATATGGACTCTAGAAACCATATTTAGGTCCTCTGCAAGAGCAGTAAGTGCTCTTAACTGCTGAGCCATCTCTCCTGCCCAATAACTGTCGTCAATACAGCCTCCCTCTGGATTAATAGCTTCTTGATAAGTCACAAAGTTGTGGCATTCTAATTATGCCACGTTTGTATACTTACTAACAGAATTCAGCTTTAAAGAACAACTCTGGGGCAGGGGCGGGAGGGGGCAATGAGATGAGTTAGCGGTAAAAGTGCTTGCAGAGAAAGCCTGGCTACCTGCATTTAGTCCCTGGGACCCATGCAAAGATGGACGGAGAGGAGAGAACCATCTCCACAAAATTGTTCTCTCCACACATAAACCAGGCTACATGTGTGTGCACGTGCATGTACCCAGTTCTTTATCAACTATTTGACTACCCTGCAATATTAGGATCATTAAGACAGGATTAAAAATTTGACTTCTCTCCCTTTACTTAACTGTTTTTTTGCAGTATAACTTTCTTAGTTATTGTTCTTTTGGACCATTATCAGTGCGACTCTTCTAAAAGAAAGCATTTAATTGGGAGCTTGTTTACAGTTTCAGAGGGTGAGTCCATTAATGTCAGGAAGCAGACAGGCATGGCCCTGGAGCAGTAGCTGAGAGTTTTCATCCTGATACACAGGCAGCAGGCAGAGAGGGAATGGGGGAAGGAGAGAGAGAGAGAGAGAGAGAGAGAGAGAGAGAGAGAGAGAGAGAGAGAGAGAGAGAGAGCTCAAAGCCCACACCACCACTGACACACTTTCTCCAACAAGGCCATACCTTCTAATCCTTCTCAACTATCCACCAACAGAGAACCGAGCATTAAATATATGAGTCTTTGAGGGTCGTTCTCATTCAAAGCACTGTAATAACCAACAAAGATTTGCGTTGTTTTGTGGAGACAGGGTCTCACTCTGTAGCCCAGGCTATCCTAGAACTCACTATATAGCCTAAACTGGCCTTACACCTACCGCAATCCTCCTGCTTCACTGATCTGAGTAGTGGAATTACTACCATGAGCCACCACACCTGGTTAAGACTTTATTATTATTTTTAGCATCATTATAAATTGACAGGTTTGGAATGGGTGGTATGTATTTGAATCTTGTCCTTGTTAGTTCCAGTTGTAAACTTGACATGGCCAGGGGTCGCCGGAGGATGTCTCAACTGAGCAAATTCCCAGATCGGATTGGCTTGTGGCCGTGTCTGGTGAGCGATGGGCTTGATTGATGATTGACTGTAAGCAGTCCTTCGAAAGTGCTGTATGGAAACCTGCGACGATAGGAAAAATACATAGTTTAAATGGAGCTGCCCTATAATGGGGGGGGATAATGCCTCCCCAGCCACCACTGACTGTAAATAAAATGTCCCATGCCAAGTATGGGTTTCGAGTTATTGGTCAGTGGGGTCCCATTGATCCGCCTAGGAATGTTATAGGCTATTGCCATTGTTCTTCGTGGCTCTCCATCTTATCTGATGGTAAGACCCTATTGTTGAAGCCATCACACATCTGAGTCATAGGGCATGGAGAAATAAGTCTAGTACCAACCTGAAGCTTCATTTCTATGAACTAGCTTTCATAGTTGTGGTGGTTTGAATGACAGGGATTGGCACTATAAGGAGTTGTGGCCTTGTTAGGATAGGTGTGGCCTTGTTGGAGGAAATTTATCACTGGGAAAGCCAGGCCCAGTGTCAGTCTCTCTTCCTGCTGTCTGCCAATCCAGATGTAGAACTCTCAGCTCCTTCCCCAGCACCGTGTCTGCCTGTGTGCTGCCATGCTTTCTGGCATGGTGATAATGAACTAAACTTCTGAACTGGTAAGCCAGTCACAATTAAATGTCTTCTCTTATGAGTTGCCATGGTCTTCACAGCAATAGAAACCCTAACTATGACAACAATGTTGGAAAGTTCTATGTCTGCTTCAGGGAGAGAAAAGCCATCATCAGTCTTACCGGTTGTGAGTTCTGTGAGCTGTAATGACTGGCCTGGCAAGATATACCCACTGGCAAGAATGTTATGGGAGTCACCAACCATGTTCTAATAGGAATTAAAGCTCACTATGTAAGATGGGCCTCGTGCATGGTACTGTTGACTGGGCCAAAACCTCATGGCTGACTAGGTCATAGGCCTTAGGGGAGAAGCTAACACTATTATTTTGGTAAATAGACATTGTAATAAATTGCCTCCTATGTTCTTATCTTTATACCCACAGATAAGTGTCTCCCTCAGTCTTCATCATAGACGCCTTTTTAAAGATACCCACAGCCAGTCAACATTCAGAGAATCAAAGAATGTGGAACACTCAGATCTAAATGTGACACCCGTGTCCTATCCGTTCTCCCCCAGGCTCGGGGATCATGTAGGAGTGGAAAGATGGTAAGAGCCAGAATGACTGGATGTCTGTAGCAAAACAGTGTTTGATGGGCACAACAGTGTAGTTGTACACATGAACTCACAATGACTGGGACTCCATACACAGGACCTGCACAAGATCAAGCCAGCCAAAACCTCAGCAAGATAGGAGAGGGAATTATAAAGTCCTGTCTCTCTCTGAGGGGTACTGGGAAAGGGACAGTTATTTTTCTTCAGGGACGTGGGCCTGAGAGACTATTCATGATCCAGTAGATGTTCCATATCCGTGCACATACTGGTACCCTAGAAAACTCAATGGGAATTAAATAAGAAAGGGGGAGCACATGAGGGAAAGTGTGGGATAGGAGAGAAATTGGAAGGGTGGGAATGGGGACAGATTTAATCTGAGTAAGTTATGTAAACATATGAGTATTAAATAAAAAACAGGGTTTCTCTGTTGCTTTGGAACCTGTCCTGGAACTAGCTCTCGTAGACCTGGCTGGCCTCAAACTCACAGAGATCCACCTGCCTCTGCCTCCCAAGTGCTGGGATTAAAGGTGTGCACCACCAACCGGCCAAATAAAATAGTTCTTTATAAAAGAAACCAAAACAAGCAGGAAAAGTTTGTTGGGTTCAAAAATTCAGAGCTCTCATCCTTGGTTGGTTGGTCCATTGCTTCTGATCATGTGGTAAGACAATAGGCCATGGTGGGAGACCTCACCTCATGGCAGGAGTCCTCAACTCTTGACAGAAGCAAAGAAAGAGACCAGAGGTCCAAGGGCCCCTTTAAGGATTCACCCTCAATGATGTAAGACCTGAAACTAGCTCCTCCTCTCTAAACTTTCATTGCTTCTAGTAGTGCAAGCTGAAGACCAAGCTTGGGGTACCCCTTGGGGGGAAATGTACCCAAACCACAGCAAAAGGGACATTCAGCTCCCCACGGGGCAGGCTCAGAGTTTGTCTTCTTCCCTCCACATCTCCTCACTCAGTCCAATGCTACTCTCATTCTATATTCCCATCTTGTTTCCCAAGTTCTTTAGTTATTTTTTGTGTTGTTTGTTTTTGATCTTGAGACGGGGTCTGACTGTGTAGCCCTGTCTGGCTTGGAACTGGCATGGTCAGATAGACCAGGCTTGAATTCACAGAGATCCACTTGCCTCTGCCTCCCCAGTGCTAATATTTAATGGCCTGTGGCACCATGCTTATCTGCTTTTGTTTGTTTTATCTGAGACAAGGGCATACACTGTAGCCCAGGCTAGCCTTCAACTTGAAACGATCTTCCTGCCGCAGTCACTTGTGTGAAGCACGTAGGCACGTACCACAACATCTGGCATTAAAAACAAGTTTTCTACTGTTTAAATAAACAAATAGATGTACTTATAGATAGTGTCTCATGTATCACAGGCAGCTTCAACACACTATACAGTCGAGGATGGCTTTGAACTTCTGATCCTCCTGTCTTCACCTGCGAAATGCTTGGTTACAGAAGTGTGTCACCATGCTGGGTTTTCTAACTGTTGTTACTTGACAAGGTCTTGCTATACAGTTCATGCTAACCTTGAACCTGTGATCTTCCTGCCACAGCTCCTGACAGCAGGAATTGCTGGCATGCCTGGCATCCACTGTTCCAGTTAATCTCACTCTCATCTTACTCGGACTGAGAAGCTCATCTCTGAGTGCCGGCTGCACTGTGGACTTCTCTGGAACCCAGAGGGACCAAAATGCGAATGGGAGTGAGGAAGCACAGGGCAGCAGACATTCAGGACCCAGACCACTGTGAAATACCAACTCCAGGAAGCAATAGGCTGAAACAAGGCCACGGACTGAAACCTCTGAAAGTCACAGTCAGCCTTCCACTTGAAGTTGTTTTCTTGAGCGTTTTTGTTCCAGAGACAGGAGTCTGACAGTCACTAACATCAAGACCTTTGCAACTTCAGTATCAATGATGGAGCCCTGGCTGTCAGCGTCAAGAACTTAGCTCACCCCTGAACAACACAGATGCAAAGCTAAGAGAAATCGTGATGTCACGAAGGGCTGAGATGGCAGATAAAGGTACTTGCTACCAAGCCTGATGACTTGAATTTGACCCCAGGGACCCGCGTGGTGGGAGGAGAGATCTGATTGCTATGAGCCGCACTCTGGCCTTCAAACATGCTCATTCACACTCACAGCCATGTGCTCATACAGAAGCAAATGTAATGCTCTCCCCGCTCCCCCCCCAGAGAGCTGACACAGCTGTAGAATGTTCCTGCAGAGAGTTACAACCACAGCTTTGCTTTTTGTGTTTTAGACACAGTTTCTCTGTGTAGCCCTGGCTGTTCTGGAACTCACTCTGTAGACCAGGCTGGCCTCAAACTCAGAGATCCGACTGCTTCTGTCTCCTGAGTACTGGGATCAAAGGTATGCGCCTCTACCACCCTGCAGCGTGTACCCTTCTGAGTACAAATCTAGAATTTGAGCCTGTCCAGAGCCACCAAGGTTTCACACATGGTACAGCTGAGGACAAGGTCTCATTGCGCAAGGACCTGTTAGTCTTCAGGCATCTCTACTGGTCTGCCTTTGGAGTCCTGACGGGATGCACCCTTAGCTGCCGCCACTAAGAGCACCTCCTGTGCACATTCACTGAGTTCCCTTTGAAAATGTAGGCCTTGCCCACCTCTCCTCTCTTTCTTTTTTTTCTCTCTCTCTCTCTCTCTGCTTCTCTGCCTGTCTGTCTCTCCCCTTGCCCTCCCCCCAGCCTCTCTCTTCTCTTCTGCTGATCCTATCTCCAGAGGCCGGTCTCTCCCCTCCCCTTCCCCATTTTTCCATTCCCTTTCCCCTAATAAATAAACTCCATGTGAACTCTGTTGCACAGCATCTTTCTTGACACACCATTTTCAAAATTACAACAAGGCCCATCGTATTCCTGCCATCTAAAGGGAAGGATTTGACTAATTCATGTTAGGAATGCTGATCTTGGATGTAAACAGAGACACAACCCACAGAAAACCACTCAAATGTGCCTGCCTTGGGGCAGGAGAGATGGCTCCGTGGTGAATGAGAGCACAGGTTTCTCTTACAGAGATCCAGGTTTGGTTCCCAGCACCACCTGGTAGCTCACAAGCACCTGCAGCCTCCAGTGCCAGGAAATCCAACACCCTCTTCTGATCTGCCCTGGCACTGGGCATGCGCATACTGCACGTATGTACACGGAGGTAAATATTCATTCACATACAAAACAATGTGAAGACTGTGGCTGTCCTTATTATTTAAATATTTGTTACTGTTAAAACTTTTATTTTATGTGCATGGGTGTTTTGCCTGCCTAGGGATGTCTGATCCTCTGGAGTTACAGATAGTGGTGAACTGCCATGTGGGTGCTGGGAACTGAACCTGGGTCCTCTGGAAGAGCAGCCAGTGATCTGAACTGCTGAGCCATCTCTCCAGCCCTCTTTCATTCATATATATATATATATATATTTGTATATTTGTACACATATACAAAGTGAGTATGTAGACAGTATGTAGATAGAGATCAGAAGATATCCGTCTTTGCACATATGGGTCCCAGGGATGGAACTCCTGTCATCAGCCCTGGTGTCAAGCACCTTTACCTGATGAGCTCTTTGCCCACACTGAACATTTTCTTTTTTCTTTTTTCTTTTTCTTTTCTTTTTTTTTTTTTTTGAGACAGGCCTCATGAAGCCGAAGATGACCTTGAACTTCTGACCTCCCTTCCTCCACCTCCCAGGTCCTGTGTTATGGGCTTAGCCCACCACACCTAGCTTATGTGGTTCTAGTGACCAAATCCACTGCTTTGTATACGCCAGGCAAGCACTCTACTGACTGAGTAAAATCTTCAGCTCATGGTTGTCTTTAGAGTTACAGATAAGCATTTCTCTGGAGATCAAATGGCGTTAGTCATAAAAGTAGACATTTAAAGCTGGGTGCTGGGTGGTATATGCTTGTAATCCCAGGAGGCAGAAGGATTGCTGAAATGTCAGTGCCAGTCTGGGTTACAAACAGAGCTGAAGGCCAGCCTGATCTACATGGTGAGGCACTGTCTTTAAAAAAAAATGGGCAGGTAGTGGTGGTGCACGCCTTAATCTCAGCACTTGGGAGGCAGAGGCAGGTGGATCTCTGTGAGTTTGAGGCCAGCCTGGTCTACAGAGAGAATTCCAAGACAGCCACCAGGACTGTTGTATACAGAAAACTTGTCTCAGTAAGCAAAAACAAAAACAAACAAAAAATGATTTAGTGTACTGGCTGAGGCCTGTATTCCAGCACACTTAGGAGGTGGAACCTCGAAGAGCAGAAGTTCGAGGTCAGCCTCAGCTACTGAAAGAGTTAGACGTCAGTATGGTCTATATCAGACCCTGTCTCAAGAAATAACAAACCAAAACCGGTGGTGCTAAAAAGAGTGAGGCCCCATCGTCATCTTTGACTTCTTCATGTTCTTCCTCCCTTCCTCCTTAGCTCCCTCCTTCCTTCCTTTCTCCCTCCCGCCCTTCTTCTTCCTTTTAAAAACACTTTTAATTACATTTATGTATAATGTGCATATGTGTATGCATACAGTAATACAGTATACCTAGACACATACAGTGTACCACAGTACACATGCAGAGGTCAGAGGACAACTTTTGGAGCCAGTTCTCTCCTTCCACCTTTTAATGGACTCCAGGTTGTCAGGGTTGGGAGACAAGTGCTTTGCTGGATGAGTCATCCCAACAACCTCTTTTGTCAGATAGTTGGTTATGTAGCAAGTAGCTCTTTTTAAAAGGAGTTACTTATTTTATGAGTATTTTCCTACATGATTGTGAGTGCACCACGTTTGTGCCTGGTGCCCACAGAGGCCAGAAGAGGGTGTTGGATGCCTTGGAACTGGAGTTACAGATTGTTGTGGGCTGCCATGTGGGTGCTGGGAATCAAACCTGGGTCCTCTGCATGAATAGCCAGTGCTCTTAACCGCTGAGCCATCTATCTCATCCTATTCATTTTTGGTACATGGTCTCACTCTAAACTAGATTGCCTTAAAACACACTATGTAGCCTATGTGGCCTCAGACTCAGAGCAAACCTCCTGCCTCAGCTTCTCAAGTGCTAGGATTACAAGTATAGACAACCATGCCTGGCTGCTGTTTCTTTATAACACACCCTGATGTGATGTCTTGTACTAGCAACAGAAAGCAGGCTAACACGTTTTCTTATTGGCTCTAACCTCGCCTTAGAGTGCTTTAAGCATTCTGAGCACATACTTCAACATAATGCGGGGAGAACTGAATGCTGGCGTTGCCAATGTTTGTTAATGAGCTGACTAATTAATTAATAAAGCATAGACGGAGGACTAATATGTATTGGGCATTCCGCAGGGCCCAGAAGCCTGAACTATCAAGGGTTGCGGGATCCTCTGGCTTTGCTGCTCAAGGCTTAGAGACTGAGGACAAAAAACCGGGGAAGGGGTATGCGCGTGTGGGAATTCGTGGTGCTTCTGGAATCTCCACAGAAAATGTGACACCAAAGACTGAGCTCCCCAGGGGATAGCTCTCTCAGGACAGTTGCCTCAACCAGAGAGGGAATTGAGTCTAGCCAGACTGATTTATGTCTTCCATTTAATGTTGCTAAATGGCGTCCCCAGAGGCAGTGTGGTGCAGTCTCCCACGCCACTGCTAATCAAGGAATCTGCTATAGTACTTAACACCAAGCCCCACTCTGATTATTTCTGACTCTGAGATGACTGTTTTAGGCCCAAATGAAGACCAGGAAATTAGTTTCCTTATCTTTATAAATAACAGGGACAATCAAGTCATGATAGCCCATACCTAAGATCCCACTACTTGGCAGAGGGCGGCTCAAACAGCAAGGAGCTCAAGGTCATCTCAACTACGTAGTGAGTTGGAGGTTAGCTCAGTCTGCATGAGAAATTGTTCAAATAAAACCAACCAACAAACCAACCAAGCAAACAACAATAGGCAAAAGTTGAGACAGAGAGAAAAGAGGCGGAATTACCTAGAGAAAAGAGCATGGACCAGGTAGGCAAATCTGACCGTGCTGGGCTTCCAGATTGTGTGGCCTTGTGTGTCGCTCATTTGGAAAATGATGTATTCACAGCCCAGTCAGTTCTTTCAATGGGTCATTGAAAGGACCAATGGCAATGAAGTATTGCAAAGACCCATACAAGCCTGGTGAGCAAAGGCATTTTAGAGGCATTTCCTCTGAAGTAAGTTAAACTTCCTATAAAGGTTTGCCTTCTCTCTAGAGACATGGTTGGAACGAGGTGAAGCTGGCTGTGTAAATTAGCCATGCTCTATTCCAAGAATAAAAGCCAAGCTGGATGTGGGAGGCACACCTGTAAACTCAACACTTGGGAGGCTGAGACAGGAGGATTGCTGCATGCTAGAGGCCAGCCTGTTTACAGAGTCTGTGACTGTTAGTCAGTACAATAGATGAATCGTGATTAAATAGCTTTTCCCCCAGTTCCTATTCACAGAAATGTTTGGAGGTGTCTGCCAATATTGGTTTCTCTCCCTGCCCCTAGGCACAAGGTTTTGAGTAGCCCAGGCTGCCCCTGAACTCCCTAGGTAGCTGAGGATGACCTTGAACTTCTGATCTTCCCGCCTTCCAAATGCTGGTATTGTAGGTGTGTGCTACCATGCACAGCTTATTTTTTGCTTGTTCGTTTGTTTTTTGGTTTTGTTTTTTGTCTGTCTGTCTGTTTTTCTTTTTGAAACAGGTTCTTTCTCTGTAGTTCCGACTTCCCTAGAACTCACCATGCAGCCCAGACTAGCACCCACCTCAAGGCAGTCCCTCTTGCCTCACCTGCTGAGGGAAGGGATTTCAGGTGTGAGCTACCATGCTTGGTGCTAAGAGCTCAGTTCAGAGCCTCACCTGCCCTTTCTGCACCACTGAGAGTTCGTCTCTTCTCCTAGAGACTGGGAAACACCCATCTCCTTCGTGGTGACTCTCGTGCATTATAAAAAGGAAGGATGTGATTGCTCCTAGGTGTGGAGGAGTTTATTGTAGATAGGAGGGAGAGCATGGGCAGAGGAAAGGGCATCTGGGAGTCCAGAGTGGACATGACCAGACTGAGCTGGGTCATGTGGGAGAGGCAGGAGGGAAAGCGGGGAACCACATGAGCAGCCAAGAGGGCAAAGGGTAAAAAAAGGGGAGGCAGGTAACCAAAATGGCTAGATTATTTAAGAAAGAGCATCTAAGGGAAGAGCAGCCCCACCCCTGGGCTAGAGAGTTCAGGGTAGAGGGTTGGGTATGCCAGCTGAACCCTATAATAGGTAGGGACTGAGGGATGCTGGGAGAACCTGGCAGCCAGGTCCACTTTGATACGTTAAATAAGCACCTCAGCCATTTGTCCCAGGGTCTGAGACTTAACCTCTTGAAGATAGGATATAACCGACTCTCAAGTCTGCAAAGAGACTTCTTGAAAAGGTTCCCCTTTGGTAACAGAGCTCTGTGGGATCAAGCCATTCCTTGACCACAGTGATAGACATTACATACCTAGGGAGTGAGGGGTGGGATGTGAACTCTAGGACAACCTGGATTATTGTGTGAGAAACAAAATTTCTGCACCTTTGAAGTCACTGTTGAGTCACAGACCTGTAAGTAGAGAATCATAAACTTTTGCTGCCTGGGCAGAACACCACTATTCCTGACTTTAAAATTGGAAAATCTTTAGGACAGATTGTTTAGAATGTTACTGAGTTAAAGGAAAAAGGAACCATGAGGCTTATACACAGAACATGCAAAGATGACAGAGGGGGATGGAGTGGTGGCTTAGCCATTAAGAGCACATTTCTTGCAGAGTACCCAGGTTTGGTTCCCAGCACCCACATGGCAGCTCATAACCATCCATAGCTCCAGTTCCAGAGAATCTGGTGTCGTCTTTTGGCTTTCACAGACACCAAACACACTTGTGATATATTGACATACATTCAGACAAACACATGTACACACATAAAATTTTTAAAAAATCTTTTAAAAGTCATATGTAAAAAAGTCATATGTATATGTGAAGAAAACAAATGGAAGAGAGAAACAAATGAAACTTCTTAAAACAGCAAATCAATGAAATGAAATTTCACTGAATGAGTTTTACATAGTAAATATAGCCAAAGAGGGGCCAGTAAGATGGGTCAGTGGGTTACAGTGCTTGCCATCCAGCCTGACTATATGAGTTCAATGCACAGGACCCCACATGATGAAATTAGAGAATAAACTGCAGCAAAATGCCAACTGACTTTGACACTCATACTGGTATCCTCACCCATATACACACACATACACAAATAGATACATTTGAAAGTATATATACATATATAACATACATTATAATACACACATATACAATGAATCGGGGACTGGAGAGATGGCTTAGTAGCTAACAGCACTGGCTGCTCTTCCAGAGGACCAGAGTTCAATCCCCAGCACCTATATGGTAGCTCACAAGTGTCTGTAACTCCAGTTTCAGGGGATCTGATGCCCTCACATAGACACACACGAAGGTAGAACAGCAATGTACATAATATAAAAATAAATAATTAAAAATACAACAAAAATTAATGAACTCCAAGATCTGATCTGATTATCTATATGCATCACAACAAAGTGGAGTAAGTGAGAGGCCAAGAAGAGGTACGGGACTGAATGCAGGCATGCAGCAGGTGTGTGGGAGGAGTTCTCCAACGGGAGTCAAAGGCCTGGGTACTGCAGTTGCATCTTGGATGCCCCCTAGGGCCCACGCTTTGAAAGTTGCTCCTCAGCCTCTGGTGCCATTGGAAGGTAGGGGAACATGCAGGAGATGCAGCTTGTGTATCAGCTGCTTCTCTGTTACTGTGATGAAAGCAGGAGCAGAAACGGCTTTTGGAAGAAAGGATTTATTTTAGCTTAAGGTTCCAGAGAGAGAAAGTCCATCAGGGCTGGGAAGCCGTGCGTGGTTGGAACAGGAAGCTGGCTGATCATATTTCCATCCACACACCAGAAGAGATAGACAGACAGACAGAGACAGACAGAGGACAGGAAGTAGAATGAGTCGATAAAGCCCACCCCAGTGACACTTCCTCCAACAAGGCTGCACTGCCTAAAGTTTCATAACCTCCTCAAACAGCATCGCCAACTGTGGATGGCATCTCCAAATACATGGACCTAAGGGGGATAGTTCTCCTCCACACCCCTAACAGAAGGAAGCTAGGCCATAGGTGGACGGCCCTTGATGGAGTGTGGGAACAGTGTACTCCTTCTTGTCACTCACTTTCTGGTCAGAAGGAGGTGATCAGTTTCCCCTGCCCACACACATCATAATATACTGTGCCAATGTTATCAGAGGCCCCAGGCAGTAGGGTTAATGACCATGGGCTTGTGAAATGAGCAAAAATAAACTCTATTTTTTAAAATTAATTTCATTATCTCAGGTGTTTTGTTATAGTAATAGGAAACTAACTAACAGCAGGAGAAGGAAAACTCAAGAGAATCAACCATTTAAAGATCTCTGCTGAGAGCCAGCAAGATGGCTCAGCTGGTGTAGGTGCTTGTCACCAAACCTGGCGACCTGAGTTCAATCTGAGGAGCCTATGTACAGGTGAAAGGGGAGAACTGAAAGTTGGCCTGACTTTCACACATGTGCACACACACACACACACACACACACACAAATAAATAAATGTAATAAAAAATTTTAAAGCATCAACATTAAGTTTAGAAGAGGGAGCTGGGCGTGTGTGTGTGTGACTCCGGAACAAATGAAGAAGCTCCGTGATGTGGGAGCTTTTATTATATGTGTTGCTTTTATTGGTTGATGAATAAAGCTGTTTCAGCCAATGGACAAGCAAAATATAGCTAGGTGGGGAGTTCAAACAAAGATACAAGGAGAGAGAAGGTGGAGTAAGGGAGAAGCCATGTAGCTGCCCAAGAAGAGAGATGTCAACAAAAGCCTAAGGGGAAAGATGTCAGAACAGAGGTAACACCATGACCATGTGGCAGTATACACACCAGTAGAAATGGCTTAGTTTATAGGTAGAGCTAGCCAGTAAGAAGTCTAAGCCATTGGCCAAACAATTATATTTAATACCTTAGCCTCTTAGTGATTATTTTATAAGCGGTTGTGGGAACTGGTGGGTGGAGAAGTGGGACCCAGTGAAAAGGAGAAAAGTCTCCATCAACAGCTCTGAGCTGATCTCCAGGACCTCAGAAGAAATGATGTACAGGAAAACCAGCCATCTGGATGAAAAGGTTCACAGCATGGAAGAAACAAGGAAACTGAGGTTTTGAAAATAAACTATACGTCCTTCTCAGGACACCCAAGAACAAAACCCCTGTTAAAAGTCCAACATACTTAGAAAAATCTTGGGGCATTAGGAACAAAGGAGCATTCACAACAATATACAGTCAATAAGAAAAACAAATAAGGTAGGTGGTGGTGCACGCCTTTAATCCCAGCACTGGGAAGGGAGAGGCAGGAAGATCTCTGTGAGTTTGAGGCCAGCCTGGTCTACCTAGTGAGTTCCAGGACAGCCAGGACTGTTTCATAGAGAAACCCTGTCTCGAAAAGCAAAAACAAACAAGCAAACAAAACAAAATCTAACCGATTTTCTTTCATGGTGTTAGGCATGTACATGTTAGGCACATGTTCTACCAGTGCCATCATACATTGTGGTAAAATACTGGAAAATCTGAGACAGATGTGTTGTGGTTCTAACATTTGAGAGGCCATGGCCAGAGGAAATAAGTTTGAGGCAAGACCAGGCTACAATATCCTGATCGTGTCTCAAAAGCAACTACCCTGAGAATTGTAGACATCTACTTTTACCACCCTTATTCAACGTTATCATGGAACATTTAAATATCCCCAACAGGGCCAGCAAGATGGCTCAGTAGGTAAAGGCACTTGTTGTATAAGCTGGGGGACCTGAGTTCAATTTCCAGAAGCCACATAAAGATGGAAGGACAGAAGAGACTTCCACATATGTGCTATGATATGCAAGCCCACCTATGTCTGCGTCCAGCCTCAACCAGTTTGCACATTCTAGGGTAGGGGCATGTGGATTAGAAATATTAGGTAGGAAGAATGGATAAGGAAAGTGTGGTACATCTACACAATGGAGTACTACACAGCAGAAAAAAATAACGACATCTTGAAATTTGTAGGCAAATGGTTGGATCTCATTTTGAGTGAGGTAACCCAGACCCAGAAAGACAATTATTATATGTACTGACTCATAAGTGGCTTTTAAACATAAATCAAAGAAAACCAGACCACAAATTACAATCACAAAGAACTCAGACAACAATGAGGACCCTAAGAGAGAATACATGGATCTAATCTACATGGAAAGTAGAAAAAGAAAAGATCTCCTGAGTAAACTGGAAGCATGGAGACCTTGTGACAGGGTTGAATGGGAGAGGAGAGGTAGGGAGAGGAACAGAGAAAAATGTAGAGCTCAATAAAAACCAATAAAAAACAAAATGTTAGGTAGAAAAAATAGATACAAAAGAAAAAGACAGAGACACAGAGTAGAGTCAGGAGAGCAACCCAGTGAATACTGAATTTGTCCATGTTTATTTTCCATATGCTTATATACTCTAATCTAAAAGGGGGAAGAAGGCAAATGATTGTTTACCAAAGAACGAATAGAGCAATTGCTTCTTCAATACCTGAAACATCAAGTAAATCCTGAGTTAAGTATTCTATTGTCTAGGCAGGACGTGCAGCGATCGCACCTAGGCCAAGCATCCCGTACGCAGCCACACCCTGGGTCAAATCTCCTGTCATAACCTTTAAGGAGCAAGAATAGGCATGAACTCTCTGACCTTTGGTTACAGTGGAACAGATCCACATCCATGGGCTCTGACATTTTCCCCCTTTTAAAATTTATCTGTTGGCTGGGCGGTGGTGGCGCACGCCTTTAATCCCATCACTCGGGAGGCAGAGGCAGGCGGATCTCTGAGTTCGAGGCCAACCTGGACTACAAGAGCTAGATCCAGGACAGGCTCTAGAAACTACAGGGAAACCCTGTATCGAAAAACAAACAAACAAACAAAAAATAAAATTTATCTGTTAAAGCCTGTGCTTCTGCTGCAGGACAGACAACTGTTCCTGGCATAGGTTGTTTTCCTTCCCCTTTAGACTTACTTACCATTCCCTCATGCACGTCCTGTCTTAGACTGCCGGGGTGGGTGTCTTACCTGTCACTGACTAACAACCTCTGTTAATAAAGGGCTAAGGGAGGGTGCATAGTTAAACACTGTGCACATTTGAGTCAACTTTCCATCAAGAGAGTTCACAAATAACTGGATAACCATAGGCAAGCAGATAATGCTTTGCAATACACAAGCTCCTATAGCCACAATATCTTCTAATAAAGAAGTAGAGGATGGCCAAGATAGGATGGCCTATTTAAATTAGTCTAGGTTGTCTTTGGCAGTTTTTAGCCGCATCAAAATCCAAATTTGTCTTATCAAACATATCAAATCTAAGGACTCATTGGCATCATATCAAATTTTTTTTCTCAGATAAGCTCTAATCTTTTTCTAATCAGTAACATCTTCATAGTGAACCAAAGTATTTACAAACATTATCAGGTCAATACCGTAATTCTAGTATGAAAATTAACAACAAAAACACCATCTTGGCAGCATCAAAGCAGACACAGGCTTGGTCTGCCGGGAGGGACCGTGCGGCTTTCTGCCTGGCGAGAACTGAGCAGCGTCTGTGTGCCCTGCGATCTGTGGCTCCCTGGCTCGTTCAGTAGCAGCTGCGGTTCTGAGACCACAGTGTCCACAGGTTCGACTGACTGGGAGTGTGGCTGGAGCAACACCTTGGCATCTCTGAATCCTGGAACAGACCGAAAATGGTGGTGGCTGTGCCACTCGTGTGGGGGAGGGAGCTGAATATTTACACTATCTACAAATTCTAAAATTTTCTGCATTTGTTTCTGCTCCACCCCTGCTCCTCTGGTTATCAAAATACACCCAAGCAAATGTACAAAGAGCTGTCTACTCTTTCCTTGTCCCATATCTACACTGATATATAATTTTTTTTTACTACCGATATTCCCACACCATTCACATTTATTATTTATTTGAGCGCTCACTTCTCACCTCTACACCTGCAGTGTGATCTTCATGTGCAGGGTCCAACACGTTCTCCACCTGTACCACTGGCCACATGTCCATGTGCCATCTGTTGGGGTCCCATACATTCCAGGGCAGGGGCATGTGGATTAGAAATGTCAGGTAGAAAAAACAGATACAAAAGAAGAGAACAAAGACACAGAATAGAGTTGGGAGGACAACCCAGTGAATACTGAATTTGCCTGCATTTATTATTCATATGCTTTATATACCCAAATCTAAAAGTGGGGGGGGGCAAAAGACTGCTTTACCATGGTACAAAGAAGAAACAGAGCAATTACCTCTTCAATACCTGAAACATCAAGTAACTATATCCTGAGTTAAGTATTCTGTTGTTTAGGCAATGACCACACCTTAGGCCAAGCATCCTGTAGGCAGCCACACCCTGGGCCAAATCTCCTGCCATAACCTTTAAGGAGAACGAATAGACCTGAACTATCTGACCTTTGGTCAAGTTGGAACAGATCCACATCCATGAGCTCCAACACACCTACATGTGCATACACGCACACACACACTCACACACATACACACACACTCACACAGACTCACATACATACACACACACTCACACACACACACTCACACACACACACTCACACACACACACTCACACTTGTAATCCTAGCACTTGAGAGGCTGAGACAAGAGGATCCTGAGTATGAGAGCTACCTGGCAAATCCCTGCCACAGATGAACAAAACAAAACAAATCATAAAAACAATAATTAAACAACCTCTCCAAAATGAAAACAAAGCCCTCAAATTTGAAAAATATATACCCCAAACCCTACTAGGTTTAATAAGTAATTTTACAAGGTCACGGGATACACAGCCAATTTAAGACAATTGATTTCATTACAATCAATGCACAACTGGAAATCACATTGCAAAATGTAGTACCACTTGCAAGAATACAAAACAAACCGTGAAACAGATGTGAATCTAACAAACTCCAGCAAGGTTGGCATCTCAGCTAGGGTTTCTATTGCTATAACAAAATACCATGACCAAAAAGCAAGTTGGGGTGGAAAGGGTTTATTCAGCTCACACTTCCAAATTGCTGTTCATCTCTGAAGGAAGTCAGGACAGGAACTCAAACCGGGTAGGATCCTGGAGGCAGGAGCTGAAGCAGAAGCCATGGCAGGGAGCTGCTTACTGGCTTACTCCCTATGGCTTGCTCATCCTGCTTTCTAATAGAGCCCAGGACCATCAGCCCAGGGATGGAACCACCCTCCATGGCTGGGCCCTCCTCCACCAGGATCTCATGGAGACATTTCCTCAACCGAGACTTCTTCCTCTGATGACTCTAGCTTGTATCAAGTTGACACAAAAGACCAGCCAGGATGGTTGGTGTCTGAAAGAACAAAACACTGATCCACGAAATCGAAGCAGAGTTAGACAGACAGCGAGTGGCAGCATGCCTATGGGTTAGAAGACTATTGTTTTCTAACAATACGGGATTACTTAACAATAATTAATAATTAATAATAATTAAGGGATTATTAACAATAAGGTATGTACTTCCCTTGGATTTGATCTATAGATTAAGTACGATTATTCAGATTTTACCAAGAGTTTTGGGAGAAATCAATGAGTTGGTTTCTAAAAGCAAGGAATTAGAATGATAAAAATGTCTTTAAAAGTTTTAATTATTTTAAAAAAAAGGTGTGTGTGTGTGTGTGTGTGTGTGTACTCATAGCACCCATGGAGAGAGAAGTCAGAGGACCTTTTAGGGGTCATTTCTCTATATATGGGCCCTGAGGATTAATCTCACATTGGCAGGCCTGGCTGTAAGAACATTTACCCATCTCTCTGGCCCCCAAAATGAGTTTTAAAGAAATAGCTATGGAGAAGTCATGCTACCTGATATCAAGTCTAACTGCAGAGCTACGCTGGTCAAGGGAGAGTGACCCTGGGATAGTAGTAAACAAGTTGATGGCACCAGATAGGTGAGGTGACACAAGGCTGTACTCCCAGCATGGCAGAAGCAAAACCAAAAAGACTGATAACACGTTTAAGGCCAGCCTGGTTTGCACACTGAGTTCATCTGGACAGGACTTCGTAGCGAGACTGGCACAGACAAACAAGCAAACAATCAGATCGATCAATGGAGCAGGGTGAACTCCAGAGAAAGACTCAAATATACAAAGGCAAATTTGCTTTTATTTATTTAGTTTTATTGCCTGTTTATTTACCGAAACAGGGTCTCACTGTATAGTCCACACTGGCTTGGAACTTATTACAGGCTCCAGGTTGGCCTGTGACTAGGGGTAATCCTCCTGTCCTAGTGTTTTGAGATTATAGGTGTGAGCCAGCATGCTCCATTACAGACTGACTTTTTTTTTCAGGTGTTTTTGTTATTGTTTTTTGGAAACAGGATCTCATATAACCCAGGTTGGACTCAAACTCTCAATGCAGCTGGGAGTTACTGAATTCCTACCCTCTTTTTTTTTTTTAACTTCTTAAATGCTGGGATTACAGATGTGAGCCTTTTAAGCCTAGCTCAAAATGATTTTTTTAAAAATTTATTTATTTATTTACTTACTTACTTACTTATTTGTTTGTTTGTTTGTTATGTACACACTGTTCTGCCTGCATTTCAGAAGAGGGGACAGGATCTCATTACAGGTGGTTGTGAGCCGCCATGTGGTTGCTGGGAATTGAAGTCAGGTCCTCTAGAAAGAGCAAACAGTGCTCTTAACCTCTGAGCCATCTCTCCAGCCCCTCAAAAAGATTTTTTTTTAATCTTTATTTTAATCTAATTCATATATAATAAAAGCCATGGAAGTAAAATAAACAATTTAATGGTTTTAGGCTCACATAGTTATGTAACCATCCCCAAATCTAAGGTTAAGATATTTCCCAACAGCCAAAAGAAGCCTCATAGCCATCATCAGTCCTCTCCTCTGTCCCCACTCATTCACTTTCTGTCACTGTAGATTTTCTCATCTTGATACATCACGACGTGGCATTATAGAGTGCTGACTTATGACCGGCTTTTATCACTTAGCTCATTGTTTTCTCAATTCCTCCACATCATAGCGTGTATTTCCATTTTATTCCTTTTTATTTTGCACAATATTCCTTTGAGTGGTTATATACATGTTGTTTTATGGAACTGATCACCTGTTGATGGACATTTATTTCTTTTTTCCACCTTGGAGATACTATGAATAGTGCTGTATGAATTATTATGCATTTTGGGGGTAGACTTTTTTACTCAGTTGGCTGGGGGCTTGCCTACCATTCCCAAAGCCCCGGGTTCAGTCTCAGCACCACACAAACTGGACACTGTGCTGCAATGCTGTAATTCCAGCATGCAGGGAGGCCGAGACGGTAGAATCAGAATGCAAGATCCTCCTGAACTTCGTCATACGCAAAAACAAAGCCAATGTGTATTTTAAAGACTTAATATGCTGTAGCATGAACTCTAGTTGGTCTTAGTAATAAAAACCCAGTGTCAGATATAGGGGTTAGTGCTGAAGATCAGAGAAGCAAAGCATCTAGCTACTCGAGAGACCTTTTACCTCTACCAATGCTCAGACTGAAGGAGCAATCCTGTCCTCAGACTTCGTCCTCAGACTGCAACTGTCTCCACCAAACCTTGGACTGCCCTGAGCTCCTGTCTCCTTCTGCCTTATATTCTTCTCTCCACCCAGTCATATCCCTACTGTTTCCACCTCCCTAGTGCTAGGATTAAAAGCATGTGATCCAAAGTGCCAGGATCACCTTTGTGTGAGCTCTGTATCCCTTTTAGAAAGAGTCAATCTTGTGTAGCCCAGGATGACCTTGAACTCACAGAGGTCTGACTACCTCTGTTTCCTGAGTCCTGGGATTAAAGGTGTGTGCCACAACTCCCTGACCTCTATTGGCTTAGCTCTGCACTCTGATCTTCAGGCAAGCTTTATTTGTTAAAACATAAACAAAATATCACTGCAATATGTAGACTAAAACATCATCTCTAGAAGAAAGTATAGAAGAAAATAAATCAGGAGATATTTTCTTAAGTATTTGGTCAGAATTGAAAGACAGGGAAAAGTAAGGGGCCATGAGAAGGAAAGAAGCCCCTCACACTGGGATTGAGTTTGTCTCCTGCTGGTTGAGAATCGAGAAACTAAAACACAACTGAAAATTACACAGGTTAACGTCTGTTTTCCTAAAGACATCAACAAGAACGTTCAAAGCAACAGTTGAGCTGTGCTTGCTAGGCCCAGGATGTCTGTGCCCTTTAGCTTTCCTGTGTCAGCCCCCCTCGTATCCCTAACTCTGAAGAGTGTACCCCGTAAAACCACTCACAACCTCACTGAAGAGGGAAATCATCAAAGATCATCTGATTTTACTTACTTTAAAACTTGATTTAAAGTTTAGTTTGTTTATCTTTTTTTTTCTTTTTTTTTTTTTTTTTTTTTTTTTGGTTTTTTTCGAGACAGGGTTTCTCTGCAGCTTTAGAGCCTGTCCTGGAACTAGCTCTTGTAGACCAGGCTGGCCTCGAACTCACAGAGATCCGCCTGCCTCTGCCTCCCGAGTGCTGGGATTAAAGGCGTGCACCACCACCGCCCGGCTAGTTTGTTTAATATTTAAACCTTGCTGAATAGTACATCCTCTGATCAATGTAAAGTCACAAAAATCATATATATATATGTTGTCCATTGTAAAGTAAAGATACCTTCATGTGACTCTGGCTTGAGAAGTCTACACTCCTGTCTTGGATTGGTGCTGTAATTTTCCTAAGCATCTCTGGCTCTCTGGCTCTGTCTGTCTGTTTTTATTTCTCTCTCCCTTTCTGTTTAAACCTGAAGCCTTCATTCTTCCTTATCTTAATGAACTCACTGATTGCTTCACTCCCATGCTTCTTAAAACTCTTTTCAACAGCATTGTCAAGGGTCTGGGTTTACCTGAATGAAGGTACCTAAGAAGGAAGAGAACTCCTGAGGCTGTTTGTGGCAAAGCTCCCTGCCATCACTGACGGATATCATATATTTAAAAATGTAATCAGTAAAAGACAAATATGTCAAATGGGACTTCACCCAAATTAAGAACATTTGTTTTTCAAAAGACACTGTTAAAAGCAAGAGAAGTTCCTGGTTTCATAATGCCTTGTTATCCTCATGCTCAGGAGACTGAGGCAGGAGGATCCCAATTTCCAGTCAGTCTGGGCTACTTTGTGAGACCCAGTCTCAAACGACAAATAGGGCCAGTAGATGGCTCCATGGGTGAAGGCACTTGCCACATAAATCTGATGATCTGAGTTTGACCTCCAGATTCCACGGTGGAAGTAGAGAACAGAGTCCTAAGGTCATTCTCTGGCCTCCACGAGTGTACCACAGCCCACATGGCCCCTGATGCCGATGCCGATAGTTAATTAAAGCAAAAACAACCAAAAAGGAGGTTGAAAAGGTTAGTCACAAGTTAGGAAATACACATGAACTATGGAGAGCTCCCAACATTTCACAAGAAGGGAATGTTGGTAAAGTAGAGCCCTGAGTTTAAGTCTTAGCATTTATGTTTAAGAAATCAGGTATGGTAGTGCATAATTGTGAAGCCAGCACTAGGAAGGGAGAGACAGATGGATCCTTGAGGCTCCTTGGCTGGTCAGGCTGGACTTCTTCATGAGTCTCGGGTCCTGGTGAAAGACTCTGTCTCTGTTAACATGACAGACAGCTCATAAGGAATAGCACTAACATTTGGGTTCTCACCTCCACATATGCACAGAAAGGTGGGAGGGGCAGAATTAGGCCGGGTATGGTGATATGGCTTTATTCTAGCACTTTGAAGACAGAGGCAGGTGGATCTTTGCGATTTTTGAGGCCAGCCTGGCCTACAAGGTAAGTTCCAAGCAGGCCTCTAATTCTGGCAATCCTCCTACAGTGATATTTACAATAGCTTTATTGTCAAACTGGAGATACTCCAAATGCCCCAAATGGCACACGGAGAGAACTGATTCATCCACATCAGAGCTCACTTATCTACACTCAAAATGGACCAACCACTGACGCCATCAATAGTGTTGAATAGCAAATGACTATTCCCGGTGACTCTAAAGGGCACAACCTGGAATTTGCTAAACACGTGACATTGTATAAAAGGGAAGATTGGGACTGGAGGCATGGCTCAGAGTTTGTGAGCACTGGCTGCTCTTCCAGAGGAGCCAGGTCCCAGCACCCACATGATGGCTCACAATCGTCTGCAATTGCAGTCTTTGGGAATCTGGCACCCTCTTCTGACCTCTGTGGGCTCATGCATACATGTGGTGTACACACACACACACACACACACACACACACACACACAGACAAACACACCAAAGGGGGGAGGGACAAACAGATGGCTGTACAGGGCTCAAGGTGGGATGAAGATCCAATGTGGAGGAGACAGCTGGGAGTTCCGGGAGCAGTGGAAATGTTCTGTGTCTCCGGTAGTGGTTACACAACTGCATGCTTTTGTCAATACTGGAGAACGTGTGTTTTAGGTGCCTAACTCTCAATAAATCTGATTTTAAAATATGTTTGGAGGACTTTAGATAGAAACGCAACTAAAAATACACAAGCGGCCATAACAATGGAATGGGATAGCAAGGATCCGAGCTAAAACACTATCCATTCTGTTTCTGTGTAGGTGGAGTACAGACAGCCTAGTTTATTTTAGCCATTCTGTTAACGGTGCATGTTTAAAAATTAAGGGTAAACAATCAAGGGTAGAGATAAAATACAGGCATCTCTTGCCTACTGCCACCAATCTGCTGCATAATTCAAAACCAGAAGGAAGCCAGGTTCTCATTGTCTCTGTATTTGAGGCAGGGTCTCGTGTAACCCAGGCTGGCCTCAGATTCAATATATAGCTGAGGCTGGCCATGAACATCCGATCACCTCTCCAAGTGCAGCGATTATAGCTGTGTTTGACCACGTGTGGCTAGCTCCCATCATCTTTGTTTGTTTGAGACAGGTTCTCGCTTTATAGGTCGGGCTGTCTTGAGCCACCATGGCCAGCTTTAATCCAAATCTTTTAAAGAAAAATGACAAAGTGAAATTCATTGACATAAAAAGGCCAATTTTCTAAAACAGGAACAAAGTACAATTTGACCGCAGTACAGAAGTGACAATTTAGAGTACTACAATTGATTGACTAATTGATGTTTTGTAGACAAGGTCGCCCATATTCCAGGATGGCATCAAACTCATTGTATGTAGCCAAGGATGGTCTTGAACTCCTGATCTTCCTGCCTCCACCTCCCAAGCGACACTCATATTAAGATGTTAAAAGGTAAAACTATTTCTTAACTCAAAAGAGTTTGGCACTTGCATAGGATGGACATAGAGGCCTTGAAACTGGGATCCAGGGCCCTGCTAAGTGTTGTGTAATAGGTTCCTCCCAGGGTTGAAACATTCCATCTCGCAGAAAGCTGCCTGAACAGGAAGGTAGACAAGACAAAATAGTTTCAGGAAGTCCCTGAGACTGAGCAGGTTTACTAGGCCCCTCTCTGCCAGAGTAAACAATAAAAACTGAGAGACCTTCTCTGACAAAAGGAAGCTGAGCTGCAAGGAAGACTGAACCCCTAACAGCTGCCCGGAAGAGCAGAGACCAGCCAGGCCGCCTAGAGCAGGTTTAGACCACCTGAGCCACCTGGAAAGGACACTCTCCAGCTTGCTGAGCTGCTTGGAGTACGTTCCAGGTTGTCACCTACGCTGAGGTGGACTTTGGTGACACAGCTGTCTTTGAGTCATTTCTGCTCCTGTAAGAAACCCATCACCGATATTCCTGTAGATAACGCCACTTAAATCCGTTGGTCTGCCATGCTGGACTTTGGTGGGATCTGTACTTTCGTCTGCAGTGGTTTCCTATCTGGGGAAAGTAGATGTGTGCCCTGTGTCTCCCCAGGAAATGTTTTCTCACATAACAAAGTCCTAATGAATCACTCTACCTCCAAGTTATAACCCCATTCCTTTATATGTTCTGTTTGTTTGCTTTTGAGACAGGAGCTCACCTAGCCTTGGCTGACCTGAAACTTACTATGTATACCAAGATGATCTTAACTTATAGAGATCCTCTTGCCTCTGCCTCCTGAGTTCTGGGATTAAAAGCATGTGCCACCACCACCTGGCTATTGCTTAATTTTTTGAATTTTTTGATATTTTTAAAAAGATTTATGCCAGGCGATGGTGGTGCATGCCTTTAATCCCAGCACTCGGGAGGCAGAGGCTGGTGGATCTCTATGAGTTCAAGACCAGCCTGGTCTACAGAGCTAGTTCCAGGACAGGCTCCAAAGCCACAGAGAAACCCTGTCTGGAAAAACCAAAAAAAAAAAAAAATAATAAAAGATTTATTTTTGCTGGATGGTGGTAGCACACACCTTTAATCCCAGCACTTGGGAGGCAGAGGCAAGTGAATCTCTGTGAGTTTGAGGCCACATCCTAGTCTACAGAGTGAGTTCTAGTGAGTTCTAGAGAAACTCTGTGTCTAAAAACCAAAAAAAAAAAAAACCCTTTTTCACTTTTATTTTCTTAGTCTGTATTATTTTACCTAATCACATTGAAATGGTATTTTTAGGATTTTGGAAGACTATCCCAGGCCCTCACATGTGCTCACATGTGCTCAGCATGTGTTCTGCAACTGTGCTGCTACATACCTGGCCTGATTCTAGTTTTCTAGTTTTGATTCCAGCCTCCTTTACACCATCTCAGTGTTCTCAGCTTCAGTAACTAAAAGCCTAACTGATATGAAAGTTTGTTTATTTAGTTTTGGTTTTCGTGTGTGTGTGTGTGTGTGTGTGTGTGTGTGTGTGTGTCCTCACAGGCCAGTAGAGGGCATCAGATCTCCTGGAACTGGCAAGTCAGCTCCCCTATATGGTGCTGGGAACTGTAGTTGGATCCTCTGTGTCTTAGGGTCACTACTGTTGTAATGAAACACTGAGCAAAAACAACTTAGGGAGGAGGGGGTTTATTTGGCTGACACCACCACATCCCTGGTCATCAGTGTGGTGGTTTGAATAAAATTGGCCCTCATAAGCTTGTATATAGTCTCCAAGGAGTGCTACCATTTCAAAGGATTGAAAGGCTTTTTTTTGTTTTTGTTTTGTTTTTTTTTTTTTTTGGTTTTCTGAGTAAGGGTTTCACTGTAGTTTCTAGAGCCTGTCCTGGAACTTGCTCTTGTAGACCAGGCTGGCCTCGAACTCACAGAGATCCACCTGCCTCTGCCTCCCAAGTGCTGGGATTAAAGGCGTTTGCCACCACCACGCACCTTGGTTTTGAAGTTTCAAAAGCCCATGACAGCCTCAGTCTCTCTGTCTTTCTGTCTCTCTGTTGGTCTCTCTGTCTCTCTGCCTCTGTCTCTCTCTCTGTCTCTCTCTCTGTCTCTCTCTCTCTCTCTCTCTCTCTCTCTCTCTCTCTCTCTCTCTCTCTCTCTCTCTCTCTCTCTCTCTCTCTCTCTGTCTGCTGCCTAAAGATCAGAACGTAAAGTTACTATTCCATCACCATGCCCGTCTGCTTCCTGCTACGATGATCATTGTAAACAAGCCCCCAATTAAATGCTCTTCACAGCAATAGAACAGTAATTAAGACAATGTATTAGTCAGGGTTCTGCAGAGGAACAGACTGTTAGAATGAGTACATATTAAATGGGGGATTTACTAGATTGACTTAGCATTTCGGTAGGTCATCAAGGGCTGCCTTCTCTAGAGAGGCTGACGTCTCAGTAGTTGCTCCGTTCGTGAGGTTGAATGCTTTAGTAGTTAGAGCTGGGTGTTGATGCTGGAGGACCACTGGAAAGTCCCTGGTCTCCAGTTCACATCAGAAGGCTGAAGAAGCTGGGTTCTGACGTCACTGAAAAATGGTGATGGGAGCAGTGGCAGCCGCAGGGCAGATGAACTCCATAGCAGTGGAAAAGCAAGGGGGCAAAAAGCAAACGTTTTTCCTCCTTCAACCTCCGCGTAGAAGATTGTCACCAGAAGGTGCCGCCCACATTAGGGTAGGACAACCCACTTCAAGTGACCTGGTCAAAGAAAGTCGGTTACAGGTTCCAGAGACTTGACTCTTAGTCAATAACCAAGACTAGCAATCACAGTGGACAATCCAGTGATCCCCCACCTCCTTTTTTCCTTCTTCTCTTTGTTTTGTTTGTTTGCTTTAAGACAAATTATCACTATGTGGCTCAAGTTGGCTTTAAAAATAGCTATTTTCAGCCAGGCAGTGGTGGCACATGCCTTTAATCCCAGCACTTGGGAGGCAGAGGCAGGTGGATCTCTTTGAGTTTGAGGCCAGCCTGGTCTACAAGTGCTAGTTCCAGGACAGGCTCTAAAGCCACAGAGAAAAATAGCTATTTTCTTACCTCAGTCTCCCAAGTGCTAGAATCATTGGTGTATACTACCATCCAGGGCAAGAATTTATTCAAGAATAATTTATATCATAGTCTTTGCCAATCACTTTTGGGTCTTTTTATTTGCCTGTGTGTATTTATTTTTGAGACACCAGGTCCTGGCTGACCTGGAACTCAGTGTAGACCAAATTGACCTTCAACGCACAGAACACTGGGCAGTAATGGTGCATACTTTTAATCCTAACACTAAGGAGGCAGACGCAGGTGGATCTCTGTGAGTTCAAGGCCAGCCTGGTCTACAGAATGAGTTCCAGGACAGCTAGGGCTACACAGAGAGACCCTGTCTTGAAAAATAAAAACAAAACAAAACAAAACAAAACAAAAAACCAACCAACCAACCAAAACAACAACAAAAAACCAAAAATAAAAATCTCACAGAACATCCACTTGCCTCTGCCTCCTGAGTACTGGGATTAAAGGCATGTGCCACCATGTCCAGCAAGTTTATATGTTTTAAGCTTCTTGCAGTTGTTTGTTTTTTTCCTGAGGTCTCTCTGCTTAGCCTTGTTTTGTTATGTTTGTTTTTTAAGTTTTTGCATATCTTACATAGTCAAGTTTGGGGCTTGTTATACAGTTCAGGATAAACTTGACCTCTTGCCCCTCTGCCTTCATCTCCCACATGCTGGAATTAAACACACGTACCCCACACAATGTACACACCTCTCCTTTCTCTGCTGGGGGTGGAACCCAGGGTCTCACCAACATCAGGAAAACATGCCATTGAGCTGCACCCCAGCCTTATGAGCTGCACCCCGGCTTTACAGACAGCGAGGCTCTTGTCATACAGCTTATGAACTTCTCATCCTCCTACCTTGGCCTCTGGAACATGGGATTACAAGTGTGTCCCACCGTGTCGGGGACTTTCATTCCTTGTCTGGCCCCTTCCTGGTTCCAACAAGGTGCTCTTCCTGTGAACGGATCTCACATTTTGTTTCGGCAACCGCTCTAGGTTCTCCTTTAAAATGGGGACACAACCCGTCTCCCCTCCTCACAGCTCAGCAGGTGACTCTCCAAGGCTCCTGCTGTATCTCTTCTTTGGAGAAGTCATTTATTATTAAAATTTAATGATAATCACTTATATTTATAGCCCCTATTCCATTTACAAAGCTCTTTTCTATCCATTATCTCTTTTACTCCTCCCAGCATCTGTGAGGAGGAAGTGTGTTTTTCTCTACTTTACAAATGAAGAAAATAAGACTCTCAAGAGTAGCATCAGAACCTGAGGAGCCGAGGCAGGAGGATTGCTACAGTTGGAGGCCAGCCAGGGCGTCAGAATAAAACCCTGACTCACAACAATACCATCACCAACAACAGAAAACCTGGGGAGGGGTGCACACCTGTAATCCTAGCATTTGTGAGGCTGAGGCAGGAGGATCAGAATGAGTTCAAAACCAACCTTGGTTACTTGTCTCAATCCTCCTCTCACACCTCCTCTCCCCTGAAAATGTGGTGTTTGGCATCTGAGCCACACAGCTCATATGTGGCAGAGTTTGGCCTCAAATTCTGATCTCCTAGTTCTCATGTGTCCGAGTAGCTCATGTATTCGGGCATTCTTCTATTAAAAAAAAAACAATAGGCAGCGGGGCAGTGGTGGCACACTCCTTTAATCCTAGCACTCGGGAGGCAGAGGCAGGCAGATCTCTGTGAGTTTGAGCCCAGCGTGACCTACAAGAGCTAGTTCCAGGACAGGCTCCAAAGCTACAGAGAAACCCTGTCTCGAAAAACCAAAGAAAGAAACAGCAGGCAAAAGCCCACTGAAGCTGGTCAATACATGTCCACAATTCCATCACTCCGAAGGCAGAGGCAGGAGAATCAGAAGTTTGAAGTCATCCTCAGTTGTGCTGTAAGTTTGAGGTAGCCTGGTTACAGATTCACCAAATCCCCAGATCAATATATAAGCTCCTGCTAGCACTTTTGGAGGAATGTAGATGAATTATTTAGGACTATCTGGATCCGAAACAACAACAAAAACTTAAGAGAAACTGACATAAGCAGAAACCAAAATTTTTGGCTCGCCCAGGATCAATCCAGGAGCTGAGCGAGGAGGGCTCTATGGGGGCAAAGCGTCAGAGAGTTGTGGGCGGAGCTTCCCAGAGCGCTCTGCTCTGCAGATGGAAAGCCATGGACCCTGCCCAGCAAGAACTCTCAGAGGACCTTCTGATGTCCTTTTGTTCTAGACTGCCTAGCTTGGCTCAGCAGGCTAGGAAAAGAACAACTCAGACAAAGTGGGGAATGGAGTAAGGAGACCGTTTGGAGAGCATCCAAACCGGAAGCATCCACACAGGACCCCTGGAGATGAGACTGACCCCTCCTGTCCTCTCCTTCCTACACCTTCCCTTTCCCCAGAGAATCTGGGACTCCACCTGTCTGCTTCATGTCTCCAGTGCCCCATGCTGGAGTGCCACACTCCAGGGGCCTCTTCCCTGCATGTCAGATGGATGAGTAAATTCATGAGTCAGGTTGACAGGGTAGCTCTCTCTCTGCATGGGTATGTCAGTTTTCTTCCTTGGCTTCTGTTTCCCTCTGTAGAGTGGGAAGAAGTGTGTGGGAAGGAGATTCCTTGTCCCGTGACTCCTGCTCATGGTTCCAGGACTGCAGGATACCTGGAGGGAGAAAAGGGAGCCTTCTTCAAAGAGAGAGTGGAAAGAGAAACCAAATTCAAGGCCCACAGTCTGGCCCTGGGGAAGGTGAATTCACATGGACCTGAGGACTCTAACTGTGGAATTTCATAGATCATTCTCCCTTTACAATTTGGGATTGAAATCTCCTGTTTCTTACAGAGATATTAAGAAGAAATACCCCTTCCCGTCTATTACTACCATTTCTTAAAAGTTGGAAATTTTGGGCTGGGCATTGGTGATTCAGGCCTTTAATTCCAGCACGCAGGGAGGCAGAGGCTGGCAGATCTCCATGAGTTGGAGGCCAGCATGGTCTACAGAGTGAGTTCCAGGACAGGTTCCAAAGGTACACAGAGAAATTCTGTCTCAAAAAACCATCATCACCACCACCAACAAAAAGTTGGAAATTTTGGTCTGGGATGATACAAAGCCCTGAGTTTGATCCCCAGCACCACACAAACCAAGTGTGTTGGGGGATAGCTATAATCGCAGCACTTGGAGACAGAAGCAGGAGGGTTCCTGAAAGTTCAAGGCTAGCCTGGTCTAACATAGTGAGTTCTAGGCTAGCAAAGACTACTTAACAAGACTGTCTGAACACACCTCTCCCTGAAGTGAGACAGACTTTTACAGAAAAAAGTTTCTTCCTTCTTTCTTTCTCCTTCTTTTCTTTTTTGTTTGTTTTTCTTCTTTCTTTCACTCTTTCTTTCTTTTGTTCTTTCTTTCTTTCCTTTTATTTCTTTTCTTTTTTCTTTCTTTTTCTCCTGTAGCCGTGAATGTCCTGGAACTCTCTCTGTAGATCCTGCTGACCTCAAATTTGGAGATTTGCCTGCCTCAGTCTCCCAAGTGCTTGGATTAAAGGCGTGTGCCACCACTGTCTAACAAAACAGTTTCTTATCCCACTGGAAAAAGACATTTTGAAAATACCATATGAATTTTTGCATATAGATGTGAGTTATAACAAAGGGTTTCCTGAGTGTGGCCCAGGGTTTGGGATGCACTAACATGGACCATTTGCACACACACACACACACACACACACACACACACACACCTGGAAAGTGGGGCATAATTTGGCCACATTATAGATGGGGAAACAGGTTCAAAAAGTTCAAATTCAAGGTCACAGTTAGTGTTAGTTTCCCCGGGTTCCAAAAGCCTGCAAGAGTGTCCCTGGGGTCGTTCTTTGGCCTGATCACCGGCCTTGACATTGAGGCTTTGATGTTTAGAACTTCATGATGCACACATCAGTTTGGGCACTGGGGAGGATGGAAAGAGGAAACACCCACTTTCTCAGGCCCTTTTTCTCTTGTCCTTGGTTTGGGTCCTGTTCCCTGGCCCTATCTCCTTGTGGTGTGGGCCAAGGAATCCCCATGGCTGGCGTGGGGTGTTAACAGTTTAGGAGTTTCCCTCTCCCAGGGGGGTGTTGACAGTTTCCTAGGAAACTCTGGAAACCTTCACCGCCTCCAAGACACAAAGGCGTGGAAGCAGAATGGAGAGACTGAAGGCATTGTCATAGGTGGTAGGTGGAAATCTGGAATCAAGACATTGAGTTCAAAGCCTATCAAACAATCCTCTTTCGAGCCCTTCCCCCATGCCCACGGGCTTTGTGGGGAGCCAGAACCCCTCAACTCAGGCTGGCAGAAGGGCGTCCCGGCAGTCCCGAGGCCTGCGGTCTGGTGGGGATGGGGTGTGTGACTCTGGCTGAGGGACCTCAGGGTCACCGTGCCTGACTTTCCTCTGACAGCCAGAACCTGAAGCGCCCCTCCCCCGCCCCGGTTCCACTCTGCTCAGTTCTTTACGCCCGCGCGGGAGCGCGCCCCGGCTGCGCCGTGCCAGTGCACGGGAGCGCGCTCCTCGGCGCGGGAGCGCGCCCCGGGGAGAGCCCGAGCAAGATGGAGGCCACGCAGAGGACGCCGCCTGGGCCGAGGCATCCACTGCCTGGAGCACCGAGCCCCGGCGCTTGAGCCCTGCCGGCCCCGGATCGGCCATCCCGACCCGGCCCAGGTTGGTCCTCCCGCATCCCTTCTCCGCAGCCGCAGCCTCCGCGCGCGTCCGGCCTGCGTGCAGGGCAGCCACCCCCCAGCTCCGGCCCTACCGGGGCCCAGCCGCTCCCCCGCGCTCCGGCCCGGCCCCTGCCCGCTGCCCTCCCCTTCAGGCCCAGACTGCCCCCTGGCCTCGGGCTCCCTGTCTCCTTGGCCTGAAAAGCCACTCTCCCCGGCCCTGGCCCGCCAATCCTAGACTACACCCCCCCCCCCTCTCCGCAGCCGACATTCAGCCCCTGCTTCTAAGGAGCACCCCCCATTCCCCATCACTCGTGCAGACCCTCCAGTGTCAGCCCCTGATTCCACACTAGCCTCATCCTGATTCCAACACTTAGCCCTGGTTACCAGTTCCTGGCCCCTGCCTGGCCCTACTATAACCTTCCTCATGCCCTCAGTACCAGCCCCTGACAACCTCTTCTCCCCTTCCTTATGGAAAAGCGTCTGTCAGATCCCCTTCAGACACCCAGTCCCAGACCCGCTACCCCTAAAAACAGCCCCAGTATGCCCTCCCCAGCTATCTCTGTTAGGTGCCTGTTAATGCTCCAGTATTGATCTCCATCTTTCATTAGATCTCCCTACGGTCCCCTCTTATCCCATCACCAGTTCCCAAGCCCCCTCTCCAACTCCCCCACCAGCACTTTCTGGTACTCCCCCCTACTTCCAACTCCCACGTCCTCTTCTCAGCCCCCAACTTTCCCATACCCCTCTTCCTAGGCCCCCCAGTACGAAACCTTAGCTAGTCCTTCAAGTCGCCGCCCCAACCCTGTCATGACCCCCTCCTAGTTATCCAACCAGCCCCCAGGTCCCCAGCTCCGCCCCAGGCCCCGCCCTTGCGAGTTCCTTGACTCAGGGCTGCTTCTCGCGTGCGTCCCCAGCTCCCGCCCCGCAGCCCGGTGGTCCATCCCGGGCCGGCGGCCCCCTACCAGCAGCCGCCGCCGGCCCCGCCCCCGGGCACCATGCTGCCCTCGCAGGAGGCCTCCAAGCTCTACCATGAGCACTACATGCGGAACTCGCGGGCCATCGGCGTGCTGTGGGCCATCTTCACCATCTGCTTCGCCATCATCAACGTGGTGGTCTTCATCCAGCCCTACTGGGTAGGAGACAGCGTGAGCACCCCCAAGCCTGGCTACTTCGGCCTCTTCCACTACTGCGTGGGCAGCGGGTTAGCGGGCCGTGAGCTCACCTGCCGGGGCTCTTTCACCGACTTCAGCACCATCCCGTCCAGCGCCTTCAAGGCGGCCGCCTTCTTCGTGTTGCTTTCCATGGTGCTGATTCTCGGCTGCATCACCTGCTTCGCCCTTTTCTTCTTCTGCAACACCGCCACCGTCTACAAGATCTGCGCCTGGATGCAACTCTTGGCAGGTAGGGGAGGAGTGGGGCGCGGGACCCTCGGCAAAGATGCTGCAGACAGGAACTCTTTCTTGGAAGAGTCAGAGCTATATTCTTCTGCTCTGTTTTGAGACTCTTAGAGGACATCTTTTGGGGAGAATATTCAACAGCAGAGCTACCTTAGGCAGGGGCAAATCCTTAGAAATGGTCTTTGGGTCTGTCTGCTTGGAAGCGCAGGGGCTGGGCCAACTGATGGGTTAGCGGTATGTTCGTGTTTCGGAAGGTCTCTGTTGGCTGTCTTTGAGAAAAAAAACCCTCCCCCCATGAGGGCTTACTGTTAGTGTAGTCAATTTCTGTTATGCTGGGAGGAAAACATAAACTGGGGGGGTCAAGATACTTGGCTTGAAATTTGAACTCACTGGCATTATTGACTTTTTTGAGGTTTTGTTTCCTCATCTGTGAAACAGTACAGAGGATAAACGAAGGGGTCTTTGGTAAACGTTAAAGACCTGTCCTGAGAGTCGGGGAGCTGTCTGTGGTGTTGGTACTGGGAGCTGTTATGTGGAAAGCTTGCAGCACGAGCCCCCGGAGAAAAGGTCTCCTTCTCCCTGATCCTTGTTCAGGCAGGGTTCTGTGTCACATTCAACGGTGATGAGTTCCTTGAAGTCTCTGAAGTGTTTGCCTGGGGCGGTCGTCTTTCCCTAAGGAAAGGCCTTTTGGGAACAAGATATGCTGAGACAGTTTCCTCTGATCCATTAGAGTCCTACGTCCCCGCCCACTCTTCGATCGCAGTCGCATTTTGAAAACTCAGCAACCTGGGCATTTGCCTAATTGCAGAAAAGGAGAGAGTTGGGCAGGGCAAAGAGGAGCCTGGGAATGGCAGGGTGGGAAGGAAGATGGGTGGAGGCCAGGAGAATGTCTGGAGCCTCCCAGGGATGGAAAAGAAGAGAAGATTTGATAATGGTGCATTAGAGACGGTTCTTCACAGAAAGCACTTGGGAACATTCAACAAGTGGTCAGCCCTTCAAAAGAGCTGCCCCCAAAGGAAAGGTGATAGCAACTTGCTGGCAATGCCACTGCAGGAAGCGTCATAGGGTTTGGCTCCATAGCGTGGTGTGTGTTCACTTGAGTCTTTCCCCTGAAAACACATCTCCATCTTTTCAAGGAGGAGTGCGGGTTTTCAAAACAGCTGGAAGTCACTCAGGGTCAAGTGCTATGAATACAATAGTGGTCAAATTAGAAAATTTGACTTGTCACTTGGGCAGAAGGCCAGGGGTGAAGTCAAAGTCATGAGGCTAGTTTGCTTCCCCAGGAGGACTTTTACAAAGGTAAGGAGGAATTCCTACCCCTACTGGGGGAGGCCTACCATCTAAAAAGGGCTGGTTGAAGGAAAGTGCTATATACTCAGATATGGACATTCTTTTTTTTAAGGGCGTATTTTTGTTTTCAATTATGTGTATATATGTGTGTATGTGGTGATGGTGGTGGATGATGGTGGTTGATGGTGGTGGTTGATGGTGGTTGATGGTGGTGGTGGTGGTGGTGGTGGTGGTGGTGATGGTAGTTGATGGTGGTGGTGGTGATGGTGGTTGATGGTGGTGATGGTGCTGATGGTGGTGGTGATGGTGGTGGTGGTGGATGATGGTGGTTGATGGTGGTGGTGGTGTTTGATGGTGATGGTGGTTGATGGTGGTGGTGGTTGCTGGTGGTGGTGGTGGTTGATGGTGATGGTGGTTGCTGGTGGTGGTGGTTGATGGTGGTGGTGGTTGATGGTGGTGGTGGTGGTTGATGGTGGTGGTGGTTGATGGTGATGGTGGTTGGTGGTGGTGGTGGTTGATGGTGGTGGTGGATGATGGTGGTTGCTGGTGGTGGTGGTTGCTGGTGGTGGTTGCTGGTGCTGGTGGTTGATGGAGGTGATGGTGGTGGTTGATGGTGGTGGTGGTGATGGTGGTTGATGGTGGTGATGTCGTTGATGGTGGTGATGGTGCTGATGGTGGTGGTGATGATGGTGGTGGTGGATGATGGTGGTGGTGATGGTGGTTGATGGTGGTGGTGGTAGTGGTGGTGCTGGTGGTGGTGGTGGCTGATGATGGTTGATGGTGGTGGTGGATGATGGTGGTGGTGATGGTGGTTGATGGTGGTGGTGGTGGTGGTGGTGATGGTGATGGTGGTTGATGGTGGTGGTGGTGGTGGTGGTGGTGGTGGATGCTGGTGGTTGCTGGTGGTGGTGGTTGCTGGTGGTGGTTGCTGGTGCTGGTGGTTGATGGAGGTGATGGTGGTGGTTGATGGTGGTGGTGGTTGATGGTGGTGATGGTGGTTGCTGGTGGTGCTGGTGCTGCTGGTGGTGGTGATGATGGTGGTGGTGGATGATGGTGGTGGTGATGGTGGTTGATGGTGGTGGTGGTAGTGGTGGTGATGGTGGTGGTGGTGGATGATGGTGGTTGATGGTGGGTGGTGGATGATGGTGGTGGTGATGGTGGTTGATGGTGGTGGTGGTGGTGGTGGTGATGGTGATGGTGGTTGATGGTGGTGGTGGTGGTGGTGGTGGTGGTGGATGATGGTGGTGGTTGATGGTGGTAGTTGATGGTGGTGGTGGTGGTGGATGATGGTGGTGGTGATGGTGGTGGATGATGGTGGTGGTGATGGTGGTTGATGGTGGTGGTGGTAGTGGTGGTGATGGTGGTGGTGGTGGATGATGGTGGTTGATGGTGGTGGTGGATGATGGTGGTGGTGCTGGTGGTTGATGGTGGTGGTGGTGGTGGTGGTGGTGGTGATGGTGGTTGATGGTGGTGGTGGTGGTGGTGGTAATGTGCACTCAAAGGCAGTTGAATATGGAGGCTGGAAGAGGGCATTGGATCCTTTGGAGTTGGAGTTACAGGCAGTTGTAAACATTAGTACTGGGAGCTGAACTCTGGCCCTCTGTAGGAGCAGCTAGCATTCTTAACCACTGAGTGGTCTATCCAGTCCTCAGAAGTAGATCCTTCTAAATGTGGCTCTTTAAGAACCTTTGAAAAGAACAAGAAATAGAAATGAAGGGAATGGGGATGCCATTCAACGCTTTCCAATGGGGCCCAGAGGTGACAATGTGTGTTTTCATTCTGTTTTCTCTTGAAGACAAGCTGGAAAGACTATATGCTCAGCTTGAACCCCAACTCATCAGCTTTATTGTGGAGTCTGCTGAGGGGTTGCTGACCTCTTGGCCCTCAAATTCTCTGTGAACCATGTGGGATTTTATCTTGGGATTTGATGGGCAGTCCAACAGTGCAATCACTAAAATTTGGTGATCTTAGAAATCACTACCTTCAATTTGCACCTCCACTTCCCCCTGATTCAGAGAGGCACCTGACCTACCTCTATGTGAGAGACTTACAAAGTCAGCACTGACGTGGGAGTGAATTCAATCTATGGTCACTTTTTATTTTTTAGTGTATGATTCCAGGTCCAGGGCATTTTTCTTTCCTTGAGGTCTGAGGGGCAATTGGCAGAGTTGAGAACTAGATTGCATTTTGCCTAGAGATTTCTGAGTTTTCTAGACAAGTGGCTGGTTCTCATTGCTTAATGAAGTGGCACTAGGAAACAGGCCAGCTCTGGGCTACTAGTCGTGGGCTAAAAGTGTTTCAACTTTTTACTTTTTATTGGCATTTACTTGTTTGCTTATGTCTATGTCTGTATGTGCACACACACATGTATATACACAAGCACAGGTGTGATTACACTGTGGCACATGCATGGGGGTCAGAGGACAACCTGAGGATTCAGTTCCCCCCATCTCATGGGACCTCAGATGGGATTTGTGTTAGTAAAGTCACGTGGCAAGTACTTTTATACATTGAGCCATCTTGCCAACCCTCTCCTTATATCTTAAATAAGCCTTTTTAGTTTTAATCTCCGTTTTCCCATCTGGGACTGAGGACTGTCACTTGGTTGGTTGGAAGTACAACTAAAAAGTTGTACTTTTTAGGCTGTAATTCAGATATATGAGCCTATCGGGGCCATTCTTATTCAAACCACCACAATAGGGTGCACAGGCCATTCCTGATGATGTTAGTGTTGCAAATTAAAACTCAGATGTCCTTTTGGATTAGCTTGACTAAGATAAAGCCATAATTAGAAGTCTCCATGTCTCTCCTATTGTCTTCTGTCTGTGGCTACTGATAGGTCTGTAGTCTGTTGTGTGTGCCCTGTTGCCATTACCTGTGTCTGTCCTGTATTTCTGTGTGTGCTTGAATCTGCATCTGTGTGTCTGTCCCTCGCAAAGGACTTCACTCTGTTTTTATTGAATGCACAGAAAACATGGTATGGGAAAGAAATGAGAAGTTCTTTAGAGAAATCTTAACAGAATTTTAGAAGGAATGGAGTGGCTTTTGATGCTCAAGAATAGCACAAAACACTGCAAGCAATGTAATCAACCTGAATCCATGTGTGGCTTCCAACATTTATAAGATACTTATTATATAATGTTGCTTTCAACCTGTTGGCTGCTATCAGCAAATGATTAACAAAACACATACATACATACATACATACATACATACATACATACATACATTATTCTGGGTCAGGAGCATGTAAGAGTACACAATTTAAGATTAAAAATATGTATTAGCTTAGGTTATAAACGATGCTTGCACGGGAAATCCAACGCATTGTAAGGTTGGTTACAATGTTCTCTTAAAGGCAGTTTAACCATAAACCTAAGCACACAGTAGGATAGCAGGTTAAGTACATAGTCTTAAATAATCTCAAGATATTATTGACTCAGCTGCGAAGTCCAGAAAAAAATTTGGTACCTTTGGAGTTCAGAGATATTTTCAGAAAAATGTCACCACATCTGAGTACAAGGATCTTTTTTTAAAAAAATTTATGTGTACAGATATTTGCCTGCATGTGTGACTGTGCATCATATGTATGTCTGGTGTCCACAGGGATCAGAAGCATGTCAGATCCTCTGAAATTGGAATTACAGATGATTGTGAGCTACCATGTGGATGCTGGGAATTGAACCCAGGTTCTCTGGTCGAAAAGTCAGTGCTGTTAAACACTGGGTCACCTCTCCAGCCTGACCCCAAGGATCTTAAGCCTATGAAGTCAGTCCCTGCTCTCAGAAAGCTTGCTGCCTGTTTGGGTCATGATATTGGTCAGCAGCCTTGGAGCGCTTGGCAACAGAAACTCAGCTCACACCATCATAAATAAAATGAAATAAAGAGTGCTGAGTTTATTGTCTCACATGATTTGAAAATCTGGAGTTTTTGGCTTCAGGGTGGATCTGGATACTCAGGTCATGTCTGAGGCACCCACCTCTTTTTGTTTGTTCCTCTGTGCTGGTTCAGTTTAATCCCACTTGCTCTTAAGGGTAAGAAATAAAGCTACCAGCAGCTCTGACTTTGCATAGTTCAAGGTTAGCAATGGCTGTGGAAAGTGAATGCCAGCTGCAAGGTGTGGTGGCACACATCTTTAAACCCAGCGTTTAGGAGGCAGAGGCAGAAGCAAAGGCAGTAGGATCTTTGTGAGTTGAAGGGCAGCCTGGCCTACACAGTGAGTTCTAGGACAGACAGGACTATATAGAGAAACCCTGCCTCAAAAAGCAAAAACTAAACAAAAACAAAGAAAGAATGATGCCAGCGAAAGTTCCAGGGCTGATTCCTATCAGCCCAGCTTCTGCCAGGAAGATGCCTTCTAATGAATCACAGTGACTTTGTCTAAGACTTGAATGTGCTCATCCCTGTAACAAACATGTGAACCAGTAGTAAGAAAGGTGGGTCCCCACAGAGACTGGAAAAGAGGGATCATGAGTAAGATTCTTTTTATTTTTATTTTTTGTTTGTTTGTTTAGTTGGTTGGTTTTTCTTTTTCTTTTTCTTTTTCTTTTTGGTTTTTTGAGACAGGGTTTCTCTGTTTATCTTTGGGGCCTGTCCTGGTACTCACTCTGTAGACTAGGCTGGCCTTGAACTCACAGAGATCCTCCTGCCTCTGCCTCCCAGTGCTGGAATTAGAGGCAGAGGCGTGCGCCACCACTGCCCGGCTTTTTTTTTAAACAATCTTTTTTTTTTTTAATTTTACAAATCAATCCCAGTTCTCCCTCCCCTCCTCCCACTCCTCCCACCTTCTTCCCACTCACCCCCCTATTCACTCCTTAGAGAGGGTGAGGCCTCCCACCGGGCGCCCACAAAGTCTTGGAGACTGAATTCTGTTCTTCAGGCTTTAGGGCAAGTGTTTACACCTGCGGCGCGGTCTCTGGCCAGGTCCTACGCTAGATGTTTCTGCACCGTGTTGTCCCGTCCTTTCTTCATCACAATAGCTTGTCCAGTTTCACACTTTTGGGAGAAAGTGGGAGCTGAGTCTCGATGTCAGTCCTGATGAATCCAAAACCTACCTTCTGTCGCTGAACTGGACCTAGGGAAATGAATCCTCCGGCGGTGAGTTAGAGCTGAGAGCAGCGTCGGAAGCGGGGCAAGGAGAGCCACAGGGAACAGACAGGAGACCCAACCTGAAGCCTGACGGGTGAGGACTTAGCCTGGTGTGGTGGCACATCCTAGCACCGACAGGCTGAGGCCAGAGATGATGAGTTCGGGCAGTTTGGGCTACACCGTGAGACCCTATCCAAACAAAAGCAGAAGAGCTGGGACTCTGTCTTTGTGACTGCCTGTCTGTCATGCACAAGGCCTTGGCTTCAGTCCCTAGTGCCTCAGATTTAACAGAATAGAGCACTTGGCTGGTACTTCTCAGCTGTGTAGTCTTGGTCAAGTGGATTTGTCTCTCCGAATTTGTTTCCTCATCTGCAAAATAGTTATTATTGTACCTGCTCCCAAGAGAATGATAGAAATGTATGGATTGGTGCTTCTCTCTTCCTTTTTTAAAAATTTCTTTATTTTTTCAAGACAGGGTTTCTCTGTGTAGCCCTGGCTGTGCTGAAACTCACTCTGTCAACCAGGCTGGCCTCAAGCTCACAGAAACGACTCACTTGCCAAGTGCTGGGCTTAAAGGTGTGTGCAACCACCGCCTGGCTCTCTACAATTTTCTTTATTGTTTTGAAGGGGAGTAGGGAACGGTGGTTTTTAACATGGCCCCCAGTGTGGAGCAGGTACTTTTGATCATCTGAGGCAAGCCGTTTGTATGTCAAGACTCTGACGCTGAGTTTGAACTCTCTGCAGTGGCCATGAGACTTGAAAAGTCATCAGCTGACAGTAGATTGGGGGAGTGACTGGCTTGCCTAACTCCTCCAATTTATGAACGAAGGAAGAGGCCCAAAGAGAACAAACACCTGAATGGTCACAGAGATGGGAACCTAGGCTTCTCCTATGTTCCCAGAAAGAAGATGAACCTGGCCCTGGCTCACCAGGTCATGAATGTGTGCATATTCCAGGCCATGGTTCACCAGGTCATGAGTGTGTGCACATATCAGGCCTTGCCTGGTGTGTGGAGACTGGCAGGGGTGGGGTGGGGGTGGAAGGGGAGTGTCAGCTAGTGCCCTGCAGAAGTAAGCAGCTTCTAGCTGTGTCTGTCACCAGGGTCTCAGGATTTATGACCAGAGGTCATAGGAGTTGCCATAACAGAAACTCAGAACATGTACTCATGTTCCCTACTGTGTCCTTGACTTTGGTTTAGGTTGCTTTTGGGAATGAATAACTTAATTATTTATAGAAGTTCTTAAAAAAAAAAAAAAAAAAAGAAGTTCTTGCTATGTATCCCAAGTTGAATTTTAGTTTGCAATGATCCTCCTGTCTCAGTCTGTCTAGTGGCAGGGATACAGGCCCACTGTGACCACATCTGGACAGGTTTTAGATTTTATTCATGCAGTAAGATTAGTTGTTTAGTTACATTGGATATATACTGATACATTAAAGTGTACATGGAAGGGATTCTCTCCCTCTCTCTCTTTCTCTTCCTTCTTCTTCCCTGGCTTCCTTCATGTTTGTCTCCCTCCTATTCTCCGTCACACCACCCCTTTCCTGAAGACCCCCTGTGTACATCACTGTGCTGGGCTCTGGGAACACCAGGTAACAAACCTTGCTCAGCGTCTGAGAGCTCAGAACAGGAAAGGGATCTTCAAGTCTTTGGCACAACACTAAGTGCCTGGATCAGAGGTGTGCTTTAGGGTGTCTGAACAGGGAGTCCCGCAGCTAAGGGCAGACGTGCAGGCAGGCAGAATACTCGTACACATAACATACTAAAATAAAGAAATTATTATTATTTTTTTTTTAGATTTGGTTCTTTTGTTTGCTCTTTTTATTTTTAAAGTTAGCTCATAAAGCAAAGGGTTTCATTTGGGTACATTAAGAAATGAGTCATTGTAATTTGTTCTTATTCACCCCTCCCTCATTATTCCTGCTGTCCCTCCTCCCCTACCTCCCCCCAATTGTCCTTCCTTCTGTTTTCTTTATTATTATTATTATTTTTTTTAATTGACTTTTATTGAGCTATACATTTTTTCTCTGCTCCCCTCCCTGCCTCTCCCTTCCCCTTTAACCCTTTCCTATAGTCCTCATGCTCCCAATTTACTCAGGAGATCTTGTCTCTTGCTACTTCCCATGTAGATTAGATCTATGTAAGTCTCTCTTAGGGTCTTCTTTGTTGTCTAGGTTTTCTGGCATTGTGAATTGTAGGTTGATTTTCTTTGCTTTATTTTAAAAACCACTTATGAGTGAGTTCATTTAATAATTGTCTTTCTGGGTCTGGGTTACCTCACTCAAAATGTTCCATCCATTTACCTGCAAATTTCAAGATGTCGTTATTTTTCTCTGCTGTGTAGTACTCCATTGTGTAAATGCACCACATCTTCTTTATCCATTCTTAGGTCAAGGGGCGTTTAGGTTGTTTCCAGGTTCTGGCTATGACAAACAATGTTGCTATGAACATAGTTGAGTACATGTCCTTGTGGCACAATTGAACATCTTTGGATATAGACCCAAAAGTGGAATTGCTGGGTCTTGAGGAAGGTTGTTTCCAAATTTCCTGAGAAATCACCACACTGATATCCAAAGGGGCTGTGCCAGTTTGCACTCCCACCAGCAATGCAGGAGTGTTCCCTTTTCCCACAGCCTCTCCAGCATAAGCTGTCATCAGCGTTTTTTTGTTTTTTTTTTTTTTTTTTTTTTTTTTCTGTTTGTGGTTTTTCGAGACAGGGTTTCTTTGTAGCTTTGGAGCCTGTCATGGAACTAGCTCTTGTAGACCAGGCTGGCTTCTAACTCACAGAGATCCAACTGCATCTGCCTCCCAAGTGCTGGGATTAAAGACGTGCGCCACCACCACCCAGCGTCATCGGTGTTTTTGATCTTGCCCATTCTTACAGGTGTAAGATGGAATCTCAGAGTTGTTTTGATTTGCATATCTCTGATGACTAAAAGGGTGTTGAGCATTTCCTTAAGTGTCTTTCAGCCATTTTAGATTCCTCTGTTGAGAGTTCTCTGTTTAGGTCTGTACTCCATTTTTCTTGAGTTCTTTGTATATTTTGGAGATCAGACCTCTGTTTAATGTGGGGCTGGTGAAGATCTTTTCCCATTCTGTAGGCTGCTGTTTTGTCTTGTTGATCATGTCCTTTGCTTTACAGAAGCTTTTCAGTTTCAGGAGGTCCCATTTATTAATTGTTTCTCTCAGTGTCTGTGCTACTTGGGTTTTATTTAGGAAGCAATCTTCTGTGCCAATGCATTCAAGTGTACTTCCCACTTTCTCTTCTATGAGGTTCAGTGTGGCTGGCTTTATGTTGAGGCCTTTGATGCATTTGGACTTGAGTTTTGTGCATGGTGGCAGATGTTGATATCCAGTTATGCCAGCACCACTTGTTAAATATGCTTTCTTTTTTCCATTTTATATTTTTGCTTCTTTGCCAAAAATCAGGTGTTTGTAGGTGTGTGGATTAATATCTGGGTCTTCAGTTTGGTTCCATTGGCCTTCCTGTCTGTTTTTATGCCAATACCAGGCTGTTTTAAGTACTGTAGCTCTGTAGTAGAGTTTGAAGTCAGGTATTGTGATGCCTCCAGAAGTTCTTTTATTTTATAGGATTGTTTTGGCTATCCTGTTTTTTTGCTTTTCCAAATTAAGTTGAGTACCATTCTTTCAAGTTCTGTTAAGAATTTTGCTGGGATTTTGCTGGGCATTGCATTGAATCTGGAGATTGCTTTTGGTAAGAATGCCATTTTTACTATGTTAATTTTACCTACACAAGAGCATGGGAGATTTTACCACTTTCTGATGTCTTCTTCAAATTCTTTCTTCAAAGATTTAAAGTTCTTGTCATACAAGTCTTCCACCTGTTTGGTTGTACAAGTCTCCCACCTGTTTGGTTAGAGTTACTCTGAGTTATTTTATGTTATTTGTGGCTATTGTGAAGGGCGCTGATTCTCTGATTTCTTCCCCAGCCCTTTTATCATCTGTGGACAGGAGGGCTACTGATTTTTTAAAAAAATAATCTTGTATCCTGCTACATTACTGAAAGTGTTTATAAGTTGTAGAAGTTCCTTGGTAGAAATTTTTGGGGTCACTTATGTAAACTATCATATCATCAGCAAATAGTGAGAGTTTGACTTCTTTTCCAATTTGTATCCCCTTGATCTCCTTTTGGTATCTTACCGCTCTAACTAAGACCTTAAGAACTATATTGAAGAGGTATGGAGAGAGTGGACACCCTTGTCTTGTTCCTGATTTCAGTGGGGTCGCTGTGAGTTTCTCTCCATTTAGCTTGATGTTGGCTGTTAGCTTGCTGTATATTGCCTTTATTATGTTTAGGTATGTTCCTTGTATCCCTGCTCTCTCCAAGACCTTTATCATGAAGGTAAAACAACAACAACAAAAACAACTTCTTTCATTTTAAAAAAGTTGGGTGTTCATCACTCAATTTCTGATACCATATGACCAGTGCCTTAGGTACCTGTAGCCTTAGCTTGAGCGATTGTTGCTACGCCTCCCCAACATGGGGCACTGTTCCTGCAGTCTGTAAACCAAAATACCCCCCCCACACCCGTGCAAATTATTTCTACCCACCCCCAAGACTTTCATGGACTGTTTGGAAAGCTTAACACACATAGCAGAGAACCTGAAAGGTAAGGAGGCCTGCGGTCATACACACACCTGATTCCCACCATCCTTTCTTTCTGCCAGAAGTGACCATTGTTGAGTGTCTTCTCTGGAGAATTCCATAAATGCACAAGCAAAGGCAAACTTTTAAAAAAAAGCATACAAAGCATGAATGTCTCACAGGTAGGTATCAATCGCTGCTTAACAGATTACCCCCTACAACAGCAATAGAACTGGGGGCAGACAAGGTGTCTCAGTGGGTAGAGGCCCTTGCTGCCACCAAGCCTGGGGACCTGAGTTCAATGCCAGGAACCCACAGAGAGGAAGTAGAGCTCTGATTCCTTCAAGTCATCCTCTGGTCCTCTAGCCTCCACTCATGCACAGTGGCATGCATATCCCCCGCCCCCGTTAAAAAAAAAAACAGGCCGGGCGGCGGTGGCGCACGCCTTTAATCCCAGCACTCGGGAGGCAGAGGCAGGCGGATCTCTGTGAGTTCGAGGCCAGCCTGGTCTACAAGAGCTAGTTCCAGGACAGGCTCCAAAGCTACAGAGAAACCCTGTCTCGAAAAACAAAAAACAAAAAACAAAAAACAAAACAAAAAAAAAAACAGGTCTGGGGTTCTGAGTCCCACAAATCAGAATGGAGCAGCTAGGGGCAGGTAGTTCTGCCTGAGCATCCTTTGTGAGGCTACAACCACATGGTGGAAGGAGAGGACCAGCCTCCTCAAGTTGTCCTCCGACCTACACATGCACTGTGGAGTACTGCAGCACACACACACCAAAGTAAGTTTAAAAAATTAAAGTCAAAAATATAGGCAGGGTGTAGTAGAGCACAGCTTTACCACAACACCCAAGAGGCAAAGGCAAGTAGATCTCCGTAGGTCTGGGGGCAACCTGGACTATGTACGACTCTGGCTCAAAAATAAGTAAATAAATAAAAGTTAGCTCTTTGTGACCAGAGTTGCAGATTTTGTTCTGTCTTTATCTTTTGACTTTGTCTGTAGATTCCTCCCATGCAGTGAGATTGTTGTTGTTGTTAACACAAGCAAAATACTGATGCTCCCTTTTAGCTTCCGGGTTAGTGTTATTCTTCTAGAGGCCCTAAGTAAACTGCTCTGGGATTAAGTAGTTGTTGATGATAAATACATGAAATGGAAAGTATGGGGAGAAGATGAAATCAAGAAACTTTCAGAAAAATAATAACCCAGCCAGGTAGTGGTGGTGCACACCTTTAATCTCAGCACTTGGGAGACAGAGGCAGGAGGATGTCTGAATTTGAGGTCAGCCTGATCTACAGAATGAGTTCCAGGACAGTCAGGACTACACAGAGATGCCCTGTCTCAAAAGAAGAAAAGGAAGAGAAAGAGGAAAAAGGAGGAGGAGGAAGAGGAGAAGGAGGGAGAGGAGGAGGAAGAGGAGGAGGAGGAAGAGAAGGAGGAGGAAGAGGAGAAGGAGGAAGAGGAAGAGGAAGAGGAGGAAGAGGAGAAGGAGGGAGAGGAGGAGGAGGAGGAAGAAGAGGAAGAGGAAGAGGAAGAGGAGGAGAATTCTCCAGCCTTAGTTCACTGCCACTGCCAGCCCAGCCCAGCCCATATCTGTTTGCTTCTCCCCTACTTAAGTGACACAGTGAACATCTTGGGCCAGAAGGCTGTGCCCAGCATATCTGTAGTAGGTGCTTAGTAGTTGCCTAATTGCTTTGTTGTTTGTTTTTAGTACTTTTTATTTTTTATACAGCATCTTGCTATGTAGCCCAGCTAGACTGAAACTTGTGGCAATCCTCCTGTCTCAGCCTTTTAAGTGCTGGGAGTACAGGCATGAGCCACCATGCACCCACAGGTGTCCAGTCGAGTGGACGAGTGAAAGATGACATGTAAGTCCTTGCTCTATCACCCACTCCTTCAGAGGGAGCAGTACCTGGTGCTGATTTATGATGATATCATCAATTACTAGTTCTTAGGGATTTTACATCATCTCTCAGTTTCCTGTCATATTAAATGAGCAGACTCATACTGTCTTTGCTGGCTTTGGACTGCAGAAACAGGATATTACATGGGTAAACTTTTAATGAGCAGAGGTTTATTTATTTGTTTTGGCTTGTTATGACAGACTTTTTCTATGTAGCCCAGGTTGGCCACAAACTCATAGGCATCCTCCTGTTTCTGCCTCCTGAGTTCTGGGATCATGCGGCATGAAGTGACATACCCAGTTATGTTTGTGTGTCTTTGTTTGTTTATAACAATCTCATGGCACCCAGGCTGGCCTCAGACATTGTATGAGCTTTCAACTCATGTTTTTCCTGCCAGTGATTCCTTTCATTGGCTAGGGTTACAGGTGTGTGCTACTATGCCTGTATAACAGGAATGCCCCTCCTTTCTTTTCCTGGAGAACTTGGCTGTATCTCACAAGACACCCTTTTCAAAAGTGTGTGTTATGACTTATGGCAGCATGGGTGACCCTGGCAGGTCTCACTGGGGGTGGGAGAAGCTGTGGCAGGTGGGAGACGGACAGAGAACTCGGGTATAGAGTTTATTTAGTGGGTATTGGGAGGGTATAAAGGTAGGAGGGTTATGGAGGAGAGGAAAAGAGAGGGAAGAAGAAGAAGAAGAAGAAGAAGAAGAAGAAGAAGAAGAAGAAGAAGAAGAAGAAGAAGAAGAAGAAGAAGAAGAAGAAGAAGAGAACGAGGATGAGGAGGAAGAGAAGGAGGAGAAGGGAGAGGCAGAGGCTGCTTGTTTAGAAGAAGAATGGACAGAGAAAGAGAGGGGGCACAAGATCAGCTTGCCTTGGTGGGAAGGGGGAGATTGGGAGTGGGCAGAGCTTGTTTCTTAAAGGGACAGGGTACCCAGGTGACAGGGCAGGCCAGTATAATTATAATTATAATGTGTATGTGAAAAAAACAGTATGTCTGTGTATGGTGCTAGGGATTGATACCAGGGCCTCACACATGCTAGGCAAGCATGCTCCACTACTGAGTGTACCCAGCTGGTTAATGGTTCTTGAGGCTGGGAAGTACAAGGCTGAGGGGCTGGCATCTGGTAAGGGCTTGCTTGCTGCTTCATAACATGCAGAAGGCATTACAGGACTGGGAGCAGAAGGGACTGAATTCTTCTATGGGGATCAACTCCTGGACACGTCTGAAAGGTCCCCCTGCCAACATTGCATATCAGTTTTGTTTATGCTTTTTTTTTTTTTTTTGGTTTTTTGAGACAGGGTTTCCCTGTAGTTTCTAGAGCCTGTCCTGGAACTAGCTCTTGTAGACCAGGCTGGCCTTGAACTCAGAGAACCGCCTGACTCTGCCTCCCGAGTGCTGGGATTAAAGGCGTGCGCCACCACCGCCCGGCTTGCATATCAGTTTTGTAATCCGTGGGGAACATGTTTAGGCAGAGACAAATAGATACCACTCTGCAGAGCCATTGGAAGGTTGTTACAGGCACAGTGAGTCCCTGACTCAGTAAATGCTCGTGGTTGTTAATCTTTGTTGTGTGACCCATGTCAAATCATTTTCCCACCAAAGTTCTGTCTGTGCTAGAAGAGGGAAGGGGACGTGAAAGGTAGAAGGGGTTGGAGGAGGAGCTTCACAAGAACGTTGGGAGTCCAGCTTTGGAGGTTGGATCTTATTTACAGGTCGTGGCGATCACTTTTGGGAGTGTGAGTGAGCAGAGACAGGCATGGGTTTAGGAAGATGGTGGCGGTGGTGGCAGCTGGGAAGGTGCAATGAATGAAGGCTTCCTAGGAGGCTGGGAGCCGAGAAGATGAATGTGAAAGTGATTGTTCTGGAAAGATGTGAGGATGTGGAAGGGTGAGGAGCCCATTTGGGGGACCACTGGGGGTTTTGTGGGCTGGTGCCTAGCTTGCTTTGTGCATGGCTGAGGCTCTGAAGTAGCATCCTCAGAGAATACAGGAGGCGGACCATGTTTGTGACAGGGCAAGACGAGCTCCTCTGGGGGAAGTGTTGAATTTGGGGGCCCTGGAGGATATGCAAGGGAGAGTCCAAGGATGACCAGATGTTTCACTCTGGAGTCAGAGAGAGAGAGAGAGAGAGAGAGAGAGAGAGAGAGAGAGAGAGAGAGAGAGAGAGAGAGAGAGAGAGGTCCATTGTGGAGCTGAAGGTCTGAGGTATCATCCCATGAACCTGAGTGTGAACAAAAGAGCCCTGGGAAAAGGTGAGGAAGGAGAAGAGGGACTATCTCAGAACACCATCCATCATAGGACAGGCAGCAGAGAAGCCAGAAAAGGAAGCTAAGAAAGGAATTTGGGCAGTAGAGGGCAAGCAGCAAGTGAGAAGCTGAGGAAGGTACATAGAAGGAGACCATCCTGAAGGGAGGCCCTGGCACCACCTGGAGAGGTGAGAAGAGCTGAGGCTTTTCAGTTCAGTGCTGGCGACTGTCCAGGCCAGCGGGTACTTCGCAAGTCCTCTGCCACTGTACATCTCCCATCCTGGAAGCTTGAGTACAAACTTGAAACTATCCTTCAAAACGAAGAAGAAAGCTGGGCACAGTGGCATTTCCCTGTCATCATTGCTACTCCGAGGGCTAAAACAGGAAGATCATGACTGCAAAACAAGGAAATCTGAGGAACTTTCTTTAAAGTATACCTGTCTTACAAAGTTATGTGTATGTGAAGAGGGACACTAAAAAAGAAATCCCACACTAGCTCAGAATTGAGTATAATAAAAAAATATTTATCTAGGTGTAGACTCACAGATCAAATCTTCTGCTTGAACAGGGAGCAGCAACCGATTCCAGCAACCAGAAAAGAGACCAAACGCATGCTTTACATCGGTGTATATAGTATATGAGGCCATACCCAAGTGGGCAGGTAACTTAAAGTCTACTGGATATAGGAATTCCTACAGCACCTCCCCACTTTGTTTAAATAAAAGAGTTCTAAGCCTAATACAAAATTATATACAATAAGAACAAATATATCAAGCAAGAAACATGTGATAAATGTTTCAATAATTATCCTATCCTAAGGAGTTTAAGTCTTGTGTAATAAATAACTTGGCCAAGTCATGAGAGGAAAGTAACTATCTAGTCTTCAACCCCATTGAAGACCCAAGAAGGGAAATAATATTATTTGAGTAAGCAGGAAGTGTAATCAAGCAACTTCTAAAATGTGCAACCAATGACAGAGACAACAGATACCTGGGCAATCACCCAAAGTCTCATTTGCAATGTTGGAGAAACCAACTTTGGCTAAGGCCTAGAGTAACTGACAGACAATTTTCAGTGGCAAGAAAATTTTCAAAAAGTTTCTTACCTTGTCTTAGCAAGATTTGACAGTCTTTTTTCTTGTATCCTGCTTGTCCTGTTTGGACATTGCACATTTTGTCAGTGGTCGATGCATGGGCAGTTCCTTGCCCAAAGGCCAGTTTTGCCAAGAAGAAAACAAGCTTCAAGTGGAGTGTCTTCGATGTTCAACATTCTCTTGAATATATCGGTGCTGCCAGGAGCAATCATGTCTCATGTCAACAGAATCCTAAGTTATTTAAATACCATATTCTACAGCTCTTTGAAGTGGTTGAAGATTACCTATTTATGCAGAATATAATCTCTATCTAAAGAACCTGATTAGTCTAACTATAAGTATGATAAACATGGATGACTATTGACCTATAATTCTTAATACCTATATAACTTAAAGACTAAGATTTTAAGTCTTTAAGATTTGACCATTAAACAATCTTTAAACAACTGTGTAACAAATGAGGACAATGATCTCAAAATGTAAACAATGTATAAGTATCTTTATCAGAGGTAGAAATGTATATTGCAATATGATCAATATATCCTAAAATTGTATCAATATACAAAATGTCTTAAGGAGAGGTAGAAGCATGCATGCATGCATACACTATAACAAAATAACTTTGCTTAGGTCTACAAATATTGTAGTTGAAAATAGGAACATATTCAATATAATTTAATTCAATATAAATTAAGTTTGTATCTATACTAATGTAAATAATAACTCACAAGTATTTACTCCATTACTCACTATTATTAGTGTGAGTAAACTCACACTAATCTATTATCCCATCCAATTTCCCTTTTTTCCCAAAGATCTTCCTGAGCCTCCATAATTTCCCCCAACCCCAACCCCCAACCCTATAACCATTCTAATCAACCCCTAAATGATGTCCCTAATCCTGAGGACAAACTTTGTTGGGAGAGGGGATGTTGTCTTCTAGAATTACTTCCAACTGTCATGGGGGCAATGTTCATTCTATGGGATCCTGTGAAAGTAAAATGATGGTTAAGTTCCAAGATTACAGTCTGGTATAATTGCAAATAGTCTCTGAGTATTTGGTAGGGTTTTTCTGAGGTTCCTATTTGGAGATCTGGCCAGAACATTGTAAAAAGTGCATGATTTCAGCTAACCTAGTTGGAACCATCTTGAGCAGCTGGTACCCCCAAACAGGTCTTATAGTAGCGCTATCAGCATCATGATGTCATATCAGCCAGGTGGAGTTGTTGTGGGGCTCCATCTTCTTCCTGGAAAATTCAAAGATTACTGTAGGAAAATTCGTTGTTCATTGTAGAAAACTTAGACGTTATTTATACAAACATATATACTCAATGAAAGATACGATAGAGACAAAAATAGCTATGAAGAAATGTAAATTTTTTCTAAATTCGTTTTTCTTTCTGTCCCATACCAAACGGCTCCTGACATGAGACAGAAATTCTGAAATTTTCTTTTAACAACATGCTTGAATTTAGAGGACAGAGCCATTGCCCAACTCCAAAGCCAGCTCTATATATTCATAAATGTATATATTTTTTATCACCTGTCCTTGTAAGTCATATTTCTTTTTCTTGATGATCCTTGTTGGACAGTTATTTTTCCTTCTGTCAACATCCAAACATCCAGGGTCTCTTGAATTTTTGAAAATGTGATTTTTCCTGTAAAGACAAGAGCAGAACCATGCCCCACCCATTATGAGGTTTCCTTACCACCTGATTGGTTGTCACCTCTGTGGATGAGCCGTCATTTGTCAAGAGATTTATCTTTTTCAAACAGAATCTTTATTAATTTTGATGGTATCCTTAACTTTTCTTCTACTGTTTAAACAAGAGCAAAACCCCTTCCCCAGCATAGCACATCTCCTGGCTTTCATTGTGAGGTCAAGATATCATTGAAATACACCAGCTGATTTAATTCAGAAAATTTTTCTACTATCTGATGTCTCTCTGATGTCTACTGCTGTTGTTCTTTTCACATCAGCATTAAGAAAATTCAAGGTCAAGAAAACATTATGTAATCTATTTCTGGGGGTATTTTCCATCCCTTTCTGTTTGTTTACCATATCCTTTATAGTTTGATTTGATCTTTCTATAACTGTTTAACCTGTAGGATTGTGTGGTATACCTGTAATATGCTTTATATTATAATAAGCAAAAAACTGTTTCATTTTTTTAGAGACATATGGTGGACCATTATTTGTCTCTATTTGTGCAGGTATATCCATGATGTCTATAATTTCTAATATATGTGTGATTACTGAATCAGCTTTTTCTGAGCTCAAAGCAGTTGCCCACTGAAGACCTGAATAAGTGTCAATGGTGTGGTGTACGTATTTTAACTTTTAAAATTCTACAAAGTGGAACAAATCCATCTGCCATATTTTATTCCTTTGAGTACCCTTTGAGTTACTCCCTGCAGGCAGTGGTGTTTGGTTATAGAAAGAGCAAATAGTACAACTCTTTATAGTCTCCATAGCTTGTTGCCATGTAATAGAAAACTTTTTCTTTAAACCTTTGCTATTGTCATGAAGTTTTTTATGGTATTCTGAGGCCTTCAGCACACTTCCAATCAATAATCAATCAATTTCTGCATTACCTTGTGCTAGAGGACCTGGCAGACCCGTATGGGATCAGATGTGTGTTATGTATATGGAACAAAGCCTATTCCTGATTATATCTTGAACCTGTATGAATAATGAAATCAATTCTGCATCATCTGGTATAAATTCAGCAGTTTCAATATGCAAGACAACTCTTTCTGCATATTGAGAATCAGTAACTATATTGAGAGGTTCTTTAAAATCCCGTAGTACCATGAGAATAGCATATAATTCTGCCATTTGGACAGAATTATAAGGTCTTTGTTTCACCTTACTTACATCTTCTGATTTGTAACCTACCTTTCCTGATTTATTTGCATCAGTATAGAATTACAGTCTCCAGTTATTGGTGCATCATGTACAATTTGAGGAAGAATCCAAGTAGTTCTCTTTATAAAGTTAAGTCTATCACTTTTGGAATAATTGCTATTAATTTCTCCCAAAAAATTAGCCAAGCTCTTTGCCATGGTTCATTGTCTTTCCATATTTTTTTAATTTCTTCAGCAGTAAAGAGAACTATAATCTCTGCTGGGTCTATGCTTACTAGTTGATGAAGTCTCAATTTTCCTTTTATAATTAATTAAAAGATTTTTCCACATAAGTTTTTAATTTTTTACTTGGTTGATGCGGTAAAAATATCCATTCTAAGGCAATATCTTCCCTTTGCATTAAAATTCCTGAAGAGGAAACTCTGGAATGCAATATAATTAAATTGCAATTAAAATTTGGATTCATCCTATCCACATGTGCCTCCTGTAATTTTTCTTCAACAACAATCAATTCCTTTTTTGTTTCAGCTGTTAATTATCTGGGACTATTCAAGTCTTTATCTCCATCTAAGGTTTTGTTTAAATGAATTATTATCCCAATGTTGGGGGCCAGCTTTGGCAAAATACCTTTCTTCCTGAATGGAGGCATGGGAATTAGAAATACAGTAAAGAGTACAAAGACGTGAATGAAAATAATAAAATGAAGAAACACATAGGATAGTATCAGGGGGGAATTTCAGTGAGTACTAAAATTCGTCTGTGTTTAATTTTCCAACAGTTTAATATACCCCTGATTTCAAAAGGTAGGAGTAGAACAAAAGGACTGCATTAACTTACAAAATTGAAAGTCATCAGGTACATTCTTTGCTCATGCCCTTGACTCTTGCCCTAGACCAAACACTATGTAGGCAAACCACTCCCTGGGTGGAATCACAAGTAATTTCCATAAAGGGAGCTAGAACCTAGTTCAATCCTTAGACTTTTGTTTTAGGTAGGAGCCAACTGCTTCCCTATTTCAGGAGCACGAGGTCTGGCAACTACCCACACCTGTTTACAGTAGCCTGATTTACAACTAGGTGGAACTTTTTTTTTTTTTTTTAGTTAGAAGCACAATAATCTCAAACTAAAAACAAGTCCCAAAACTTTCTAACCTTTGGCTATCCAACAACTGGTCATAGGCTGGACATATTTCCTAACAATCTTAGAAAGTCATTAAGAGCCCGCAATCAATCTCTCCTAATTTGTGCCTTTTGTGTTCTAATTTTCGGTAAACCTATCTTATAACCTAGGTAATTGACAGAATCTCCTCTCTGCATTTTTTCAGGAGCAATTTTTAATCCCCATTTTGGTAAAACTTTCTTTACTTCTTCAAACATTCTCTCTAAAATATCTACGTTTGAATCAGATAGCAAAATGTCATCCATGTAATGGTAAATTACAGATTTAGGAAATCTCTTGCATATTATTTCCAATGGCTGACTTACAAAGTATTGGCATAGGGTGGAGCTATTGAACATTCCCTGTGGCAGACAGTCCACTGATATTTCCCAGTAGGCTGAGAATTATTATAAGTAGGTACTGTGAAGGCAAATTTTTTCTCTGTCCTTATCTTGTAAAGGTATAGTGAAGAAACAATCTTTCAAATCAATAACTATAAGAGGCCATCCTTTGGGTAATAGAGAAGACAGAGGAATCCCAGATTGTAGAGGGCCCATAGTTTGAATGACCATGTTGACAGCTCTTAGATCTGTCACCATTCTCCATTTACCAGATTCCTTTTTAACATCAAATACAGTAGAATTCCAAGGACTGGTTGATTCTTCAATATGGTGAGCATCTAGTTGCTCCTGTATCAGCTGTTCTGAAGCCTGCAGTTTGTCTTCTGTTAATGGCCACTGTTTAACCCATATGGGTTTCTCAGTTAGCCATTTGAAAGGTAGGGCTCTTGGTACCTCTAAAGGTTTGCTAGTTGCTTTGTGTTCTTGTACAGCCTGAATGGCTGGTGACATTGGTGTATAGAACCTTATAATATCCTTCCTAGAAGGATTATGAGTTCCTAGGACTGCAGTTAATCTGGGTATTCCAATACTGCAGCAGGTCATGACCCCATAAATTCACTGCAATATTAGCCACATATGGCCTCAGTCTTCCTCTCTGACCTTTTGGCCCCATGCATTCAACCCATCTCATGCTTTGTTTAACTTGAGATAGGGTTCCAATTCCTAGTAATTGAACATCTGCCTCTTGAAGAGGCCAATTTGGATGCCAAGATTCTGGAGTAATGATACTCATGTCCACACCCATGTCTATCAAACCCACAATTACAATGCCATTTATATACACTCTTAGCTTTGGTCTTTGATCATTTATAGAAGTCTGCTAGAATATATGTTTCTTATTTCCTGTAGAAATTTTTGATTTACCCTCTGTGTTTATGCCATCATCTATAACACTATAGTTTTTTACAGAAGGCTCTGGATTTTTAAAATTTTCCTGGTGAGACATGTTTCCACAATGACTGGAGATGACTGGGCCACTTTTGGCTTGGGGGCCTGAGAGAGGCCCCTCAAAGAGTTTCCCGATGGTATTGGGTTGCCTTGTCTGTCTTTTGTTTATCTGCATTTATTGGTCCAATGTCGGCCTTTGCCACACCTTCTACATATACCTGAAGGCTGAGTCCTCCTATTCTTGCCATTCACAGAGGGGATATTATTCCTAGGAATTCCTTGTCTACAATCCCTTCTTAGATGTCCTATTCTACCACAATTAAAACATTTGGCATATTGATGTCTCCTCATATCTTTGGAAATTGCTTCTCCTACCCAAGATTCAGTAATATAATCAAATGTCTCAGTGTTCATTGTATGAAGGATCCATTCATCCATTGATGCTGATCTAACCTTTAAAGGCCCACGTATCTTTTTGCATTCTAAGTTGGCATTTTCAAATGCCAGAGATTCAATAAGTACTCATCTAGCATCTAGGTATTACTCCTATTTGTACAGCCTTAGTTAATCTTATTAAAAAGTCACTAAAGAGTTCTCTCTAGCCCTGTTTAACCTTGGTTTATGATTCAATTCATTTTCCTGCTTCTTGAAACCTGTCCCAAGCATTTACGCTGCTTTGTGGCATAGAAACAAGATTTGTTCATTGTAAAGGGCTTGAGCCTGTGGGTCAGCATAAGTGCCCTCACCAAGAATTTGATCTTGGGAAGTCTCAAGTCCTTTTGCTTTTCCCTGTTGTTCTAAAATTTTCACCTCTCCTCTGAAATATCATTTAAACATCATTTGAGGCCTGTCATCCAGGACTGCTGACACTAACTGAAGCCAGTCATGTGGCATTGCTTTAATGCTAGAGGCCCATGTCTTTATCATCTCCCTAACAAATGCAGAATACAAGTCATAAGTTATATCAGCTTGCTTAATTTCTTTTAGATCATTCATTCCTATAGGTATCCATCTACCTTCTTTGGATCCATTTAGGTCTTTAGAACTTGATGCTTTGTCAGAGTAGATTACAGGATAGAAAGCTAAAACCCTGGGTAAGTCATCTCTGACAGTTACTGGTGATGTTGAATCCTGTCCTTGTGCCTTCTTTCCCTGTTCATCAGCTCCAATAATTTCCTCAATCGTTTCAAATCTTTTTACTACTGTCTTTTGTAAAGCCTGAATCTTCTGGCCTGTATATATTTCTAGTGATTTACCGAGGCATCTAGCGTATGTGATTCCAAGGTCTGAAGTTTTTCCTTTAAAGCTAACACGTCATCCTTGGACATTATTTGGATAGCATGCAGATTGCCATCCTGGAGAGATACTCTATCTGCTAACCTATCATAACTTTTAAACAAATTTTGATTGTCAAATTCAACAGTATGAATTCTTTCTCAGTATCCATTGACATGGATTCAATTTTGTCTGTCAAATTAATGGTACCCTTTTCAATAGTATTAATTTTTCAGGTAACTTTTGATTTTCAATGGTATTAGTCCTGTCAGCCAGCTGTTCATTATTAGTCTGTAAAGATGGTATTATTTCTAAAAGTGCCTCATTCATGACTCTGTTATCAAACCATTTTCTTAAGGATATAATATGAAGAAAAAAACTGAGTCCCAATATCCAATAAATGGATGTATCATAATAACCATATAAACCTGTATATGTGTGTGCACACGTGTATGTATATGTGTGTGTGTGTTTGTGTGCTGGTGACTGTGAAGACCAAGGACAACTTTAAGTGTTATTCCTCAGGAGCTATCCACCTATTCTCTTGAGACTAGTTATCTCATTGAGACCTGGGGCTCTCTAATTAGCCTAGACTAGCTCACCAGAGATCCCCAGGAATCTGCCTACCTTCACTTCCCTGGAGATTTGGATTACAAATACACCACCACCAAGCTTTGTTTGTCTGTTTTTTGAGACAGGGTTTTTCTATGTACCCCTGGCTGTCCTGGAACTTGCTTTGTAGACCAGCTTGGCCTCAAACTCAGAGATCCACCTGCCTCTCTGCCTCCTGAGCACTGGGATTAAAGCCATGTGCCACCACTGCCCATCTTAGGTTTTTTAAAATATTCATTTTTATTATTTTATTTATAAAATAAAAATAAGTAAATCTCTTTAAAAATATTAAATAGCAAGGTCAACACATAGGAAAGTGATAAACATGGTAGGTATGAGTCTAGCAGTATCAGCGATCATGCTGAATGTCACTGGTCCAAGTGCATAATTAAAAACATCAAGAAACACACTTCACCTACAAAAAACATGAATTAACAGTAAATAGATGAACTGGGCTTGGTCTTATATGTCTGTAGTAACAGCAGATGGGAAGTAGAAGCAGTGGGGATAGGAGTTCAGGGCCCTCCTTGGCTATACAGTGAGTTTGTGTCCAGCCTGGGCTATATGAGACCCTGTTTTCAAATACAACAATGATGAAAAGAGAAGAAATCCAACTGCCAGAGAAATCACTCAGAACATGACCGACTCAGCAGGATCCAGAACTGGCTGGAGGCTCATGTAGTCAGTAGCAACAGGGAACACATTTTTCTCGGGCTTAAATGGAACTTTCACCTAGACAGTCCACATTCTGGACCCCAAATCACAGCTTTGCAATTATAAAACTCGAAGCCACAGTGCCTGCTCTCAGATCTGACATAAGCCAGAAATAACAGAAAGATAGCTGGAACGTTGGACAGCATTTGGATATCAGAGATCATTTTCCAGTTTTTTTAAAGACAGGGTCTTGCTGTATAGACCAGGCTGGCCTCAAACTCACAGAGATGTCCTCCACTTTTATTGAGTAGCATGTAGATTAATAAATAGATCCAAGAACAAATCACAGGAATTGTGAATATTCTTTTTTTTTTTTTTTTTTTTTTTTGGTTTTTCGAGACAGGGTTTCTCTGTGGCTTTGGAGCCTGTCCTGGAACTAGCTCTTGTAGACCAGGCTGGCCTCGAACTCAGAGATCCGCCTGCCTCTGCCTCCCGAGTGCTGGGATTAAAGGTGTGCGCCACCACCGCCCGGCTAAATATGTAGCCCAGGCCGGCCTCGAACTCCTGCCTCTGCCTCCTTCAGCAAATCCTACCGGCGTGCGCCACCACAACTGGCGTGAATATTCTTAATTACACAAAAATACAAGATTTGTGACCAGAATTGTTAAGAGGGAAAGTTGTAGCATTGACTGCATAGACTGAAAAAGAAGCAAAGGTTCATCCACATTGCAGTGCTGAGGATCGAATCTAGGGACCTGCACTTTTAAGCAACTCTACCACTGAGCCACATGCTTAGTCTAAAACAAAAATTTAAGCCAGTCATTTAAGCCTCTGTATCAAGAAACTAGAAACAGTTTAGTAAATTGAATTAGTAATATTCTATGGTATGGATACACTATAATTCATATAACAAGCTCCCTTGTGATAGGCATGTTCACACCGGTGCTGTAAAAATGGCTGTGTAGTCAACCCATTGTATGCATTTCTTTTCTGTACATGTACAGGGGAGTGGGGATGAAGAGAGTGGGGTCAAAGGGAAAAAATGTCCAGCCTACCTTGCAGCTAGATGTAGCCTCAAAAAATAAATAAATAAATAAATAAACAAACTAATTATGGATTTTGGGGTAAGAATATCTAAAGAGGGAATGTTATCTAAGCAATGGGTGTGCCTGTGTTGCAGTTGATGTTGATAACCACTCATTCTACACTGTGGCCACGAGACGTAGATACCACCATTCCTAGGATTGCAAGGCTCAGAGAGCTGAAGGGACTTCCCCAGTGACATATAGCTAACTGCTTTTCCCCTTACTAAATAAAAATAATAGAAAGTTAAAAAGAATATTATTATATATCCCAGAACTAGGTTTTTGTGCGTGATTGAGAAACCCTAAACAATTTTAGCTTAATAATCTAAGCTTCTAGTCTTTCTCTTTTAAGAAAGTTTTATTTTTATTTGTGTGTGCTGTGCAAGCGTGTGTGTGTGTGTGTGTGTGTGTGTGTGTGTGTGCCCGCGCATGCACACGCACGTGCATGTGTTTGTGTTGCCCACAGAACTGGAGTTAATGAAGGTTATAAGTACCTAATGTGGGTATTGAGAACCAAACTCTGATCCTCTGAATAATCAGCAAGCACTCTTAACACTGAGCCATCTCTCCACCCTGATTCTAGACTTGTAGATAAAACAAATGTTCAAAAATTAGGCAACCCAGAACCAGCACAAGAACAACTGGAGTTGTTAGTGACTTTCACTCTCTGCTCCTACACTACTCCTGGGATGTGATTCTTATCTTCATTGTTAAAAATGATTGCATGATCCCTTGCTCTTACATTCATATTCCAAGATGCAGAACAGAGGAAAGCATATTCAAGGGGATGGAGAGGAGGCTCAGTGGTTAAGAGCACTTGCTGTTCTTGCAGAGGACATGGGTTCAGTTCCCAGCACCTACATGGCAGCTCACAACCATCTATTCCAGGGAATTCAATGGCCTCTCCTGATCTCCAAGAGCACTATGTACACAAATGGTGCACATATGTACATGCAGACAAAACACATATACATTAAATTAATTAATTAAAATATTTTAAATACACTCAGGAAGTAGAGGCAGGAGGATTTCTATAAGTTTAAGGCCAGCCTGGTCTAGAAAGTGAGTTCCAGGACAGCATGGATTACACAGAGAAAAGCAAACAAACATAGAATTGTAAATGAGTTTGTTCAAAGATGTAATGAAGTACCTCTCTGGGCTTGAATGCAGGTTTCATCATTCCCAGCTATGTGGCATACAAAAAGAGACTGAGTTCCTCCAGGCCTCAGTTCCCTCATCTGTAAGTGGGGGTCATGTTTTCGTCAATCTCATAGATTAAAAAACTTTATTATTATTGTGTGTACCCATGATATGTACTGTAAATGGAAGATTGCTCATTTGTTCATGGACACCCAGACCCAAATAATCACAGAAACTATATTAATTACAACACTGTTTGGCCTATTACCTCAACATTTTTATTAAGTAACTCTTACATATTAATCCATTTCTATTCGTCTGTGTCCACTGTAAAGTTCTGGCGCATCTTTCTCCTTTGACAGCTGCATGGCATCTCTTTGACTCCTTTCTGCTCTCTATATTTATCCCTGTTTGGATTTCTTGCCTGGCTTTATTTTGCCCTGGCATTGGTTGAAGCAGCTTCTTTATTAATCAATGATAATAAAACATTTTCACAGTATACACAGGAGAATCCCACATCATCTCTTCTTTTCTGTCTAAATAAAAAGAAAGGTTTTGACTTTAACATAGTAATATCACATATAGCAATACAGGTATCAAGCAAGAATTACAATTACAATATTTAGTCCATTTACATTTGGCAAATTAAGGAAACTACTTTATCATCTGTCTTATCTTTATAAGTCTAAAGTTTTATATTTAATTTATCTTTTATCATAACTGAGGAAAACTATAACTGTCTTCAACAATGCAAAGACTCCAGAAGCATATAATATTACCTAAGTAAACAGGAAGTGCACTGTAAGCAACTTTCAAAACTCTAGAATTGACAGACATCTTGCTACCAAAGTTCTTCTGCAACACTGGGGCATCCATTTTCAGGCTACAGGCCCATAGCATCTGGCAGACTTTCCCATGAAGCAGGAAGTTTGAAAGACTGCTGTGCCTGTTTTGGCAGTTTGTCAGTCACTTTCTTTTGTATCCTGCAGAATGTCTAGCAGACTCTTTCATGAAGCAGGAACCCTAAAGGACTGTCTCACCTTCTTTAGGCAAGTTCAGCAGTCATTTTTCTGTGGGTTCTGCATGTCCAGTTCATACAGCATACTGTCAATCAGTCTAGACAAGAGCGGTTTCTTGTCTAAATGACTGTCCTTGTCACATTGAAGGCAAATTCCATAATAAGTTTCTTCAATGTCCATCAACCTCTCTGAAGTAATTGGTGCTGCCAAAAGCAGACATGTCTCACTGTTAACAAAAGTCTAAGTTCTTAAAACATTCTAAATGTCATATTCTGTAAGTCTTTGAAAGGTTTGAAGACTACCTATTCATCTGAAATATATGTCTGTACATCTAGAAAATCTAACTAACATGACTACATGTTTGACTATTATAGATGACTATCTATTAACCTGTATGTCTTAATAATACATTACATTTTTAAATGAGCCAAACACAATACCTTAAACAAGAGCAGGAATACATATACACAGTGTAACAAATCAATTTTAAATTTGTATCAATAAACCAAGATCCATACCAACACCAAGTATTCATCTATATATCATATCCTCCTTTAAATGAAAACAAACATTTATAAGCCATCATTTTAGGAATTTGGGCATAGTTTTCTCTAAACTGCTTTCTGCTGTTTTGGGGGTTAAGTATTTTTAGGGTTTACAGAGACCTTTCTGGGGGGTCTTGTTCCATCAAAACACATTAGTCTTGAAGGAACCCACAGGTTCTCATCTTCTGTGGAAACAAAAGCAGAACCTCTTTTTCAAGGTTACATATCCTTATATTCAAAATACCTTTAAAATAGATAAGTTGGTTTAGCTTAGCAGCACATACAATGAAATGTCACTCTGTAGTTAGCTTATTCACAGTCAAAAAATTGAAAGAAAATACAGTAATACACATAATCTAGACTTGCTGTGAATTTTCCATCTTTACATGACCTTTTTATTAATTTTACTACTTTAATCCATGTCAGTCTGAACTCTTTTACATTACTTTTACTGTCTCTTTAAAGACTTTGTTTTATTTTTAAAAACTATTTACTTCTTTTTATAATTGTCTATACTCTTTTTACTCTCTCTCCCAAGCCTATGTACATTAATCCAACACTGTGACCCATTCAGGGGTATTTTTTTGTTTGAATCTGTCTTTATTGCATATCTATAATCATTTTTTTTTCTGATCAGGAGCACTTTTTTTTTTCTTTTAAAAGCAAAGTGGACATGGCTAGGGCCGACTCCACAGCCTTGCCTGTTGGCTCTTGGTGTGGGAGGTCCTTCTGTCTATGTGTTGCTTTAATTGGTTAATGAATAAAGAAACTGCTTTGGACCTATATCAGGGCAGAACTTAGGTAGGGAAGACAGAACTGAATGCCAGGAGGAAGAAGGTAGAGTCAGAGAGACGCCATGGATACGCCAGAGCCAGACATGCTGAATCTTTGCCGGTAAGCCACTGCCACATGGTGATATACAGATTAATAGAAATGAGTTAAATTAATATAAGAGTTAGCCAATAAGAAGCTAGAGGTAAGGGGCCAAACAATGTTTTAATTAATATAGTTTCTGTGTAGTTATTTTGGTTCTGGGTGGCTGGGATGAACAAGCGCCCTCCCTCTGTTTCAGGCTCTGCTCCATCCAACATGGTAGAGGTACGTCCACTATTTCTGTGAGCCATGCTCACTGCCCCAGCTCCAGGGATTCAGTGGGCCTATTTTACCATTGAGCGACTAGTAGCACACTGCTCATAAACCCCATTTAAGTACAGGACCTCCAGAAAAGTCAGAGCCATTCATGCTACCAACACGAACCAGGAAGCCTTCCCTTAAAGGAGCTACATCTCTGCTTGTAGCCAGCAAACAGAATCTATCTGAAAACAAAAAATGCAGCTACCAAGAGGTACTTGGCTCCCATTTATACGGGTCTAGAAGCCCTCTTATTTTTTCTTAAGATTTCTTTTTTTAGATCTTATGTGGACCCCATGCCCCAGACAAGTGGGCACCATTTTGTAAATGGAGACTGCTCGTTCATTTCCCAGCCACCCAGACCCAAATAATCACACAGAAACTACATTAACTACAATACTGTTTGGCCTATTAGCTCAATATTCTTATTAAGTAACTCTTACATCTTAAATTAACCCATTTCTATTAATCTGTGTATCACCACGAGGCTGTGGTTCCTGGATGTCTTTCTCCTTTGGCAGCTACATGGCATCTCCTTGACTCTGCCTACTTTCTCTATATATCTCTGTTCAAATTTCCTGCCTGACTTTATTCTGCCCTGCCATAGGCTGAAGCAGCTTCTTTATCAACCAATAGTAATAAAGCATATTCACAGCATACGGAGGGGAAACCCACATCAGTGTACGCATGGGCACACATATCGCAGGCTGCAACATACAGGTCAGAAAGCAACTCTGCAGAGTCAGTATTCTCTTCTACCTTTACTAGGGTTCTGGGGATGAGTCTCGGGTCATCAGGCACACACAGTAGGCACCTTTACAAATGTAACCATCTTTCAGGCCTTTAACTTTATTTTTTTATTAAAAATTTCCACCTCCTCCCCACCTCCCCCCTCTACCCCCCCTCTCCTGTCCGAAGAGCTTTAAGGGTTCCCTGCCCTGTGGGAAGTCCAAGTTCCTCCCCCCTCCATCCAGGTCTAGGAAGGTGAGCATCCAAACAGGCTAGGCTCCCACAAAGCCAGTATGTGTAGTAGGATCCAATTCCAGTGCCATTGTCCTTGGCTTTTCAGCAGCCCTCATTGTCCGCCATGTTCTGGGAGTCTGGTTTTATCCCGTGCTTTTTCAGTGCCAGTCCAGCTGGCCTTGGTGAGCTCCGATTAGATCAGCCCCACCATCTCGGTGGGTGGGAGTACCCCTCGCAGTCCTGACTTCCTTGCTCATGTTCTCCCTCTTTCTGCTCCTCATTTGGACCTTGGGTGCTCAGTCCGGTGCACCAATGTGTGGCTCTGTCTCTATTTCCATCCATCGCCAGATGAAGGTTCTATGGTGATATGCAAGATATTCATCAGTATGACTATAGGGTCTGGTCAGGCCTTTAACTTTTTTTATAGGATTAAATGAGATGATGAGAAATGTAGGCGCTTAGCACACTGACATATAGTTCAATGCTCAATGCTGTTTATTTATCTTTGGACATAGGTCTTGCTAGGTAGTCTAGGCTAGCCTCATGCTCATAACCCTCCCTCATTGTCCCCAGTTCTAGGATTATAAGTGTGGGCCCTCATACCCATCTTCAATTGATGTTGTTAAAAACTACTTATTATTACTATTTATTATTGTTGTTATTATTGTTACAGAACTGGGCACTGAAATCAGGGCCTTATGGATGCACTTTATCATTGAGCTACACTCCATGCTGATATTATCAATCTTAATATTTCATAATGCCTCCTGGCTGCCTGCAGAGGGTAATAGTAGACTGTAGAGGAGTCTATGAATGGGGATGCTGTACCCCAGACTGTAGAGTCTATGAATGGGGATGCTGTACCCCAGACTGTAGAGTCTATGAATGGGGATGCTGTATCCCAGACTGTAGAGTCTATGAATGGGGATGCTGTATCCCAGACTGTAGAGTCTATGAATGGCGATGCTGTATCCCAGACTGTAGAGTCTATGAATGGGGATGCTGTACCCCAGACTGTAGAGTCTATGAATGGGGATGCTGTACCCCAGAACCCCCGCCTCTACACCAGTGGTTTTCAGTAAGCAATCATTACTCTCAGGGGATGCTGACCGATATTTGGATGGATTTTAAAACAACAGTACGTGTTTTCCCCTGAGATCTGGTGGGTGGAGATTAGGGAAGGAGCATCTCAGGGTAGACAGGGCAGCCCCTGCCATGAAGTTTCTAGGCTGAAGGTAGAGAACTCTTGCGGCACACTATAATCTGCACATGAGTGTCAGTCTGGGTTGAGAACTCTTGTGGCATGCTACATCCTGCCCCTGGGTATCAGACTTGGGAGCAGCTGGCACTTCCCAAAAGGTGCAGGCCACAGACCACAGTCTTGGAATCCTCATCCTGCAGATGGGTAAGCCTGCTTTGTCTGTGGTGTGCCATTCCCTGAAGGTTGAGATTCCTGGGCAAGGATAACCTATTTTGATCACTTCCCTTCCTCCAGACAAAGAAAAACCATCTCAGCCCGGCTTTTCTCAAGTGGTTTGACTGCTTGTTCCCTCCCATTGCTCGAGAAGTCACCAAGGCTCCAAAGCCATCATCTGATGCTCTGCCAAGCCAAGGAGGCAGGGAGGTTATCTCAGCATTTTCCCATTGCCCCTGATGCTCTGGCCTCTGCCCCCAGTCTGATCCTTTGAGACAGTCTTTCACATATATGGCAATCAGTGGAATGACTTGATTTTATGCTTCCCTTCATGCTGAAGATAGACATCATGTCTGCCTCTGTCTGTGACACACTGCTTCTGTGGGCCCAGTGTGGGGTTAAAGATATCCGAAATTTATTTGTGAAAGGTTCAAAGGAGGGAGGGAGGGAGGGAGGGAGGGAGGGAGAGAGAGAGAGAGAGAGAGAGAGAGAGAGAGAGAGAGAGAGAGAGAGAGAGAGAGAGGAAATGAGAACTCAAAAGCAGCACAGGGGAAAAAATTTTTTACTGAGGTCTCAGTGCCCGTGCTGGGAAGGGGGAGGAAGCTGGAGCTGGGATACAGGAGCGGTTTCCATGGAGATGAGGATGCACCAGGAGTGAGCAAAAACAGACTACAGTGAGGCCAGCCACTCTGGCACCTAGGGAGAGGAAGGTTGGGAAGCAACTGCGGGGAGGGGGTGTGTGTCTGTTCCCTGTCAGCTTCTAACCCTACTCCTGCCTTTCGCTGGAGAATCTGAGCCCAGGGATGGAGAGACAAACGGTATGTAGGGAGACAGACATTAAAGTCTCCTCCTCTTCCTTCTCTTTTTCCTCCTCTTTCTCCTCCTCCCTTCCAATCAATGACAGAGCACCAAAGGGCTTAGTCTCATGCCTACTTTTGGGTTTCAACAATGTCTAACACCAGAATTTAAATGCCCATGGGGGCCTGAAGCTTCCATGGTTAATCTCCAGCTCCTGTTGCCCCCTGGGGAGTAGGGGTCTGCACTTGAATTTTTATCTGCATGCCTAGGTATATCTTCAGACTATTTAATCCTCTAGCTTGCCTGGCTTGGTTCTGCTGTAGAGCAGAGTATTTCCTTTATGCCCATCAAGGGGGTGGGATTATTGTCTTGGAAACTGAAGGCAGCTCCAGTAGAAAGAGAGGTTGATGACAGTGTTGTTGGGAACATTACATCAGACATGGAGGATGGGTGTGGGATGGAATCCAAGTTTCAGAACTCTGGGGAGGGAGGAGCCTGGCACTTAGGGAGCACTCCTTTGTACTGGAGCTGGGGGAAGGAGTGTCAAGGCTCTTGCCCCTCTCCCACTGTGGGGGCTGGATGGGCCACATATAGTGACAGACTGAGAACAACCAAACCTTGTCAATGCTGTCATCTAATATCCAGGTCGAGCCTGGAGGTGTCAAGGGTCACACAACTCAAACAGCTCTGCACAAGCTGCAAACTTAATCCTCTTGGGGGGGGGGTGGAACTGAGCAGACCAAGCCTTCCCAGTGGCCTACTGAACCTGAAGCCTCTGATTGGCCTGCTATGGGGCCTGCGCCGCTCTCCTAGTCAATCACCATTACCAAAGGAATGCAGCGAGATGATTGGCTCAGACTTGCCCCACCCCCTCCCAACCTAGGCTGGTGAGAGCTTGGTAGAGTAACCCAAGTGAGTGGGTTGGACAAGGGAGCTATTTAACACGGCCATCTTGACCCACCCTTTCTACTTTATCTGTCTCACCTCACCTGAAACCTATTGCATTATTTCCTCATTTGTGTGATTATTATTTTTGTTATGACTAATGTTTTTGGTGTGTGTGTGTGTGTGTGTGTGTGTGTGTGTGTGTTTTGAGATGGTGTCATGTTGGCTAAACTGGCTTTATAACTGTGTAGCTAACGATGGCCCTGAATTAGTTTATGAGTGTGAGTATTTTGCCTGCTTGTGTGCATGTGTACCGCATGAGTACAGTTTCTATGGAGGCCGGAAGAGGGTGTCAGATTTCCTGGAATTGAAGTAACAGACAGTTGCAAACTGCCTAGTAAGTGCTGGGAACTGAACCGGGATCCTCTGCAAGAGCAGCCAGCGCTTGTTAGGACGAGTTCTGATATCAGCAGTAGCATTATGTGGGAGCTGCTGTGAAAAGCACTTAGAGGCTCCCTGTCATCTTTACCGTCATTTGGTGGTACTCTTAATCACCCCTGTTTTACGGATTTGGAGACTGAAGCACAAAGACAGAGGAAATGAGGCCCACAAACATTGCAGAGAGCTGGGCCAGCAGTTGAGTCCTTACCATTGTGCTGCAGCCCTTCTCTCTCCCATACAAGCTTCAAGAAACACAGACCTGGGTGCCTCCCTGAGCTCTGCTCTAATGCCCAGCACACACTAGACCCTCAGCAATGAGTGACCAAGTTAGCACCTTGCTAAATGTCCCTGGAGCACCATGGCTCCCATTCTACAGAAGGACTAGCCGAGGAGGTAGCCGAGGACCTCCCATCTCCCAGACACAGCTGGAGGGAGGGAAGCTCTACTGTCACCCTTTGCTGCCTGCAGAGCGTCTTTGAATGAATGCAAAGTGATTGTCAGTGAACCACTGTCGAATGAATAACAAAAGAAAAACTAAACCAAAGCCAGACTCACAAAAACTGAAGTGCTGAGGATGGGTAAGAATAAGAGGAACCCAGAGGATGTCAGGGGATGTGGCCTGGCTTTGGTATTTTCTTATTCCTTTAAGGCCGGGTTAGGCAGGAGAGGTCAAGGGTCCCAGTTACTGTATTTTCAGTTACCAAGTGATCAGATTGCTAGATGGGGCTGGGGAATCCTCAGGACTCAGTCCCCTTCCACCTCCTCGCTTTTAGGAAGTAATAATGCCTTCTCTTTCTTCCTGACCCGACTTCGGTGTGGACCCGCTCCCCCATGCCCAGCTCTGTGCCTCGTATTGGGCTGCATGATCTTCCCCGATGGCTGGGACGCCGAGACCATCCGGGACATGTGCGGGGCCAAGACGGGGAAGTACTCCCTGGGGGACTGTTCGGTGCGCTGGGCGTACATTCTGGCCATCATCGGGATCCTCAACGCGCTCATCCTGTCCTTCCTCGCCTTTGTGCTGGGCAACCGGCAGACTGACCTGCTGCAGGAGGAGCTCAAACAGGAGAACAAAGGTATGTGCCCGGACCTGAGGGTAAGGCCCGCTCGGGGGCGGGGCAGGTCAATCGTAGATAAACATTTAAAAATGAAGCAAAAATTACACCCAGAGGGTTGGAGAGATGGCTTGGCTGTGAAGAGCAGTGGCTGCTCTTCCAGAAGAGCTGGGCTGATTCTCGGCCACATAAGGGGCTTTAACTCCAGTTTACCGCCCTCTTCTGGACTCCTCTGGCACTGCACACACAATGCACACATGCATCTCAAGCAAAAACACCCATACACGTACAATAAAAACTTAAAAAATGATTTAAAAAGTTACACATAGGGACTATTAAGATGGTTCAACAGGTAAAGGCACCTGCTACCAAGCTTAATGACTGAGTTTGATCCCCAGGACCTACACAGTGGTAGGAGACTCCCAAAAACTGTTCTCCAGCTTAGACACACACAGCCACCCTGAAGATAATTAGAGAACAGGAATTGAAGTTCAGAGGTTGTGGGCATCATCCTATGCCCCGTGGCTGTGACTGTGAAGTGACAGAGCGGTGTGTTTTATTAGGCCCTATAATATGTGTTTATAATATATTTAATAATTTATAAAACTTAATATATTCAAATGTATAAGAAATATGTTTATTAAAGTCAAAGAACTAATGGGGCTGGAGAGGTAGCTCAGTAGTTAAAGGCACTTGCAGCTCTTTCAGAGGACTTGTGTTTGGTTCCCAGCACCCATGTTGTGGCTCCAGCTCCTGGTGGCCAGTGCCCTCTTCTGGCTGCCATAGGCATCTGTCTGAACGCACGTGGCTTACACTAGCATATACACACATAAATAAATACATGATAAATACAGACTATAGGGGGTGGTTATCAGGTTGGGTCTGAAGAAGAAGGATCTGGGCCATGAGATCAGAGCTTGTAGTATATGCAAATTACCAATGGTCACAGCTTTGATATGGAATGGTGGCCATTCACAAATTCATTACACCATGTTGTATAATTGGTGCATATTAATGCACCGATATTGTATATTGGTTGTATATTGTGCATATTGATGACAATAATACAACAAAGAAACTATTCAGGGCCATTGAGATGGATTGCTATGAAAACCTCATAACCCCACTTTGATGCCCAGGACCGACTCCCACAGGCTGTGCTCTGACCTCCACACACTCTCACACAAACACAGATAACAAATTTCACTTAATTAAAAAGAGCGCACAAGCTGAATGACGGTTTATTTAATTCTTCTTCCTGTAGGGAGGGTCCAAGGTTTCCTGCTGCTGCTACTGGGATATCTTTGTTCTGCCTTAACACACTCATGTCCAAGTGTGTTCTTGGGGTCTCCAGAAGTGAAATGTAATGACAGTACCAGATAATCAAAGGGCTGAAGCCAAGCAGGGTCTTCTGACGCTGATGTCAGCCTACCCCTAGTGCCCAGAGAAGCGTTATTATGGCGAACGTTTGTGTGTATGGCCACACAGTCCTTAGACTGAGATCCAGAGTAGTGGCTTCCACAGTCCGGTCTATGTTTAGCAAAGCCATTCACTATAGTCATTTCTTGCGGGTCTGGCTCACCATACAATGGGATTAGATGAGATAATGTATGCTGCCCCATATCCACTCATCTGGCAGGGGCCCTCTTGTGCTTGAAGTCTTGAGTGGTGAGCGCAGATTATAGCGAAACCAGGTTGCTTCACCTCAAGCTTCAGTTTCCCGTGCTTCATACAAGCGGGGTGATAAGAATAGATCCGTCTCCCAGGACGGACTTTTGAGGGGAAAGTTTGTGCCTGCAAAGTGGCCACCAAGGGCTGACACTTTGCTCAAAGCGGTCAGACCTCACAGGCCTCTGCAGGCAGGCATCACGATCGCTGTTTTACAGAGGAGAACACAAGACCCCCAGCGGATGAGCGTGTGGAGAGTTGGGAGCTTGCCCAAAGTCCTCGAAGTGCAGTCCAGAGCCAAAGCTCACCCCGGCAGTCACACTACCTGTCTCAGCCCAGCGAGACTAGGTCCTTCTTGTCCCCAGTTTCAATACCTAGGACCATAAGAGCTCCCACAGATCCCTCCCACCGGGTAGTTTCTTTGGTCTTGGTTTGAGGTCAGGACCTGCCCCCTGGTGGTAATTCCCAGAAGTGCAAGACCAACCTATCTGGGCATTGATAGGTGTAACCAGCAACGAATGGGTCCACCCAGTGTCTCTCTCCTGTCTCCTGATGGCTCTCTCACAAGTTCATTTACTTTTCAGACATGGCCTTTTGGGGTAGACTAGAATACCCTAGAACTCATTGTGTAGCCCAGGGAGTCTCCCCAGCCTGTGGCAAGTCTTTGCAGCTCACTCTTTTTTTTTTTTTTTTTTTTTTTTTTTTGGTTTTTTTCCGAGACAGGGTTTCTCTGCAGCTTTAGAAAGCCTGTCCTGGAGCTAGCTCTTGTAGACCAGGCTGGTCTCGAACTCACAGAGATCCGCCTGCCTCTGCCTCCCGAGTGCTGGGATTAAAGGCGTGCGCCACCACCGCCCGGCTGCAGCTCACTCTTAAACAAGATCTGGGAGGTCAATCATAGTGGTGTACACCTGTAATCTTCATACCCTGGAGGCAGAGACAGGAGAATCAGGAGGCCAAGGCTAGCCTCTGCTACCCTGTAAGTTCCAAGCCGGCCTAGGTTATAGACAGTCTCCCCCTCCCCCACCCCGCACCGGAAATTCCCTTTGCGGGTAATACAGGAAGTGACCTGCTTTCTTCAATGCCAAGAAGTCTCCAGCCTTCACTGGTGCATGAAGTTGGACTTTCAAGCTCAGTTCTGAGCCAAAGGAAAAGCTAAACTACGCCACCACTGTTTCCTGGGTGCCAAATACTTGCATGGTCGCTCTTTGGAACCTTTAGCATGACCCTGTGAAGTCGGAGGTTGAATAGGGTGCTGGCTTCCCCGCCAGCCAACAACTTGGTTGTAGTCCTTCTTTACCCACTGCTGTTTTGGGGAGTGGCCGAGGGGACAGCTGTGACCTGACAGTCTCTAACATTCTCTCTTCTCTCCCTCAGATTTTGTAGGCACTACAGTCAGTTCGGTGTTGCGGCCAGGAGGTGATGTCTCCGGATGGGGAGTCCTGCCATGCCCTGTTGCTCACACACAGGGACCCTGAGAGCCAGGACTGTAGCCCAGGAGTTGGCCCGATCTCAGCATCTTTCGTCTGCTGCCCTCTCGTTCCTGCGGTCAAGCTCCGGACCCCAATCTCTGACTGCACACAACTCCAGACTTTGAAGAGAGGCGGGGGTGGGGTGGCAGCCTGGCTGAAGGCAGAGGCCCTTGAGATCCTGAGGGAGCCTCATTCTAGTCCTGCCTCCTAAGGGAGCCTGGCTCTCCCTCTCTGGTCCTTCGGTTTCCTTCTCTCCTGTGTAGACTAGCTGGAGGTCCCTGAGGACCCCCGGGAAAGGAAGCTCTGCAGGGCGGGCTCCTCAGACCCCTTCAGTCTGAAAGGCTGCCTGCTGCGTCCTTGCCTCCCCAGTCCTGGTCTCCTAAAGAGACTCCTTCAAGACACTGCCCCAGGAGGGCCAGACTTTTTCCTACTTTATTTTTATTTGCTGATGATGGTCCCACCACATCTGCCACAAAGCTCCAGGTGCCACCAGCCCCACCCACGGGGCCTCTTCTGACTCCCTCATTCAAGCCTGCACCCAGCTCTCAAAGGAACCGAAGCCGTGCTGAGGGAGAAAAGATAGGGTCTTCCTTCCCACTGCTGGTAATCCCTCATCACCTCAGAGTCTGAGGGGAGAAACAGGCTCTGGAGGCTGTGGGAGGAGGCAGCTGATCACCGCAGCTGGAGTTTGCCAGTTTCCCAGCCTGGGACTGGCCTGGCCCCTTCTCTACCAGGATAGCTCATCAGTGACTGAGCCCTTGACTCTGGCCTGTTTTGTACAGCATAGACTTCTCGGGCCCATTGTCAGGGTCGGTGGCTGTGGAGAGGGGGCTCAGAGGTGGAGTTAGGGGATCCTCTCTCCTCTCGCTTCCTACACCTCGGACATCTGCCAAAGGCAGGGACTGTCTTGCGTCTTTGATACTTTTCTGCCTAACTTGAACTTGCAGGTCACCTCTGAACAGGGTACCCTTGTCCCCATCCCAGGCCCTGTTACCCTGTCCCTGACTCTTTCTCCTCCTTGCCCACTCTCGCCTTGTGATATGCCCAGGGTCTGCAACCTCATGGGCAGTGCTTGGAACTGAGGTGTGTGTGTGTGTGTGCGTGCGTGTGTGTGTGTGTGTGTGTGAGTGTGTGTTTGTGTGCACACGTGCATATGTACATGTATGCATGTGTGTGTGTTAGGGAGGGGCAGATGAGAAGATCTCTCTTCTTCTCTCACCATGGGGGCTCCTCCCTCCTCCCATTAGCAGAGAGAAAATGAGGGAGATTCCAGGTGTTTTTTGGACCATCCTTGGTTACCTTATAGACCTGGTGGCATAGCCATCTCATCACTGACAAGCCTTCTGTCCCTAGTGGAGGGATGGCATACTAGCTTCATCTAGCATAATGCCTCCTGGGGCATGGCCTGCTACGTGGTCCCTGTGTTGAGGAGTAGGTGGCCCCTATCATCACTTCCGTGTGTCACGTGGGCCTCAGCCAGAGTTGGAAGGGTGGTAGTCCACATATTTGCTGTCCTTGTGTTCACTTTCGTAGGACTTGGAGCTGAGAGTTAGGATTTGTGAGCAAGACCCACGACCCAAGGCTGCCCCATTCAGACCCTGACTGGAATCTGATGCTGGCTTCTGGAAGGATTCCTGATACCTGGCATTTTCCAGACTGCATCTCCACTTTTCCTCCTCTTTCTTCCAGGACAGATACCTCCTCCCGAGCTTTGGTGATTGCCCTGTGTCCCCTGCACACACTTGTTCCCATCTAGTCCCTTCCTGGAGCCCCAGCTGTCTTCTGCAGGTGGCCAGGAGACTGGGAATGGATGGGGTGGGGCTTGTATGAAGGAGAAGGGAGCAGGAGTCAGTCCCTCATATTCAAACCAGAAGATAGGGGGGCAAGGTAGTGACAACAGGGGCCAGGAGTGGGTGACAGATTGGGAACTAGGCAGGGAGGAAGCAGGAGCAGAGCCAGAGAAGCAAAATGAGATGGGAGACAGGCATGGCGAGGGAGGGGCTGTGTGATGCAGGAGTTAAGCAGGGATCTAGAGAGACACACACAGTTGGGGAAGAGAAGAATTGGAGAGGGGTTTCCGTGGATTAGCGGGCAGTGGGTGAAGAGGAACAGGAAGTGGGAGATGGAGGTGTGGTTCACAGTGGGCAAGAATAAAATGTAGAGAAGAGGGTCGGCAGGAGGAGGGGGAAGAAGAAATGCTGGAGGTGGGGTGAGGAGGGCAACCATGTGGGTGCTTGAAGACTGTTCCCCTAAGGACACCTGCTGTCCAAGCCCCTGCCCCATGCTTTGGTGGACAGGCTAGAAATGACTCCATGGAGGTCAAGGGACTGGAGGTCTGTGGTCCAAGCAGTTTTGTTCCTTTGTGGAGGAGAGAGAGAGACTGTGTGTGTCTGTGTGTGCGAGCGCACGTGTGTGTGTGAGAGTGTGTGTGTGTGTGTGTGCGCGCGCGCGCGCGCGCGAGCAGCCCAGGTTGTGTCAGCAGTAGGGTAACCACACAGGGGAGGAAGGAAACTAATTCCTTTTGGGGAGCCGTCTAACAGTGTTCCCATCCATACCGTAGCCAACCGGCTATTGCCCAGCAATTTGAGATCCATTGTGGAGTTTCAGGCTGGTGGGCTGAAGTCTGCAGGAGCCCCAGGGTAGCACGGGGAAAGAAGAGAGGTAGCAGTGTGGACCAAGTTGCGGTCTTGAAGACTGAGAAGCGGTAGGGACAGGGAGAATGGATGCTTCATCCAAGAGCTCAGGTGGGGCTCTGGCCGATCTGGCAGTTGGAGCAGCACAGTTAGGGCAGGTGAGCCAGTGTTGGCCTTTGGGAAGGGACAGGCTAGGGAGGTCGATATCTCTGCTTCTGATCACCAACTAAGAGCTTCCTGACTTTAGGTCATTAAAAGTCCTCAGCCAGCTGTGGCTGGACAGGGACGCTGGTGTTTCTTTCCTGTTTCTGACTTTCTTTGCTCCTGGCAGAGAGTGAAGAAAGCAGCCATAACCTCGAGGGGGTCTGGTCTCTGATTCAAAACACTGGTTAGACTGGTCCTTGGGGCTGTGACAAGTAGAACTCACCTCTCAGAGGACCACAGTATGGAGGAGAGCCTTCCAAGGGCGTCCAGATGTGGGGAAGATTGACATCTTTTTGGGGCCCACAAAGCCAAGATGACGGCTGGCAGCTGGAGCTCTGGGGAAGGAGCCCAGAAATAAGAGTCCCCCTTGAGCACAGAGGGCACTAGGCCTTCTCCAGCTTCCGGTGTGGAAAAGGGAAACCCTCTTTTTGGAGGGGCAGGGCTCCTTCTAGTACAAGAAGTTTCTATGGGTTCTTGCCTGGCTCAGTCAGAGCTAGGGTAGGACTGGAGTTTTCCTGAGAAAGTGATCAGGAGCGGCCAGCCCTCCCTAAGACTCCGACAGCCCTCCGAGGCCCCGTGCTGGGTGTTAGGATAGATTGGTGTTGTCTACACCCCATTAGTAAGTTCTGTCTTGACTGTGTCCTTGATGTTCATTGTCCAATTTGGTAACATTTCTTTTGGTCCTGACCCCTTCTGCTGCTGCTGGATCTGAGCTTCAGTGCAGGTGGAATGATGTTCAAATAAAGACACAATTTATATCACCCATGCTGGCTGCTGCTCCTGAATCAAGACCCAGGGCCTCATGAGTGGGATACAGCCCAACCTTTTGTATCAATGGCTGCAAATTCATGGAGCCCCAGTGCTCACTGTGACTTAATGACAGTTTCTGTCACAACAGCCTTAAAAAAGTTGGGCCTAGTGGGGCATGCCACTCAAAAGGGCATGCCAATCTCAGCACTCGAAAGACTGGAGCAGGAGGATTGTAAAAATCAAAGCCACACCAGGCTACGTGAAGAGATCTAGTCTCAAGAACGAAAAAAAGTCTAGGCATTTCCAGAACATGGCCGGAGGTGCCATGTCTGTCTGTCCGTCTGCACTGTCACTTCAGTCCTCGCTCCCATCCTCCAGAATCCCCCACAGTGGTCTGGGTGGATGTGGAGGGATGGCTCAGCAGCGACGAGCGCTCTCTTGTAGAGGACCTGGGTTCAATTCCCATCACCCCTGTGCACCTGCAACTCTTGCTCCCGGAGAGCTGATGCCCTCTCCTTGTCTCCATGGACACTGCATATACTTGACATCAGCACATACATACATGTAGACAAAACACCCTTGCATGTAAAATTAAAATTAAAAAAAAATTAAAAGTCAGGATTGTGGCACAGGCCATTAATAAACCCTGCACTCAGGAGGCAGAGGCAGGTGGATCTCTGTGAATTTGGCACTAGCCTGGTCTATATAACAAATTCCAGACCAGCCAGGGCTACATAGTGAGAGCATGTTGAGAGAGAGAGAGAGAGGAGAGAGAGAGAGAGAGAGAGAGAGAGAGAGAGAGAGAGAGACAGACAGAGAGACAGAGACAGAGACAGACAGAGACAGAGAGAGAGAAAGGAAGGAAGGAGGGGGGAGGGGAAAAGGGAGGAGGAGGGAGAGGAGGAAGAAAGAACATTTAAAAAGGAAAACCCAATACATTAGTTATCTCCTGGTTCAAGGGGCTGCTGGTGCTCCAGGCTATAAGCCACTGAAGCCGCCAAGGACTGAGTCGGCTGGCACACATAGCTGAACCAGGCTGGGAACGTTAGTTGGGCATGCTACCAACCCTCGTAGAACTGGGGTTCTGTGACAAGAGGCACTGGCAGCCTGTGTACACTCCTGTGGAACAGCCTTGATTCTGTCCTCAGGACCTACAACAACCAAGGCTCCACTTTGGTTGTGTGCCTGTGGGGACTTGGAGAAGTCAGATTAGCTCTTTCTAGAACAACACGGAGACAAGGGAAAAAGTAAAAGTCCTCACTGAAGAGACAAGAACTGCACCGTTAACCACATTGCAGGAAATGGTAAGGCGATTAGGGAATGAAAGCCGTTAGGCACAGTGGACCACACATCGTAACAAGCACCCTAAGAGTGCATCTGGATGTGGAGATGAACATGCCAAAACACGGTGGACTCTGCTAACAGCCAGGTATTTGTGGGTGCTCTGAGGGAAGGCACCTTACATGACTTCTGATGGAATGAGTGGATTCGGGTGAAGTTCTGTTGTGTGGGAACAAGAGCAGGACAGGCCACAGTGGGAGAGAAGGCAGCTTGAGAGACAGGTGGGCAGGGCATATCCCTGAGAGACTGAAAGCATTGCTGGAAAGTTGAAGCACAGCCTGTGAGGTGTGGAGGGGTCAGATATAAACCTGGGGTTAAGCTCAGACTCACGAACAGTGGGAGATTGCTTAATTATTGGAGGGCAAATAGATCAGGATCTACCTGAGTATCCCTGGCTGACCTGGAACTCACTATGTGGACCAGGCTGACCTGGAACTTGGAGATCCGCTTGCCTCTGCCTCCCAAGTACAAAAATTAAAGGTGTGCACCAGCACCCCTGGCAAGAATTGCTTGTTTGTGAGACTGGGTTCGGGTGTGTAGCCAGGGCTAGGCTGAACTCAAAGTAGTTTTTCCACCTCAGCTCCTAAATGCTGGGATTATAGGTGAACACCAATGTATTAGTTACTTTCCAACTGTGCAAAAACAGTGGGGTCAAGGCAACTTGCACAAGAGTGCATTTGGGGCTTAAGGCTCCAGAGGGTTGAAGTCCACGTTGGCGGGAGTCCAGAGCCGTATCTAAGGATGTAGACCTTGAACTGCAAGCTGGACACAGGACACAAGAGGACTGGCGTGAATTGTTTGAGACCTTCAACACACCACCTGTATCCTCTCCAAACAGCCGCCAACTGGGGACCAAGTACTCAAATAGCTAAGACTTACAGGGGACGCCCCACCCAAGCCACCACAGCCACCATGTCTGGTTCACAGAAGTGTTTTCAACAGGGCTGACATTTCAGGGAGGTCACTTTGGTTGTGGTGATCACGAATGGATCCAAAGGAGATAGTTTGGGAGGCTAGAGAGCTGGCTCAGTGGTGAGCAGAGAACTGGTTGTGCTTCCAGAGGACCAGTACACACTCAGCTGCTCACAAGTAACCACCTGTAACTCCAGTCCCAACACGGACACACACGCATACATGCGGACAAAACACTCATACCCATACAACAAAATAATACATTAAAGAGTAAATTTAGAAATATTTTTTAAAATAAAAAATTTAGGGCTTCTAGAGTGGCTCAGTAGTTAAGAACACTAATTGCTCTTCCAGAAGACCTGGGTCCAATGCCTAGTAGCCTCATGGCAGCTCACAACTCTGTAGGTTATAGGGGTCTGACAACCCCACACAGACATACACAAAACACAAATGCACATTAAATAAAAATAGATAAGTTTTTTGAAAAAATAATAAAAATAAATTTTTAAAAAGAAAGCATGTTTTGGCTTGAGAGATGACTCTGGGTAAAGGCATCTGCAGTCAAGCCCGGTGACCCATGTTGGAGCCCTCAGACTAACATAATAGGAGAGAAGCACCTCCCAGAAGTTGTCATGTAACTGCCACATGCGCACTGTGGCACACGTCTCCAACAAACAAACAAATAAATGTAATTTTTTAAAATTATAATTTTTTTCTTTTGATTTTTTCAAGACAGGGTTTCTCTGTAGCTTTGGAGCCTGTCCTGGAACTAGCTCTCGTAGACCAGACTGGCATCCAACTCACAGAGATCCTCCTGTCTCTGCCTCCCAAGTGCTAGGATTAAAGGTGTGTGCCACCACCACCCAGCTAAAAATATAATTTCTTTATTGAGTCCTGGGGATTTCACCCCAGTTTGGATGCATCTTAATTCTGCTCACTTTCCAGTTGTAGTGATGGGAGCAGCAGGCTGCATTCCCACCCGGCTCCCGGCCGCCTGGCTAGCTTATGCCCTGAAATAACAACACACAAATTGTATTCATTTAAACACTGCCTGGCACATTAGCTCTAGCCTCTTACTGGCTAACTCTCTGATGGAGGCTTCCCATTAGCTAATAAAGAAACTGCCTGGCCCATTTGATAGACCGCCCCTTAGGTGGGTGGAGTAGATAGAACAGGAAGAGGAAGTGAGGTAGAAGGATCAGTAAGATGCTACGCCTCTCCTAAGTTAGACAGACTGCCATGCCTCTGCTCAGAGAGAAGCCAGACGCCATGAAGCTTCAGCCCAAGATGGATGTATGCTAGAAACTAAACGGTAAGGCACCCCTTCGTGGTGCTACACAGATTATTAGATATGGGTTAATCAAGATGTGAGTAAGAGGCTGAAAATAATGGGACAGGCAGTGTTTAAAAGAATACAATTTGTGTGTTGTTATTTCACGTGTAAAGCTAAACATGGCAGGAGCAGGGTGGCGGGAATCCAGCCCACAGCTCCCCACTACAGAATGGCGCCCACGTGGATAACTGAATCCACAGAAAGCTTGAGAAAGCTTGGGAAATACTAGAGTAAAGCATGTTTTTTCGGTAACAGCAATTTCTCGGGTCTGAGCAAGCGCTCTCATCTAAGAGAGGCTTCCTGACTCAGCTTCAGCTGCAAAACCCTGCAGCTCATTAAGAGGTCCTGCTACAAAACACTTAAACGGTGTTGATGAAAAGCTTTTCAGTTTTCAGCTGTAGCAGGAAAAAAGTTTGTGCTGTTTTTAAAATGCCGGCTTTCTGGGCCATCCTGCCAGGGCAAACTCTGACTCTTTCAAGCAGGCGGTCCTGACTATGGAGCTTTTGAGTGTTGTTTAACACTGTTGCAGCTTGCTTGCTGGCAGGGACCTTGAACTGCCAAAGAGTTGTGGTACCTCTGCCATGAGGCTGGAAAGCTAAGGAATGAGCTGGATCTAGCCGCCAAAGTCACGGCTTTAGTCCTACTGATATTGTTTGGTAAAGTAAAGACTCATGTAGTCAGAAAGAGAGATATACAGTAAAAGAAAAATTCAAAGTCAAAGAAAATGTCTAAGTGGTTTACACCGTGTTAAAATATATGCAGGCTAAGGTTAAAGTTCTTAAAAGTAAAAAAAAAAAGAAAAAGAAAAAGAAAAAAAAGGAAGTAGTTTGTTGTGGTGGTACACACCTTTAATCCCAACACTTGGGAGGCAGAGGTAGATTGACCTCTGTGACTTCAAGGTGTGGCAGCACACACCTTTAATCCCAATGTCTGGGAGGCAGAGACAGACAGATCTCTGTGAGTTCTAGGTGTGGTAGCATACGCCTTTAATCCCAGCACTTGGGTTGCAAAGGCAAGTGGATCTCTGAGAGTTCAAGGACAACCTGGTCTACAGAGTTATTCCAGGACAAAGATATACAGAGAACCTGTCTCAAAAAGTAAAAGCAAAAATAAACGAAATAGAGGTTAAAATAAAGCCGCACAAAGATGGAAAATACACAGATAATCTTGATACTGTATGCTATTATGCTCTCTTTGAATTGTTTGAATGCTGAGGAAGAAGCAACAGCTGCTAAAAGATATTTGTTTATAAATGCTGCTGAACTAATACAACATAGATATTTTGAAAATACCTTGACTTCAGAATTTGGATCTAAGGATATGATACTTTGGAAAAGAGATGCTTCTTTTGTTTTTACAGAAAATGAGACCGTGTGGATTGCTTCTATCCCAATGTGGTATGATAGACCACGCCCTCCCGAAAGGTTGCTGTGAACACCTTCAGAAAATTACTTCACCCAACTGATGACTGAGATGAACCTGGCACACAGTTTACACCATAGAAGATCAGATTAACAGTGCCCCCATTCAGCAGGAAGCAGTTTGGAGAGAAATAACTGCGCCCATATTCCCAAATATTGTTTATAAATGTTTCTTTTTACATTTAAAGGGGGAGATGATATAGATATAAATAAGTTGGATTGTTGTGAATCTTGGTTAATGATATTAAGGTCAATCTTGTTATATGTATTTCTGATCTTGATTAAGGTATTGTGATTGTGTAGTTCTTTTAAAAATGTAATGTATAATTAGGAAATATAGGTTGTTAATGGATAATTGTCGATAATAGTAAAGCTTATAGTCATGTTAGTTAGATTTTCTAGATATATAGAGATATATTTTAGTTAGATAGGCATTCTTAATATCTTTCAAAGACTACAGAATATTCCACTTAAATGTTTTAATAACTTAAGGCTTTTCATGACAATGAGACAAATCTGCTCCTGGCAGCACTAGCTACTTCAAGAGGAAAATGGGCATCGAAGAGGATCCTTATGGAGTTTGATAGCCATTGGGCAAGAAACTGCTCTTGCTTGGACTCTTGCATAAACTGGACACAGAGAGGAATGCTGAACTTGCCTAAATGTGAGATGATTCTTTGGGGTTCCTGACTCATGAAAGAGTCTGCGAGACATTCTGCAGGACACAGCAGATACTGACTGAACTGCCTTTGAAATTTCCTGCTTCATGGAAATGTCTCTGGATACTATGGGCCTGAAGGCTGAAGATGGATGCCCCAACAGTACAAAAGAACTTTGGGTGACTGTCCAGGCAGCGAGATGTCTCTATCATTTCTAGAGTTTGGAAATTGCATATTTCTTATTTACTTAGGTAATAATGTGTCCTTCTGGAGTCTTTGATGGAGCTGAAGAAGAATAGATAGATTAGTTATAGTTGTTTTCCTTTGTTATGATAAAAGATAAAGTAGATATAAATATTGTAACTGTAATTTTTGCATGATAACTGTTTTGTTATATGTAATTTTACTATGTTAAACTTAAAGCCTTTCTTTTTTGCTTAAACAGAAAAAGGGGAAATGATGGAGGCTTCCCATTAGCTAATAAAGAAACTGCCTGGCCCATTTGATAGACCGCCCCTTAGGTGGGTGGAGTAGATAGAACAGGAAGAGGAAGTGAGGTAGAAGGATCAGTAAGATGCTACGCCTCTCCTAAGTTAGACAGACTGCCATGCCTCTGCTCAGAGAGAAGCCAGACGCCATGAAGCTTCAGCCCAAGATGGATGTATGCTAGAAACTAAACGGTAAGGCACCCCTTCGTGGTGCTACACAGATTATTAGATATGGGTTAATCAAGATGTGAGTAAGAGGCTGAAAATAATGGGACAGGCAGTGTTTAAAAGAATACAATTTGTGTGTTGTTATTTCGGGGCATAAGGTAGACAGGCAGGTGGGAATGCAACCCACAGCTCCTCACTACAACTCTCAAATCTTGCTTAACCCATTTCTAATAATCTGTGTAGCACAACAAGGTGGTGGCTTACCGGGAAAGATTCAGCATGTCTGACCTGGTGGCTGGCTTCATGGCAACTGCCCCAGAGAGGAGAGGCATGACGATTGCCTCACTTCCCTCTTCCTCCCAGCATTCTGTTCTGTCTTCCCTGCCTACCTATATTCTGACCTATCAGGCCAAGCAGTTTTCTTTATTAATTAACCAATGAAATAAACACAAAACAGAAGACCCTCCCACATCATTTCCCCTTTTTCTGTTTAAACAACAAAAAAAGAAGGCTTTAACTTTAACATAGCAAAATTACATATAACAAAACAGTTATCAAGTAAAAATTACAGTTACAATATTTATATCTATTTTATCTTTTATCATACAAAGGAAAACAACTATAACTACCTATCTATTCTTCAACTCCATCAAAGACTCCAGAAGGATATAATATTGCCTAAGTAAATGAGAAGTAAGCAACTTACACACAGAGACATCTTGCTTCCTGGACAGTCACCCAAAGTTCCTCTGTACCGTTGGGGCATCCATCTTCGGCCTACAGGCCCATAGTTTCCAGCAGACATTTCTATGAAGCAGGAAATTTCAAAGGCAGTTCAGTCACTATCTGCTGTGTCCTGCAGAATGTCTTGCAGACTCTTTCATGAATCAGTAACCCCGAAAGATCATCTCACCTTTAGGCAAGTTCGGCAGTCCTCTCTCTGAGAGTTCTCTGTGTCCAGTTCATGCAATTGTCCAGGCAAGAGCAGTTTCTTGCCCAAATGGCTATCAAACTCCATAAGGAGCCTCTTCAATACCCACCTTCCTTTTGAAGTAGCTGTTGCTGCCAGGAGCAGATGTGTCTCATTGTCATGAAAAGCCCTAAGTTATTAAAACATTTAAAATGCCATATTCTATAGTCTTTAAAGATATGAAGAATGCCTATCTAACTGAAATATATCTCTATATATCTAGAAAATCTAACTAACATGACTACAAGCTTGACTATTATTGATGATTATCCATTAACAACCTAAACATTACATTTTTAAATGAACTACACAATCACAATAGCTAAATCAAGATCAGAAATACATATACATACAATAAAATTGACCTTAAATTTAAATCACTAAAGCAAAATCCATATTAATGCAAATTATTCATATTTCTATCATATCCCCCTTTAAATGTAAAAGAACATTTGTAAACAATATTTGGGAATATGGGCACAGATTTTTCTCTCCAATCTGCTTCGTGCTGAATGGGGGTGCTGTTAATCAGATCTTTCATGGTATAACCTGTCTCCTAGGTTCATCTCAGTTGGCAGTTGAGCAAAGTAATTTTTTGAGGGTGTCCACAGCAACCTTTCAGGAGGGCGTGGTCTATCATACCATATTGGGATAGAAGCAATCCACAGGGTCTCATCCTCTGTGAAAACAAAAGAAGGACTTTTCCAAAGTGAAAATGATGTGGGAGTGTTTTCTATCTATCTGTTGCTTTCATTGGTTAATTAATAAAGAAAACTGCTTGGCCTGATAGGTCAGAACATAGGTAGGTGAAGTAGACAGAACAGAATTGTGGGAGAAAGAAAGCAGAGTTGGGCAGACGCCTCAGGCAGTTGCATGCTTCTCCTCTCTGAGACAGACGCAGGTTAAGATGTCTCCTGGTAAGCCACCCCTCGTGGTACTACACAGATTACTAAATATGGGTTAAAGCAAGATGTAAGAATTAGCCAATAAAAGGCTGAAACTAATGGTCCAGGCAGTGTTTAAAACAATACAGTTTCCTTGTAATTCAGGAACCAGGAAAGAGGATTGAATCATATACCAGGGTTAAACAGGGCCAAAGAGAACCCTTTAGTGACTTCTTACAAAGATTGACTAAGACTATACAAGTAGGAATGACAGACCCTGAAGCTAGGCATACACTTTGAATCTTTGGCTTTTGAAAATGCCAACTTAGAATGTAAGAAGGTACTTGGGCCTTTAAAGGTCAGATCAACACCCATAGATGAATGGATCTTGCATACAATGAATGTTGAAACATTTGATTATACTACTGAGGCATGGGTAGGAGAAGCCATTTCCGGTGGTATGAGGAGACACGAAAATGCCAAATGCTTTAATTGTGGTAGAACAGGACATCTTAGAAGGGAGTTTAGACAAGGAATTCCTAGGAATAATGTCTCCTATAGGTATGACAAGATTGGAGGACTCAGCCTTCTGGTGTATGTAGGAGGTGTGGCAAAGGCCAACATTGGACTAATGAATGTAGGTCGACAAGAGACAGACAAAGCAACCTGATACCATTGGAAAACTCCTTGGGGGGGCCTCTCACAGGCCCCCATGTCAAAAAGGCTCAGTTATTCCAAGTCACTGTGGAGAACATGTCTCACCAGAAAAATTAAAAAATCCAATGCCTACTGTAAAAAAACATACTATATAGCACAAACACTGAGAGAAACAATTAATAAATGGTACCTCCTGAAACTGAAAAGCTTCTGTAAAGCAAAGGATATGGTCAACAAGACAAAATGACAGCCTACAGAATGGGAAAAGATATTCACTAACCCCATGTAGTGATGAGGCGAGCAGGCCTGCTTTTCATCCCGCCCAGCTCCTGCATAGCTAGCTTAGCCCTGGAAATAACAATACACAAACTGTATTCATTTAAACACTGCCTGGCCCACTAGTTTCAGCCTCTTATTAGCTAATTCTCACATCTTGCTTTAACCCATATTTAGTAATGTGTGTAGCACCACAATGTGGTGGCTTACCGGGAAAGATTCAGACCTGGCATCTGTCCCAGAGAGGAGAGGCATGGCATCTGACTAACTTCCCAGCATTCTGTTCTGTCTGCTCCACCTATCTAAATCCTGCCCTATCAAAAAGCCAAGGCAGTTTCTCTATTAACCAATGAGAGTCCTCTATCAACCCCATATCAGTCAGAGGTCTGGTCTTCAATATATACAAAGAACTCAAGAAATGGGTCATCAAAAGAAGAAATAATCCAATAAAAAATAGAGTCCAGACCTAAACAGAGAATTCTCAACAGAGAAATCTAAAATGGCTGAAAGACACTTAAGGAAATGTTCAACATCCTTAGTCATCATAGAAACGCAAATCAAAACAACTCGATTCCATCTTACACCTGTAAGAATGGCCAAGATCAAAAATATTGATGACAACTTATGCTGGAGAGGTTGTGGAGTAAAAGGAACACTCCTTCATTGTTGGTGGGAGTGCAAGCAGGTACAGCCCCTTTGTATATCAGTGTGGTGATTTCTCAGAAAATTAGGAAACAACCTTCCTCAAGACCCAGTAATACCACTTTTGGATATATATCCAAAGGATGCTAAAACATGTCACAAGGACATGTGCTCAACTACATAAATAGCAGCATTGTTTGCCATAGCCAGAACCTGAAAACAACCTAAATGTCCCTCGATCAAAGAATGGATAAGGAAAATGTACATTTACACAATGGAGTACTACACAGCAGAAAAAAATGAAATCTTAAATTTTGCAGGCAAATGGATGGAGCTAGAAAACATTTTGAGTGAGGTAACCCAGACCCAGAAAGACAATTATTACATGTACTCACTCATAAGTGGTTTTTAAACAGAAAGCAAAGAAAACCAACCTACAATTCTCAGTTCCAGAGAACCTAGACAACAATGCAGATCCTAAGAGAGACATACATAGATCTAATTTGCATGGGAAGTAGAAAAAGGCAAGATCTCCTGAGTAAATTGGGAGCATGGGGACCTTGGCAGAAAGTTAAAGGGGAGGGGAGAGACAGGGAGGGGAGCAGAGAAAAATGAGGAGCTCAATAAAAATCAATAAAAAACCAAACTGTACTGGATGATGAAATAGACATGGAGGATGAATAAAAACTTCAGTAGGAAATAGGAAATGCATATTTTGGCAGACTTCTATAAAATGATCAAAGACCAAAGCCATGAGTGTGTATAAATGACATTGTAATTGAGGGATTACTAGGTGTGTGGACGTGAATATCATTATTCCAGAATCTTGGCATCGAGATAAGTCTCTTTAAGAAGCAGATATTCAATTCCTAGGAATTGAAACCGTATCTCAAGTGAAACAAAGCATGAGGTGGGTTGAATGCAAAGGGCCAGAATGACAGAAAGGAAGGCTGAGGCCATATGTAGCTAATATTGCAGTGAATTTATGGGGTCCTGACCTATTGCAGCAATGGAATACCCAGTTAACATTCCTGCAGTCCCCAAAACTCATATTTCTTGGAAGGTTATTATAAGGTAGTATAAACAAAGGTCACCAGCCATTCAGGCTGAACAAGAACACAAAGCAAATAGCAAGATTTCAGAGGTACTAACAGCCTTGCCTTTAAAATGGTTAACTGAAAAACCCATAAGGGTTAAACAATGGCCTTTAATGAAAGACAAATTGCAGGCTTTAGAACAGCTGGTATAGGAGCAACTTGATGTTTGCCATATTGAAGAATCAACCAGTCCTTGGAATTCTCCTGTATTTGATGTTAAAAAGAAATCTGGTAAATGGAGAATGGTGACAGATCTAAGAGCTGTCAACAAGGTAATTCGACCTATGGGCCCTCTACAATCAGGAATTCTTCTTCCTTCTCTATTACCAAAAGGATGTCCTTTTATAGTTATTTATTTGAAAGATATTTTCTTCATTATACCTTTACAAGAAAAGGACAGAGAAGAATTTGCCTTGCAGTGCCTACTTATAATTCTCAGCCTTCTAGGAGATTCAGTGGACCGTCTCCCACAGGGAATGCTCAATAGCTCCACCCTATGCCAATATTTTGTAAGTGAGCCATTGGAAATAATACATAAAAATTTTTCTAAATCTGTAATTTACCATTACATGGATGACATTTTGCTATCTGATTCAAACATAGATACTTTAGAAGAATGTTTGAAGAAGCAAAGAAAGTTTTGCAAAAATGGGGATTAAATATTGCTCCTGAAAAAATACAGAGAGGATATTCTGTCAATTACCTAGATTATAAAGTAGGTTTACAGAAAATTAGGGCACAAATTAGGAAAGATAGATTGCAGACTCTTAATGACTTTCAAAGATTGTTAGGCAACATTTCCAGTCTATGACCAGGTGTTGGAATAACACCTAATCTGATAGTTCATTTAAACAAAACCTCAGATGGTGACAAATATTTAAATAGTACCAGAGAATTAAAAGCTGAAGCAGAAAAGGAATTGATTATCATTGAAGAAAAATTACAGGAGGCATATGTGGATAGGGTGAATCCAAATTTTTTTTTTTTTTTTTTTTTTTTTTTGGTTTTTCGAGACAGAGTTTCTCTGTGGCTTTTGGAACCTGTCCTGGAACTAGCTCTTGTAGACCAGGCTGGCCTCGAACTCACAGAGATCCGTCTTACTCTGCCTTCCGAGTGCTGGGATTAAGGCGTGCCACCACCGCCCGGCTGTGAATCCAAATCTTAATTGCATTTTAGTCATATTGCCTTCCAGAGTTTCCCCTTCAGAAATTTATTTTAAAAAGATTTTTATTTATTATGTATACAGGGTTCTTCCTACAGGTATTCTGCAGTCCAGAAGAGAACACCAGATCTTATTACAGATGGTTGTGAGCTACCATGTGGTTGCTGGGAATTGAACTCAGGACCTCTGGAAGAGTAGCCAGTGCTCTTTACCTCTGAGCCATCTCTTCAGCCCCCCTTGAGAAATTTTAATGCAAAGGGAAGATATTGTCTTAGAATGGATATTTTTACCATATCAACCAAGTAAAAAATTAAAAATTTATGTGGGAAATGTCTCTGAATTAATTATAAAGGAAAATTGAGACTTTGTCAAGTAGCAGGTATAGATCAAAAAGAGATTACAGTTTCTCTTACTGCTGGTAAAATTAAAAAGTTATGGGAAGACAATGAACCATGGCAAAGAGTTTGTGCTATTTTTTGTAGAAATTAATAGTAATTATTCCAAAAGTGATAGAATTAATTTTATAAAGAGAACTACTTGGATTCTACCCCAAATTGTATGTGATGTACCAATAACTGGAGCCTGTACATTTTATACTAATGCAAATAAGTCAGAAAATGCAGGTTACAAATCAGAAGAATTAAGTAAGGTAGAAAAAAGCCCTTACAATTCTGTCCAAAAGGCAGGATTGCATGCTATTCTCATGGTACTAAGGGACTTTGAAGAACCTTTCATTATAGTTACTGAATTACTATATGCAGAAAGAGTTGTCTTACATATTGAAACTGCTGAATTTATACCAGATAATACATAATTGACTTCATTATTCATACAGGTTCAAGATGTAACCAGAAATAGGTTTTGTCCTCGCTCTCTCTCCCCCCTTCCTTTCTTTTTTCAAGTAAATTCATAGTTGGACCTGGGTGATTTGTCAGACTCTGATATGTGCGTGTTTCACATTTTTTAAAATTTTGGCTGTATGCGTGTTTGTGCACCATGTGCAAATCTGACTTCCACAGAGGCCAGAAGAGGGAATCCGATCCCCTGGAACTGGAGTTACTGAGGGTTATGAGCTATCATGTGGATCCAGGTCCTCTGGAAAAGCAGCCAGTGCTCTTAACTGCTGAGCCATCTCTCCAGCTCCTGTTATTCACATTTTAATGACTTCATAGATATTTTTCCTTGGTCAAAACATTATATACATTGTGTTGCTGGTGTCTGTTGATGCTCATTGCTTAGATCTTTAGTTCACTGGGGCTGCAAAGCAGTGATGATCCAATTCTCTCCTTCTAGTTTATTTTGGGGAATATTTTTATAAAGGAAAGCTTACACATACTTGTAAATTTGAAATCTTCTTTAAATCAGTTTTTAAAAAATAAAAGCCCAGAAGATGACTGAAGAGACTGCTCAGCAGTTAGGTGCACTCAGTCACTGTTGTTCCAAAGGATTTGATCTCAGTCCCCAGATCCCACATGCCACCTCATAATGGCCTGAAACTATAGTTCCAGGGGGTCTGATGTCTTCTATTGATTTTTGTGGACTTCTTCACACAAGTATATGTGGTGCATATACTTTACCGAGGCTTACACACAAAAATAAAAAACAAGTAAATCCTAAAAAAATGGGTGTAGTCTTCCTAGTATCTTCCAAAATGAATAATTGTTTTGGTGTCATTATGAATGCATGGATTTAAATATGTTTAATTGTCCATTTCATTGTATGTAAACCCCCAATCATCACTCGGAGCACTCCATCTTTGTTGAGCAAATGCCTCTCTATGTGGGTGAGAGTCCTTCAAACCTGACTCTAATTATCTTTGATGTTCTTGAATCATTGGTGTGTTCCAGGGTAATCCTGCACATTTTCCCTTCGAACTTGTAATTTCTCTAAAATAATTAAAAATCATTTCTGCACTGGCCACTCATCAGTCAAGACATCCACTCTGTAGACAGATATGGGATTTCTCCCAATAACAATATAACTCAGTGCTGACACAGGATAGGAATTATCCCATATACATAACACAATGCTGATCCCATATGGGTCTGCCAGATCCTCTAGCACAAGGCAATGAAGAAACTGATTGATTATTGATTGGAAATGTGCTGAAGGCATTGGAATTTCATAAAAAAATCATGTTAATAGTAAGGGTTAAAAAAGACTTCCATCACATGGCAACAAGCCAAGGAAATGTCCTACTTGTTCTTTATACAACTGAACACTACTACCTGCAGGAAGTAACCCGAAGGGTACTCAAAGGAGTAAAATATGACAGATGGATGCATTCCATTTTGTAGAATTTGGAAAACAAAAATATGTACATCACACCATTGATACCTGTTCAGGCTTTCAATGGGCAACTGCTTTGAGTTAGGAAAAGGCTATGAGTATGCCTAACAATGATCTTTGAAGTCTCCATAAGAAGAATGGGGCCCCACAATGATGATTCCTCCAGGACTATATCACCACTAAGCTGAAAAACACCATCTAAAGATAAGCTTTTGGACTACAAACTACTCTGAAGAATTTGAAGGTAGCTAACTTAGATGATCCAGCCTAACAGACTACTCTAGCCAGGATTTGAGACAAGCCCTGCCCTTTCCCATTATGCCTGTATATATTGTAGATAGTTATTGTACTTATTGTATATCATTTTCCTTATATTAGTTATAACCTTCTTTTTTGTTTTAGACAAAGGGAAAATGAGAGGTTCGATGCAATGCCCAGCAAAATCCCAGCAAAATTTCTCAAAGACCTCGAAAGAATGGTACTCAACTTTATTTGGAAAAGCAAAAAATCCAGGATAGCCAAAACAATCCTGTACAATAAAAGAACTTCTGGAGGCATCACAATCCCTGACTTCAAGCTCTACTACAGAGCTACAGTACTGAAAACAGCCTGGTATTAGCATAAGAACAGACAGGAGGACCAATGGAACTGATAGAAGACCCAGATATCAATCCACATATCTTCGAATACCTGATCTTTGATAAAGAAGCAAAAATATTAAATGGAAAAAAGAAAGCATATTTAACAAGTGGTGCTGGCATAACTGGATATCATCATGTAGAAGAATGAAAATAGACCCATGCACAAAACTCAAGTCCAAATGGATCAAAGACCTCAATATAAAGCCAGCCACACTGAACCTTATAGAAGAGAAAGTGGGAAGTACACTTAAACGCATTGGCATAGGGAACCACTTCCTAAATAGAACCCCAGCAGCACAGACACTGAGAGAAACAATTAATAAATGGGACCTCCTGAAACTAAAAGCTTCTGTAAAGCAAAGGACATGGTCAACAAAACAAAACGACAGCCTACAGAATAGGTAAAGATCTTCACTAACCCCACATCAGACAGAGGTCTGATCTCCAAAATATACAAAGAACTCAAGAAATTGGACACCAAAAGATCACATAATCCAATAAAAAATGGATACAGACCTAAACAGAGAATTCTCAACAGAGGACTCTAAAATGGCTGAAAGACACTTAAGGAAATATTCAACATCCTTAGTCATCAGAGAAATGCAAATCAAAACAACTCTGAGATTCCATCTTACACCTGTAAGAATGGCCAAGATCAAAAACAGTGATGACAACTTATGCTGGAGAGGTTGTGGGGTAAAGGGAACAGTTCTGCATTGCTGGTGGGAATGCAAGCTGGTAACCCCTTTGGATGTCAGTGTGACAATTTCTCAGAAAATTAGGAAACAACCTTCCTCAAGACCCAGAAATACCACAAGGACATGTGCTCAACTATGTTCATAGCAGCTTTGTTTGTCATAGCCAGAACCTGGAAACAACCTACATGCCCCTTGATCAAAGAATGGATAAGGAAAATGTGGTACATTTACACATTGGAGTACTACACAGCAGAAAAAAAACAACACCTTGAATTTTGCAAGAAAATGGCTGGAGCTAGAAAACATCACTTTGAATGAGGTAACCCAAACCCAGAAAGACAATTATCACATGTACTCACTCATAGGTGGTTTTTAAACATAAAGCAAAGAAAACCAACCTACAAACCATAATCCCAGAGAACTTAGACAACAATGCGGACACTAAGAGAGACTTACATGGATCTAATCTACATGTGAAGTAGAAAGTTGAAAAAGTGATGGAGGAGGGTCTTCTATCAATCTGTTGATTTCATTGTTTAATTAATAAAGAAAACTGCTTGGCCTGATAGGTTAGAACATAAGTGGGTGGAGTAGACAGAACAGAATGCTGCGAAGAAGGGAAGTGAGTCAGATGCAATGAAGCTCCGACCCAAGATGGACATAGGCTAGAATCTTCCCGGTAAGCCACCCCTCATGGTGCTACACACATTACTAAGTATGGGTTAATCAAAATGTGAGAGTTAGCCAGTAAGAGGCTGAAGCTAATGGGCCAAGCAGTGTTTAAAAGAATAGTTTCCATGTAATTATTTTGGTAAAGCTAGCTGGGTGGCGGGACACATCCCGCCGTTCCTTCTTCAAAAAAGACAAGATCTCCTGAGTAAATTGGGAGCATGGGGACATTGTGGGAGGATTGAAGGGGGGAGAGTCAGGGAGAGGAGCAGAGAAAAATGTGGAGCTCAATAAATATCAATAAAATAAAACAAAAAAATAAAAATAAAAAAGGGGGAAATGTGGTTATATTTCATTTGCATTTTAATAAATAAAGCTTGCCTGAAGAACAGAATGCAAAACAGCCATATAAGTCAGTCATACAGGCCAGGCAGTGGTGGCACACACCTTTAATCCCAGGACTTGGAAAGACAGAGGCAGATGATCTCTGTGAGTTCAAGCCACCCTTGGCTACACAAGATTGAATCTGTCTTAAGGAGAAACAGAGCTCACACAAAGGTGATCCCAGCACTTAGGATCAGAGGTGGAGACAGGAGTGCTATGGCTGTGCAGAGAGAGGAATAAAAAGGGTAACTCACTGGAGTGTGGAATCTGAGGTTGGTGGAGAGCATTGCTGGATCACCCCTTTGTCTGAGCCTTGGTAGATGTAAGATCTCTCTTGTGGCTTGCTTGCTTTGCTTTTCTGATTTTCATCTTGAACCTCAATATCTGTTTCTGGGTTTTTAGTATTCATGCTACATTCCAGTGTCTGGCCTGACTCCCACACATACTCATGACAAATGTTACAATGAACACAAACCACCTGGTGATTTGTTGGAATTTTTTCCTGTTTTTTGTTTTGTCGTTTTTACTGTTTTCATTTTTTAAAGAAAGGATTTTTCTGTGTAACAACAGCTGTCCTGAAACTCACTTTATAGACCAGGCTGGCCTTAAATTCACAGAGTTCCACCTGCCTCTGCCTCAAGTGCTGGGATTAAAGGCGTGTGCTTCCATGATGGCTAAAACCACACAACTTAATTTCCTCTTACCTGAGGCAGAATTAAGTGGTGAATGGTGACAGGTTTTCTAGATATTCTTAGGTTATCTTCTCCAAGATGCAGTAGGAATCCAATTTTAGGATTTAGAAATAGGGTTTCTATTGCTGTGAAGAGACATCATGACCATGGCAAGTCTTTTTTTAAAGATTTATTTATTAATTATGTATACAACATCGACACCAGATCTCATTACAGATGGTTGTGAGCCACCATGTGGTTGCTGGGAATGAAACTCAGGACCTTTGGAAAAACAGTCAGTGCTCTTAACCTCTGAGACATCTCTCAGCTCAACCATGGCAACTCTAATAACAGAAAACATTTAATTGGGGTGGCTTGCTTACAGTTCAGAGGTTCAGTCCATTATCATCATGGTGGGTCATGGTGACATGCAGGTAGACATGGTGCTGGAGAAGTAGCTGAGAGTCCTATATCTTATAGGCAACAGGAAGATGTCTGAGACACTGGGTGTAGCTTGAGCATATATGAGATCTCAAAGTCCACCTCCACAGTGACACATTTCCTCCATGACCATACCTACTCCAATAAGGCCAAACGTCTTAAAGTGCTACACCCTTTGGGGGCCATTTTCTTTCAAACCGTCACATTCCACTCTCTGGCTGCCTGGGGGATCAGCCTCTAGCAGCATAGGGCTCAAAGGGGAATCCACCAAGAGAGCACACTGTGACTTTTTTATCTGAGAGGGTAAGGGGAAAAACACATACTTTCTTGATGGCTCCCTCCTTCATTCTGTAGTCTTCATTCTGTGTTCTATATTCTCTTTTCTTATCTCTATCCAGAAATATCACTTCTGTCTCCCTTGATAGTCTCCTTCTAATTCCATCTTTATTCTTTCCCTTATAGCTTATATGCTCCAGCAAAATCTTTCAGAAGATATAATAATTACAATGTGGTTATATTCCATTTTTCAAGTGAATGATTACAATGAGTACAAGTAAAAAAACAGCATGTTACCCATATCCCTTACATGATTAAACATTTTACATATTATAGGCAAAAAATAAATTATCTCAAGAACCCATACACATTGACACCCAAGACATTTGTTATAGATTAACAGAATGGAAACAAGCAAAGTAATCTTCTCAGTCAAGTCTTTTACTGACAGGCTGCATTTTGTGGTTACAAAAAAAGGGACAACTACTTTATTACTTATTTTGAAAGGGAATCTGAAAGGAATCACAAACCTAAACTTTTATACATGAAAAACAGTTAGTTCTACTTTAAATCTTTAGGGTGCATACCCACTCATTGATTTTTTTATATCAGGAGATCGAGGGCAAAAGTGAGTAGGTGCAAGGAATTAATCTTCTTTGACCACCAACCAATCCTAGCAAGGAAAGTACGTAGCTAGTAATCGGGCGGCTTTGTATTTTTGACCCTAACCTAATGAATCTATAACTAAGCTATCTGTCTTTGTGAACTTTAAATTCTTTTCTAGGATTTTTCATCTCAATGCTATTATCAAAACATCTAATCTAACCTGAAGTTATTCTAAGGCTTTGTCTTAATTATGATGCACACCAAACCTGAGTATGTATCTTTCAACATTAAGGTTAAAAGAATTTGAGCCAGTCTGGCTCCTGGGACTCAAATGTTTCCCTTCATCATTAACCTGAACTGTGATCTATGCAGCTCTTTAGTTGAAACTCATAGGCCCTAGCTGTGTGGCATTTTCATGCATATATTTTTAATAATCAAAACTCTATTTAAACTAATATTATTATCAATTAGACAGTACAGTTTAAGAAGAAATCATCTTCATAATAATCCACAGGTAAAAATGCCCAGTAAAATGGGATGTTTCCATGAGATAAACATACATTACAGGCAGTGGGGATCTTCTGACACCATTCACACTATGCCTAATACCAGAGAAAGATGGCAGCAGCAACATGTAACTGCACAGCAGAAGCAAAAGACACTTTGTGGTCTCATTGCCTTGCCTATATAAGATTCACCCATCAGGGGGATTTGCTTCCTGGTGGGCTGACACCAGAATTTAAATTGCCATCTGCTGCTCCTCTGACACAGTGACTCCCTGGCCCCCCAAACCCTGTACACATACCATAATGCAAAATGAATTTAGTCCAACTCAAAAGTACCTATACTCTATCAGTCTCAATAATGTTTAAGAGTCCAAAGTTCAAAGGCTCTTCTGAGATTCACAAAATCCCTTAACTCTAATCCCCTATAAAACCAAAACCAAAAAGCAGATCACATATTTCCAACACACAATGGCACAGGATATGCATTACCATTCTAAAAGCAGAGAAGGGAGCATAGTGAGGAAACACTGGCCCAAAGCAAGACCAAAACCCAGCTGAGCAAACTCCAAATTCTGCATCTCCTTGTCTGATGTCAAAATGCTCTTCAGTGCCGGGTGGTGGTGGCACACACCTTTAATCCCAGCACTCGGGAGGCAGAGGCAGGCGGATCTCTGTGGGTCTGAGGCCAGCCTGGGCAACAGAGTAAGTTCCAGGACAGGCTCCAAAGCTACAGAGAAACCTTGTCTCAAAACAAAACAAAACAAAACAAAACAAAACCAACCTTAAAACCTTCAGATCTCAAACATTATTTAGCTTTACACTTCTTTCTCTTAGGCTGGTTCCATTCCCCGTTAGCAGCTCTCCTCAGCAGGTATTCCACAACTCTGGCATTTCCAATATCTTGGGGTCTCCAAGGTTAATACAGGCTTCAACTTCACAGCTTTACACAATGTCCTCTCTAGACCTACATTTAGGGATATCCCAGACACATGCCTGGTCTCAGTGGCTTTCCTTAGAGATGGAGGCAAATTCCATAACCCCTTTCTTCTATCCTTAACTCCAGAACCATATGGCCAAAGCTGCCAAGTTCTGCTGCTTATTGGGGCTGGAACATGACCCACTTGTTCAATCACATCTTTACCAACTTTCTGTTTTTGATGGTTTCCTTCACTGCCTAAGCTTGGCTGTTCTGGAACTTGTTCTGGAGAACAGGCTGGCCTCAAATTCAGAGATCCACCTCTGCCTTCTGAGTGCTGCAATTAAAGGCATGCACTATCATACCTGGTGCTAAGCTTTTAATTCCTTTTTACTAGTTGGAATCTTAGGTGGTTGGGCTCTTACCCTGAGGTCTACACTCCCTTTATTCCATTGTTTTTCTTTATCTCCTTGAATACATTTTCTGGTGTGTAAATGGAGACAACATGTTGGCTTCCCAGCCACCCAGACCCAAATAATTACACAAAACTATATTAATTACAACATTTTTTTGGCCAATAGCTTAGGCATATACCTAGCTAGCTCTTACATATTTTTATTAATCTGTGTAACACAAGGCTGTGGTCTACTGTAAGATTCTGGCATCCTTCTCCTTTGGCAGCTACATGGTGTCTCCCTGATTCCACCTACTCTCTCTATATATCTCTTCCAGCCTGGCTATATTCTGCCCTGCCATAGGCCAAAGCAGTCTCTTTATTAAGCAATGGTAATAAAACATTCATAGCATATAGAGGGGAATTCACATCACTTGTGCTCCTTTTCTCCTCAAATATTTTTCTTCCTTAGCTTGCTCCTTTTCATTGTATATCTTCATTAGAGTTAACACTATTATACCAGGCTTTTTTGAGGTTTCCTTTACTAAGGGAAGTAATAAAAAAAACCCTCTTCATTTTAGCCTCAAGCGAACTTCTTGAACAAGGGCAAAAAGCAGCCATATTCTTCCCCAAAATATCACAAGAATGATTTCTAGGTAACATACTAAAATTTTCCTCTGAAACATTTTGAGCCATTCCTCTGGAGTTCAAATCAAGCTTAGCACTTCTGTCTTCCATGCTCCTACTGGCAAAGCCCATTAAGCAGTGTTTAAAACATTCCACTGCTTTCCAACCCAAATTCTCAAAGTCCAAATTCTTCTAAATAAAAGCATGGTCAGGCCTTTTCACAGCAATACCCTAGTCTCTGGTACCAACTTCTGTCTTAGTTAGGGTTTCTATTGCTCTGAAGAGACTCCATGACCACAGTAACTCTTATAAAGGAAAACATTTAATTGGGGTGGCTTACAGTTCAGAGGTTCAGTCCATTATCATCACGCTAAGACGTGGTGGCATTCAGGCAGACATGGTACTGGAGAAGTAGTTGAGAGTCTTACATCTTGTAGGCAACAAGAAAGTAGTCTGAGACACTGGGCATGGCTTGAGCATGAGACCTCAAAGCCCACCTCCACAGTGAGATAATTCTTCCAAGACCATACCTACTCTATCAAGGCCACACCTCCTAATAGTGCTACACTCCTTTTGGGGGCCATTTTCTTTCAAACCACCACACTTACCTTCTGAGTGCTTTACTTTACTAACAATCCTGTTATCTTGAGTCTTAGGGTTTCTATTGTTGCAACAAAATACCCTGACCAGCTGGGTGGTGGTAGTGCATGTCTTTAATCTCAGCACTCAGGAGGCAGAGGCAGGTGCATCTCTGTGAGTTCAAGGCCAGCTTTGTCTACAAAATGAGTTTCAGGATAGCCAGGGTGTCACACAGAAAAACCTTGTCTTAAAAAAATCAAAACAAACAAACAAACAAGCAAACAACCCACCATGACCCAAAAGCAAGTTGGGGAGAAAAGGTTTATTTGACTTACATTTCCGCATTGTTCATCATCACTAAAGAAGTCAGGTCAAGAACAAATAGAACAAGATCCTGGAGGTAGGAGTTGATGCAGAGGCCACAGAGAGGAGCTGCTTGCTGGCTTGCTTAGCCTACTCTTCAAGAACCAGGATCACCAGCCCAGGTATAGCATCAACCACCATGGACTGAACCCTCCCTCATTGATCACTAGTTGAGAAAATGCCTGATAGCTGGATCTGATGGAGATATTTCCTCAACTGAGGACTTCCTCTCTGATGACTTTAGTTTGTGACAAGTTGACACACAAAACCAGCAAGTAAACCATGTTTGATACCTTACACACTCAGCAAAACACAATTGGTTAGAGATACTGAGCAAACTTCTGCCAACCAAACCCATTGCCAAATTCTGCTGTGTAACTGTAAAACATACCTGATTCCAGCCACTTTTCAGCTCTAGCATTGTCACTTCAACAGAAGATTGCTGTATTAATAATCAAGGTTCTCTAGAGTAACAGAACTTAAAGACTGAATCTATCTATATCTATCTATCTATCTATCTATCTATCTATCTATCTATCTATCTATCTATCTATCTATCTATCTATCGTCTGTCTGTCTGTCTGTCTGTCTGTCTGTCTGTCTGTCTGTCAAGGGGATTTATTAGAATGACTTACAGGCTGTTGTCCAGTTAATACAATGGCTAGGTGTGAATGCAAGCTCCAAGAATTCAATAGTTGCTCAATTCACAAAGCTGGATGTCGCAGTGGGTCTTTAGTATACACTGGAATCTTGAAGAAGTAGGCTCCAATACCAACGAAGGAATGGACTTGCTAGTGAGGTGAGGGCAAGCAAGCAAAGAACAAGCTTCCTTCTTCCAGGTCCTTATATAGGCTCCCAGCAGAATATGTGGCCCATATTGAAGATGTGTCTACCTGACTCTAATTCTAGATTAAAGGCATGTCTTTTCCCAGCTCAAAAGGCATGTCTTCCTATATGAAAGATCTATATTAGAAGTGGATCTTCCTACTTCAAATTAAACAAAAAAATCTCTCACAGGTACGCCTTCCATTTTTATACTTCAGTTAATCCCAGATGTAATTAAGTTGATGACCAAGAATAGCCATCACAACACCACTGCACTCTTTGCCTGGAAATTGTTTTCTCAAGTTTCTATTAATTTTTCCCTCAACAAGATCAAGATAATCTTAGAGTATTTTAAGAAAACAGCAGGGGGTGAGTGAGTTCCTGACCCATGGCAGCAGCCCGGGAGACAGAGCACAGACATTTCTCAACCCCCTATACTTCCTGGTCATCCTGCAGGGGCTACTCTCCCCAGCTACTGCCTCCCTCTTCCTATCCCATCCCAGCTTGCACCCAGGAAACCCCTCCCTTCTTCCTCCCTTCTTCAGGGCCACAAGATCCCCCAGTTCAGCTTGTTTGGGCACTGGGACGGGGTGGTGAGTGCAACCAGGTGGGAGTTCCTTTGTTTCAATAGCCTGCCTGCAGCAAGGTAGGCCTTGTGTCTGCGAGGTCCCTGGCCAGCAAGCGGAACTGATTCTGTATCAGAAGATCCATCGGGGAGCATTCGGAGGAAGAGATGGGCAGGCGCCAATGCAAGAATCCTTCCAAAAATCTGAAAAACAACATGAAAACACAGGAACCCAGCAAACTTACAAAAGGAGGACTTGAACACCCTAATCAAGAAGAAGTAGAAAAAAAATGACTTTATGAAAGTGATAGAGTCCCTTAAACAGGAGGTGAAAAACTCCCTTAAAGAAATGGATGAGAAGAATAACAAAAAGTTTGAAGAAATAAGTAAATCCGTAAATGATATCCTAGGAAACCAAGAAAAAACAATCAAACAGATAATGGAAACAGTTCAAGACTTGAAAACTGAAATGGAGGCAATAAATAAAACACAAACAGAGGGCCGGCTGGATATGGAAAATCTAGGTAAACGAATAGAGACTACAGCAACAAGCATAACCAATAGAATACAAGAGACAGAAGAAAGAATCTCAGATTCTGAAGATACCATAGAGAAACTAAACACACTGATCAAAGAAAACAGCAAATCCAAGAAATCCTAATCACAAAACATTCAGGAAATCTGGGACACAATAAAAAGACCAAACCTAAGAATAATAGGAGTAGATGAAGGAGAAGAATTGCAGCTCAAAGGCCCAAAAATATATTCAATAAAATTATAGAAGAAAACTTTCCCAACCTAAAAGAAAGATATTCCTATGAAGGTTCAAGAAGCATACAGAACACAGAATAGACTGGATCAAAAAAAAAATCCCCTCACCATATAATAATTAAAACACAAAACATACAGAATAAAGAAAGAATATTAAGAGCTACAAAGGAAAAAAGTCAAGTAACTTATAAGGGTAAACCTATCAGACTTACATCTGACTTCTCTATGGAAACCAAAAAGCCAGAAGGTCCTGGATAGAGGTACTGCAGAAACTAAGAGACCGCCGGGCGGTGGTGGCGCACGCCTTTAATCCCAGCACTCGGGAGGCAGAGGCAGGCGGATCTCTGAGTTCGAGGCCAGCCTGGTCTACAAGAGCTAGATCCAGGACAGGCTCTAGAAACTACAGGGAAACCCTGTCTCGGAAAAAAAAAGAAAAAAAAAAGAAACTAAGAGACCATGCATGCAAGCCCAGACTACTATACCCAGCCAAGCTTTCGTTCACTATCAATAGAGAAAACAAAATATTCCAGGATAAAAACAAATTTAAACAACATGTAGCCACAAATCCAGCCTTACAGAAAGTAATAGAAGGAAAATCACAAACCAAGGAGTCCAACAAGGCCCACAATAACTCAGACATCTAGCGACCCTTCACCAGCACAACTCAAAGAACGGAAACACACAAACTCTACTACCAAAAAAAATAATAACCAGAGTTAATAACCACTGGTCATTAATATCACTTAATATCAATGGACTCAATTCACCTATAAAAAGGCACAGGCTAAGAGACTGGATACGAAAACAGGATCCAACATTCTGCTGTTTACAAGAAACACAACTCAACCACAAAGACAGATATCTACTCACAGTAAAGGGTTGGGAAAAGGTTTATCAAGCAAATGGACCTAAGAAACAAGCGGGTGTGGCCATACTAATTTCCAACAAAGTTGACTTCAAACTAAAATCAATCAGAAGAGATGGAGAGGGACATTTTATACTCATAACAGGAACAATCCATCAGGATGAAGTCTCAATCCTGAATATCTATGCCCCTAATATAAAAGCACCTGTTATGCAAAAGAAACATTACTAGAACTCAAGGCAGCTATCAAACCACACACACTAATAGTAGGAGACTTCAACACTCCTCTCTCACTAATGGATAAAGTTAGAATTTAACAATGATTCTACCCCCAGAAAGCCTACAAACTTTTGGAAGCTGAACAGTCAACTACTGAACCATCCCTGGGTCAGGGAAGAAATAAGAAAGAAATTAAAGTCTTCCTTGAATTTAATGAAAATAAAGATACAACATACCCAAACCTACACTATGAAAGCAGTGCTAAGAGGAAAGTTCATAGTTCTAAGTGCCCACATTAAGAAAACGAAGAAAGCTCACATTAGAGACTTAACAGCACAGCTGAAAGTTCTAGAAAAAAAGAAGCAGACACACCCAGGAGGAGTAAAAGATTGGAAATAATCAAACTGAGGGCTTAAATCAACAAAATAGAAACACAGAAAACAATCCAAACAATCAATGAAACGAAGAGCTGGTTCTTTGAGAAAGTCAACAAGATTGACAAACCTTTACCCAAATTAATCAAAAGGCAGAGAGAGAATATGCAAATTAACAATATCAGAAATGAAAAGGGGGACATAACAACAGACACTGAGGAAATCCAGAGAATCATTAGGTCTTACTACAAGTTTATATGCAGGGCTGGAGAGATGGCTCAGTGGTTAAGAGCATTGCCTGCTATTCCAAAGGTCCTGAGTTCAATTCCCAGCAACCACATGGTGGCTCACAACCATCTGTAATGAGGCCAGGTGCCCTCTTCTGGCCTGCAGACATATATTGTATACTAAATAAATAAATACTTAAAAAAAAGCTTATATGCCACAAAGTTGGAAAATGTAAAAGATATGGATTTGTTTTTAGATAAGTACCATTTACCAAAATTAAATCAAGACCAGGTGAACAATTTAAATAGACCTATAAGTCGTGAGGAAATAGAAGCTGTCATAAAAAACCTCCCAACCAAAAAAAGCTCAGGACCTGATGGTTTTAATGCAGAATTTTATCAGAACTTCCAGGAAGAGCTGATACCTATTCTCCTTTTTTTTTCATGGTTTATTTTTTTTATATTTAAAAATTTCCATCTCCTTCTCTCCTCCTCCCCCCTCCCTCCCCTCCTCCTCCCCCTTCCCTCCCCTCCTTCTCCCCCTTCCCTCCCCTCCCCTCCACCCATACCTCCCCTCCCTCCCTCTCAAGGCCAAGGAGCCATCAGGGTTCCCCACTCTATGCTAAGACCAAGGTCCTCCCAACTCCCCCCAGGTCCAGGAAGGTGATTGACCAAGCTGAGAAGGCTCCCACAGAGCCCGTCCATGCAGAAGAATCAGAGCCCAGAGCCATTGTCCTTTCCCCTTAATGTGTTTTACATAATAGAAACAGAAGAGTCATTGCCAAACTCTTTTTACGAAGCTACAGTCACCCTGATTCCAAAACCACACAAAGACCCAACCAAGAAAGAGAATTACAGACCAATCTCACTCATGAACATCGATGCAAAAATTCTCAATAAAATTCTGGCAAACAGAATCCAAGAACACATTAAAAATTATCCATTATGATCAAGTAGGCTTAATCCCATAGATGCAGGGCTGGTTCAACATATGAAAATCTATCAATGTAATCCATCATATAAATAAACTGAAAGAAAAAAACCATATGATCATTTCATTAGATGTGGAAAAAGCATTTGACAAAATTCAACACCCCTTTATGATAAAGGTTTTGGAGAGGTTAGGGATACAAGGATCATACCTAAATATAATAAAAGCAATATATAGCAAGCCAACAGCTAATATAAAATTAAATGGAGAGAAACTCAAGGCCATTCCACTAAATTCAGTAACAAGACAAGGCTGTCCACTCTCATCATATCTCTTCAACATAGTTCTTGAAGTTCTAGCAATATCAGTAAGACAACATCAGGAGATCAAGGGGATTCGAATCAGAAAGGAAGAAGTCAAACTTTCGTTATTTGCAGATGATATGATAGTGTACATTAGTGACCCCCAAACCTCTACCAAAGAACTCCTACAGCTGATAAATACCTTCATTGAAGTGGCAGGCTATAAGATCAACTCAAAAAAATCAGTAGCCCTCCTATACACAAAGGATAGGGAAGCAAAGAGGGAATTCAGAGAAACATCACCTTTTACGATAGCCACAAATAGCATAAAGTATCTTGGGGGTAACTCTAACCAAGGAAGTGAAAGATCTATTTGACAAGAACTTTAAGGCATTGAAGAAAGAAATTGAAGAAGACACGAGAAAATGGAAAGACCTCCCATGCTCTTGGATGGGTAGGATCAACATAGTAAAAATGGCAATTTCTACCAAAAATGCCTTTCTACCAAAGGCAATCTATAAATTCAATGCAATCCCCATTAAAATCCCAACAAAATTCTTCAAAGACCTTGAGAGAACAATAATCAACTTTATTTGGAAAAACAAAAAAAAAAAACAAAACAGGATAGCCAAAACAATCTTATACAATAAAGGAACTTCTGGAGGCATTACCATCCCTGACTTCAAACTCTATTACAGAGCTACAGTAATGAAAACAGCTTGGTACTGGCATAAAAACAGAGAAGTCGACCAATGGAATCGAATAGAAGACCCGGATATTAACCCACAAACCTATGAACACCTGATTTTTGACAAAGGAGCTAAAAGTACACAATGGAAAAAAGAAAGCATCTTCAACAAATGGTGCTGGCAGAACTGGATGTCAGCCTGTAGAAGAATGAAAATAGATCCATATCTATCACCATGCACAAAACTCAAGTCCAAATAGATTAAAGATCTCAATATCAATCTGAACACACTGAACCTGATAGAAGAGGAAATGGGAAATAGTCTACAACATATGGGTACAGGAGACCACTTCCTACGTATAACCCCTGTAGCACAGACAATAAGGGCAACATTGAATAAATGGGACCTCCTGAAACTGAGAAGCTTCTGTAAAGCAAAGGACACTGTCATTAAGACAAAAAGGCAACCTACTGACTGGGAGAAGATCTTCACCAACCCTGCAACAGACAAAGGTCTGATCTCCAAAATATATAAAGAACTCAAGAAACTAGACTTTAAAATGCTAATTAACCCAATTAAAAAATGGGGTACTGATCTGAACAGAGAATTCTCAACTGAAGAAGTTCAAATGGCCAAAAGACACTTAAGGTCATGCTCAACCTCCTTAGCAATGAGGGAAATGCAAATCAAGACAACTTTAAGATACCATCTTACACCTGTCAGAATGGCTAAAATCAAAAACACCAATGATAGCCTTTGCTGGAGAGGATGTGGAGTAAGGGGAACACTCATCCATTGCTGGTGGGAATGCAAACTTGTGCAACCACTTTGGCAATCAGTGTGGTGGTTTCTCAGGAAATTCGGGATCAACCTACCCCAGGATCCAGCAATACCCCTCCTGGGAATATACCCAAGAGATACCCTATCATACGACAAAAGCATTTGTTCAACTATGTTCATAGCAGCATTATTTGTAAATGCCAGAACCTGGAAACAACCTTGATGCCCCTCAATGGAAGAATGGATAAAGAAAGTGTGGAATACATATGCATTAGAGTACTACTCAGCGGTAAAAAACAATGACATCTTGAATTTTGCATGCAAATGGATGGAAATAGAGAACAGTATCCTGAGGTAACCCAGATCCAAAAAGATGAATACGGTATGTACTCACTCATTAGTGGATTCTAGCCATAAAAGGACATTGAGCCTATGTAGAGAGAGCTGCGGGCTGCGTTCCTGCCTGGCTCCTGGCCACATGGCTAGCTCAGTCCATAGAGCATGAGACTCTTAATCTCACGGTCATGGGTTCGAGCCTCACGTTGGGCGCCATTCTGTAGAGAGTTGCGGGCTGCATTCCCGCCTGACTCCTGGCCACCTGGCTAGCTTATGCCCCGTAATAACAACACACAAATTGTATTCTTTTAAACACTGCTTGGCCCATTAGCTCTAGCCTCTTACTGGCTATCTCTCACTTCTTGATTAACCCATTTCTAATAATCTGTGTAGAACCACAAGGGGTGGCTTACCGGGAAGATTCTAGCCTGCATCCATCTCGGAGAGGAGAGTCATGGCGACTGCTTGAGGCATCTGACTAACTTCCCTCCTTCCCAGCATTCTGTTCTGTCTACTCCACTTATATAAATCCTGCCCTATCAAAAAGCCAAGGCAGTTTATTAACCAATGAGAGTCCTCCATCAAGCCTATAATTCATGATCCTAGAGAAGCTAAATAGGAAGGTGAACTCCCCCCACCCCACCAAAATGTAGTTATCCTCCTGGATATTGGAAGTAGACAAGATTTCCAGGCAAAAATGGAGATCTTGGGGGTGGGGATGGGATGGGGAGAGAGAAGTGAGAAGGGGAGGATAAGGAGAACTTGGGGGAATTGTTGGGGCAGCTGGCCCAAAAGGGAACGGGACAGTTGGGATGGAGGAAGAGTGGATATGGGAGCAGGGAAGTATATATCTTAATTAAGGGAGCAATTTGAGGGTTGGCAAGACTGGACTCTAGAGGGGTTCCCAGGTGTCCAAGGAGATGTCCCCAGCTTGCTCCTTGAGCAGCTGAGGACAGGGCACCTGAACTGGCTCTATACTATAGCCACAGTGATGAATATCTTGTATATCACCACAGAACCTTCATCTGGCATTGGTTGGAGATAGAGACAGAGACCCACATTGGAGCACTGGACTGAGCTCCCAAGGTCCAAATGAGGAGCAGAAGGAGAGAGAACATGAGCAAGGAAGTCAGGGCCGCAGGGGTGCGCCCACCCACTGTGACGGCGGGGCTGATCTAATGGGAACTCACCAAGGCCAGATGGACTGGGACTAATGGAGCATGTCATCAAACCGGACTCTCTGAACGTGGCTGACAAGGAGGGCTGACTGAGAAGCCAAGGACAATGGCACTGGGTTCTGAGTTTACTGCTTATACTGGCTTTTGGGAACCCAGATCCTCATCTTCCTAGACCTGAAGGGAGGGGGGAGGACCTTGGACTTCCCACAGGGCAGGGAACCCTGACTGCCCTTGGGACTGGAGAGGGAGGGGGAGTGACGGAAGGGGGAGGGAAGTGGGAGGGGAAAATTTGTAATAATAATAATAATAATAATAATAATAATAAAAATAGTAAAAAAGAAAAAAGCAACCATATAGTAGAACATGCCGCTTTTCTGCTTGAAATCTTGCAAATTCTCCACATTGCTTAGAATGTGGACACTTTAAAGACCTTTACATTTCAGGACCACATCCTATAGGCCATATCTAACCTCCCACCTACCTCTTCTGAAGTGCTGCTTTTACACAGTTCCAAAAAGCTGAGTAAAATAATAGATAACATGATTCAGCCCATCTCCTCCAATCTATCTCTGGATCTTCAGTTAACCCTTTCCCAGTTCCATCTCAACCAAGCTTTTCCTAATGGTGCTTACACTTCCTGAAATAACTAGCACCACCCAATGACCCCCCCCCCCCCATCATCACCAAGGTCTTGGTTTCAGTGTCAACTAACTCCTAGGAGATTTCCTGATTAAACAAACCAGTCTTTTAACCACTCTAAGACACCTGTCCTGAAAATAGCAGAGGTGTTTTGCTTTATAATGGTATAATGGTGAAAAAGTTTATAACTCAAATTACCTTGTTTTTTTTCAGAGGTATCTACCTCTTGACACTGCAGCATGACACTGTGGTTTACAAGTGTATTGGGCCACATTCATAGCTATGCTGGGATACATGCAACATGCAAGGGCTTTAGGGGATCCCAACTTTGCTGACACCAGAGTTAGGAACCAGTTGAGCGCATGCCTTGTCTAACCAGGGTACTGACCTCAGGCAAATCAAGGTCATAGAGCTGCTTCACGATCAGTTCCACCTGCTGTTTACTGGCTTTGACACTTACCATTGCAGGCTCAGTAGCAATGTGTGACTGCTTGTTTTCCTGAGGTGCTCTTCTAAGATTACTGTGGGTGCTTCTGGAGTCAGTGTCTTGGACTGCTGACAGTGACAAGAGGTTTGTCTATCTGGGTTTCCAAAGCTGTTGTTGGGGTTTGGAAAGGGGAGGAGCTTCCATTTTTATGCTTTTGGTGCCATCTTGGTGAAAACAGTGCAATAACATGGTACTAAATATTAAAAATACACACTGGTTTACATCTCTCCCCTAGAACATAAGTAGGAGAGAAAAGACCCTGCTTTGTTCAGACCAATATCCATTTTAATCAGCACAATACACTTCGTACCACAATAATGTCTAGTATTGCCTTTAAATAAGCGACACCAATGTCTAACTGCTGAATAAATGACAGGACACTTTTCCAAGTCAAGTCAGTTTCTAAAGGTGTGTTCCAATACTGTAGATTTCATTAACATTGGCCTGATACCAATCCCAGATGGTCCGAGGAAGACGAATTAGGATTGCTGGCTGAAATCCACTAAGAGCAACTCTTTTGGACATGGGTCCATTTTGCACTTGGTCAGGTAAGGTTAAAATCAGGGAAAGTTATGTTCCAAAACTGAACAAACATATTCTCAACATGATAATGATTATGGTTAAGAATTTTATTATCAAAATTATTACATCTCTTGTGAAAGTTCAAATGTTACAGCAAGGTGTAAACACTCCACTTGAGGAAGAAGCAATGCTCCTTCCCTTCCAAGAGTCCCCCCTCCCCCCACCCTCCCCCCCCCAGAGGTCTGGTCTTGACAGCACCCTGCCCACACAAAGTGGCTGGGGTCTCTGCACGTGCCAGGCAGGGTGAGGGCCGCCTGCCCGCTGGCCTCTCCCCTTGGCTTAGCCAAGGGGAGAATGCAAACCCCAGCCCAAATGGAGAGACATTTACATACGTTTTATATAATATACAAAGAAACCGGCATCCCAGGCAACATGATTTCCACTCTCAATGCTCTCCCAGACTGATGGGTTTGTGGGGAAAACAAAGACAAAAAAAAAAAGAAGAAGAAAAAGAAAAAGAAAGTAAAGTACTATGCTGAGGGTTCAGCATTAAAAACAAAAAACTAAAACCAAAACAGAAAAATCTCCCCTCATTTGAGCAAACACCTGATTTCAATTTTGAAAAGTGAAATTTTGTAACAGTCACACACAAAGAGAGAAGACTGTGCATATGATAGTTGTAGGTCAGGGTAGAAAAGGAGATGAAAGAGGCTGGGGAATGGGAAAGAAAACAGATTAGAGGTAAGGAGGGAGACTCACAGTATATCTTGTCCAAAAGAAGTACGGTCCACTGCAGCACCAGGGATCACACTGTCATACACTCTACCCTACCATGGTTATAGCTGAATACAAAATTAGATAAATAAAAACACGCCAGGTATTACAGTAAACAAGTGAAAGAAATAAGCTGGCAACCATATGGAATTTAAAAAGATTGTGTACCCCACCTGGGCTGGCTCTAGGCTCCTCCAGGGGTGTACAGCAGGCACAATGCACTGATGGGGAGAAGCCAGTCTGCACTTGTCTCTCATCCAGAACAGTGTTAGGGGTATGGGTGATTTGTTAACTCTCACCTGCCCACTCTCACGTAAGCATCCCCCAAGGAAATGTGGGGCAGACCCCACACACAATCACAGCCCTGTCGGTGCCACTCTACAACCCTATCTGCCCCATTCTTACCCTGCAGTCATGAGTGCACACTTCTCAGTCATGGAGGCAGTCCTGCTCTTAGGACGGCAACTCCTGATTAACTGGGAATAGGAAAACTAAAATTCGAAGGTTCCCCAGACCACTGGATCCTTCCTAAACGGGCCCACCTCCTTCTCTGCTGACTTCACATGCTATTATTAAGCCACTGAAACGAGGGAAGGAGTGAGATGGTAAGAGCTGGGGCCCAACCCACCCCAATCTGCTCCCAAATAACCAAGAGCTGACCACCAGCTCTTCTCAGAGGGCCAGGCAAGCCTCAGAGTAGGTGGCAAGCATTCCTCTCTGCCCACTTCCTTTAAGACAAAGGTAGGGAGTATCCTGGTGGACACACCTTGACCATGCACCTGCTCTTGGAATGGTTGTCTCACAGCAGACCTTACATACCTACCTTTTTTATTTCCTTAAGCGCACAAAACCCTAACACTATTTAGATGGCTTGGGGCTTTGAGATTGGCTCTTTCCACTTTTTTCTTTTGAAAAGAAAAAAAAGTTTTGTTTTTTTTATTGAAAAAGATGTCCTTACTGCACAAGTGACTACAGGCTACAGGCAAGGATGGGAGACATAGGCTTCAACACAAGTCATTGCACTTAGAACCGTTACTAATCGGAACACCATTTGCTTGTTAACAATGTACCCTTACAGCAGGGAGAAACTTCTTTATAGTCTCTGCTTCAGACAAGATTTACATCTTTCTCCAGGGCCGGAGGCCAGTCACGACCACAAGTCTTATTTCTTGCTGACCAGACCCATTCCTCTGGCACCTTGTACCCCTCTTCCCCAGCAATATGCTCGGCCTTGGTTCCAGAGGCAGCTGGAAGGAAGCAGCTATGGGCTCATCAAGTTCAGTTTGCCCATATCCAGAAGCCCTAGGAAAGTCCTGTCTGAGTCTTGACTCCTGACCCTTGCAGTGGCTGGAGTCGGTACTGTTGTACACCCCCACTCCCACGATGTGGGTAGTGCTGTGAATTGGAAACCGCAGATACCCTGGAGGCCTGGTAGGCAGCTGACTGCCCAGCACTGGGCAGACTGATAGTCCGTAAGTCTGATGGCAATGATGACCTAGAGTTCTGAGGAAAGGAGGTGGAACTCAGCGTTCCTGTGCTGGGCTGAGAAACCGAGTCTGAGGTTGGTGAGTCTGAGGGGCCCTGTGGGGTAGGGCTAGCAGCACTCGAAGAACAGCTCCTCCTTGGAAGATTGCTGCCAGTGCTGTTTCCAGAATGCGGCTGGCTGCTGTAATACCCTGCAGTCCCCGTAAATGGGGCCAATGAGTCTGTGGACACAGGGTGGGCAGGGCTGGGGTAGGATGCGGAAGAAAGGGATGATTCTGAAGAACCATGTGAGGGGGGGTTTCCAGGTCTCAGTGCAGTAGTTCGATAACTGTATCCTGGAGACTGGGTGGGATGTCCTCTGAAGGGGGACGAGCTCTGCTGAAGGAGGCTTTGTGGTTCTGTCCGTGGACTGTCACACTGTAGGAGCTTCCAAGAGTAGAGAGGAAAGCAAAGAAAATTAACACAATCCCGTCAACAGTGGGTAGTATTTACAACATTCTAGTTTTATTATTATTATTTTGGTTTTTTGGGATAGGGCTTCTCTGTATTACCCTGGCTGTTCTAGAACTCATGCTGTGGACTAGGCTGGCCTCAAACTTATAGATCCGTCTGTCTCTGCCTCCTAAGTGCTGGAATTAGAGGTATAGCCACCTGGCTACAACATTCTATTTTTATTCTTTGCATTAAAAAGTGGTGTAAATGTATGTGCTACAACACTAATACGGAAGTCATAGGTCAAAAAGAAGCAGTCCATTCTTTCCTTACACTGTGTGGGTTCTGGGGATTAAACTTAGGCCATGAGGTTTGATTACAAGTACCTTTACCCACTGAGCTATCTTACTAGCCCCCTGAAAATATCTTTTAAAGGATACCAACAGTTGTCAAATGGCTGTCTTACAGTCTTGCTGACACTACGAGATGCCAGCAGCTGACAGTGTATCATGACTAGGAATATAGCATCTAATAAGCTCCATAGGTACCCGTCCCTAGAGCTCAGCAGTCTCTTGACTTACCTGGTAGCTGTATCTGGAAGGGCTGTAAACAGTTGCTCCTTTAGAGAGTGCTGAGCTCAACGGTTCTGGGCCTTCTCCATCTGCAGGGTCTGGAATGCATTATAAAAATCAATTTTAACTTCTCAGAATACATATAGACATCATCCAGTCAAATCATCAAATGTTATCAACACATGCTGCTCTCTGTGATAAAATGAGAACAGCATGTCAGGAGGGCAAAGTAGGTGGTTAATTATGCGCTAAATTTTAAATGCCTCATCTTATTCTTGTCTCCTTCTTTCTCTTCATCCTTCATGGAGGTGGAACTCTGGAACTTTGGAGAGATGAGAGTTACAGAAAAGTATCCCTTGGGAAAAGAGCAGACAGAGAGCAAGCAATGCTAGATCTCATGAATATTGTAACTCAAAGAGCAAGACTGAGCTGGAAACTAGCATAGAGCCTAAGCATGTCAGAAATGGACTCCCTGCATCCCAGCGGTTGTGAACTGCAGACCTTTGCTCACCTGACTCTTTCTCTGTGATGTTACTCTCCCACGTGGGAGAGGGCTCTCCCTTTTGGGCCACTCTCACACTGCTTCGGAGAACTTTAGGGATGCTTCCTCCTTCTCGGAGTCGCTCAACCGATGTAGGAACCATCCTGCAAAAGTATAGGTTTCAGAGTTAAGAGCCAAGAGTCTGAAACAAATAACCATGACAAAGATGGTGTAATAGAGCCTCTCTCTTTTCTTTTGAGACATCCTCATTGGCCTGGCTTTGTAGACGAAAATCCTCCTGCCTCTGTCTCAAAGGTATGCGCCACCATCTGGCTGGCCACAGTACAGTTTCATATCTGAAATTTTCTCCTCTGTGAAGCTGTGTTTCTGACACATATACTGTAATTTAACATAGAATTCTTAGGCTAATGAATATAATAATTTGAAACTTTGTCTCTTCTTTCCCAGGCTCATTCCTTCATTTCAAGATTCCCATTTTTGAGGATCCCTGGAGCTCACTGGTCAGAGACTCTGCCTTAATCAGTGAACTCCAAGTTCAATGAGAGATCCTGTCTCATAAGATAAGGTGGGAAGTGGTAGAGGCAGGCACCCAGTGTTGACTGTGGACCTCCAAATGTACGTCAATATATCCTCCTCCACCTCACCTCTGAAAAAGGAGTAATATGAGTACCCCTAGTTGGGGTACTATAACACGTATTTATAATCCCAGCACCCAGGAAGCAAAGGCAGGTGGATCAAAGAGTTCAAGGCCAGTTTGGGCTTCAGAGTGAATGAACCCTTGCCTCAAAAAATTACAAGGGAAACCAAAACCAACCTGAATTCCTAATTCATCCAATATTTAGAACCTGTCATTAGTACTACTTACTTTGTTTTCTTTGTTATCTCCTAAACCAGACAAGTTCTTTCAGAGTATCTTATTCCTCTGAATATGCTATCTGCATGGGACAGAGTTCTTCTGGAATTAGAGGAACTTGGAGTTGGCAAGATACAGGTGCTTGTTACCAAATCTAAAAATCGAAATTCAATCTCCAGAACCAACACAGTGGCAAGGAAGAACTGATTCCTGGAATTATCCTCTGACCTCCATATCCATGTATGTATACACACTTGGCTGGACTGTTTACTTTTCATACAAATGAGGACAAGGAGCCCTCTAATAAAACTGCTTATAGGTAGCCACAACTACACACTGTCTGGTGAGACTCTGAAGGGTGACAATGTGGCCTATACTAACTAGTTGAACAGGAGAGAGAACAAATTTGTTGTCTGTTTCAAGTTAAGTTACATTTTAGGTAAAACTGGGAATAATCTGAACGAACACTTCCTACCTGGATTTAATTATAAAGCTAATTAAATATAAACTTACCACCTACTGCTGATGTTTTCTTGAGGTCTGCAGTGAGAGGAAGAAGTGCCCCTGGAATCTGATGGGCTTACCGCCTCCAAATGTGATGTAGAGGAATGAGATGGGGAGAATTTTTTGTGAGGGGATGAGGGGGTTCGGGCTGAGGATCCCTGCACACCATGGGCAGCAGCGTCAGAAACAGAGTTACTGCTGCCTTGCCCAGCTCCTGCAGACTTGCTTTTGCTCTGTGAAGAGTCACTTCCCCCACCAGAATTCTCCTTGGCTTCTTGTTTCCGTTTGCGGTACTCTAGCAAGGATACCTAGATGTGAAAAAGAAACTATTATTAGTGAGTGGCTTACAGGCAACAGGGAAGGGAAAAAGAGTCCTGGGTAAAGCAGTAGCAACTCATGCAAACAAAGAAGGCACCAATTATGACAACCTTTGTTGTATTTTTAAACTATACTTATGCATGACATCTGTGAATGCTAAGTGCAGGTGTCCAAGTTGGAATACCCCTGGAGAGCCAGAGTTACAAGCAGTTGTGAACCATCTGATGTGAGTGTTGGAAACTGAACTCATAGACCCTCTGGATAAGCAGTATGGGCTCTTAACCACTAAGGGATCTTTCCAGCCCCCATATAACAATCTTTTTTCAGGTATAAAAGAGATCTAATCATTGCTATAGATTCAAGCCAACTAGAAACTGGTGAGAGGGAAAAGAATATCCTAATGTTATTTTTGAAGAATGGCACTCAAGTAGACTGTATCCTTTGACTTTCTTCAGAGAAGCCTGTGAGATCATTACCTCCTCAGTCACCTACCAATTATGTCCAACAATGGGAGCATCTGTACGAGGACACAAAAATGGAATTCTTCTCTATCTTAGAAAAAACCATTATCATTAACTCCCTAGAACACCACTCCACTAAGAACAAACAAACCCACAATAAATAAAGTACCATCAAGAGGAAAAAGCCTATTTTAGGGTTCTTCATTATACTCAAAATCTGCAAACACATGATGGTATTGGGATTGGGGACTCTGTGTTACATATAAGGGGACAGAAGCATTTTAAAGCAAGAAGAAATGATTTCATTTATAGACTTCAGCAAGTTATCTGTAACTTGGAAACTTTTTCCCAATCCTGAAACCACATTCTAATCTTTACTCAATTTTTCCCTGCTGTGGTGTATCGCTTATTGAACCTACTGTAGAATCTTGCTTCTTGATTAATCTATTAGTTATATTAAGGTATAGGTTAAGTTTACTGGGCTTTTAATTTTTTATGTGTCCGTAATAAGCACATATAATGCACATATGGGTGAGGGGGAGGTCAGAGGACAACATTTTTGGAGTTGGTTCTTTTTCAGGGAGTTTGTCTTAGTATTTCTGCCCTTGTGCTGCATATGTGGACTTCTGGCTGATTCTCGTCTCTACTTTGCATATTGCTATGAGTGCTGAGACTGGGACTATAGACCTGAACTATTCAATCTGGCTTTAAATTTTAAAACATTTCTGTGTGTATATGAGTGTTTTGCCCGCATGTATATCTATTATGTACACAGCAGGTACTGGCAGAGGCCAGAAGAGGGTGTTGGGTTCCCCTAGGACTAAAGTAAAAGATCACTGTGAGCAATGTGGGTACTGGGAACTGAACCTTACTCTTTGAAAGAGCAGCTCAAAACTTCAAAGTCATCTCTCCAGGCCTGGCTCTGGCTTTTTAAATGTGGGTTCCAGAGATCAAACTCAGGTTGTCAGGGCTACATGACATGCACTTTTAACTGCTAACTCATTTTGCTGGCATGTATTTTATTTTTTAAGGGAAGAGTTGGGTTTCTTTGAAGATAGTCTCATGTTGTCCTGTATGGTCTCAGATTCCTGCCTTCACCTCCCAAGTACTTAGATAGATTGTAGTCAAGTATCACCATGCCTAGTTCTATTTGGCTTTTCAAAAAAAAAAAAAAAAATTTTTTTTGAACCAGGATCTATGTAGCCCAGGTAGGCCTTGGACTTAAGAACTACATACCTTAGTCTTCCAGGTGCTGAGATCACAGATACACGACACCACATAAGCTTATTTCAATTTAATTAAAAAAAAAACCTCATTTACTTATTCACTAATGTGTGTAGGTCAAAGGGCAACCTGGGGGAGTGGGTTCCCTCCTTCCACTATGTATGCCTTGAGGATCAAACTCAGGACGGTCAGACTTGGCAGGAAGTGCATTTACTATATTATTTGCTGGGTATGGTGGGGCATACCTTTAATCACAGCACTTTCGAGGCAGAGGCAGGTGGATCTATGTGAGTCTGAGGCCAGCCTGGTCTAAAGCGTGAGTTTTAGAACACTTAAAGCTACACAGAGAAACTCTGCCTTGAAAATTCAAACCAGGTTGCCGGGCGATGGTGGTGCACGCCTTTAATCCCAGCATTTGGAAGGCAGAGGAAGGCGATCTCTGTGAGTTTGAGGCCAGCCTGGTCTACAAGAGCTAGTTCCAGGACAGGCACCAAAGCTACAGAGAAACCTTGTTTCAAAAAACAAACAAACAAAAAACATCAACAACAACAAAAACAATGAAAAATCAAACCAGTGGCTAGAGAGATGGCTCAGTGATTAAGAGCATTGGTTGCTTTCCTAGAGGTTCTGCGATGTAGGTGGGTCTTCTATCTATCTGTTGCTTTCATTGGTTAATTAATAAAGAAAATTGCTTGGCCTGATAGGTCAGAACATAGGTAGGCAGGGAAGACAGAACAGAATGCTGGGAAGAAGGCAATGAGGCAGACACCTCAGGCAGTTGCCATAATTCTCCGAGGAGACAGACGCAGGTTAAGATCTTTCCTGGTAAGCCACCACCTCATGGTGCTACAGAGATTGCTAAATATGGGTTAAAGCAAGATGTGAGAATGAGCCAATAAGAGGCTGAAACTAATGGGCCAAGCAGTGTTTAAAAGAATACAGTTTGTGTATTGTTATTTCCGGGGCAAAGCTAGCCATGCGGGAGCTGGGTGGCAGGACGCAGCCGGCAGCTCCTACTACAGAATGGTGCCCAATGTGGATGGCTGCATCCCCATAAAGCCGGAGACAGCTTGGGAAGTAATTCTAGAACAAAATGACAGCACTGCGCATGGTTTCTTGGTAGCAGCAATTTCTCGGATCTGATCTGCTTGCTAGAGGCAAGCCAAGCACTCTCATATAAGAGAGGCTTCCTGACTCAGCTTTAGCTGCAAACCCCTGCAGCTCTTTAAGAGCTCCTGCCACGAAACACTTAAACGGTGTTGATGAAAAGCTGAACGCATGCTTTTCAGTTTTTAGCCATAGCAGAAAAAAACCTGTGCCGTTTTAAAATGCCAGCTTTCTGGGCTGTCCTGCCGGTGCAAACTCTGACTCTTTGAGGCAGGAGGGCCAGCTACAGAGAGAGGACTTGAGGGTTGTCTGTGGACATACTTTTGCAGCTTGCTTGCTGGCAGGGACCTCGATAGAGTTGTCGTAATAAAAATGGCTCCGGCGGTACCTCTGCCATGAGGCTGGAAAGCTAAGGAATGGACTGGATCTAGCCATAAAAGCCATAGCTTTAATTCTCTCCATAAAGACTCATGTGGTCAGAAAAAGAGAGATACACAGTAAAGAGAGATTCAAAGATGAAGAAAACCTCTAAATGGTTTACAGTGTGTTAAAAATATACGGAGGCTAAAGGTTAAAGTTCTTAAAAGTAAAAAAGAAAGAGAATAGTTGGGTGTGGTGGAACACACCTTTAATTCCCATGCCTGGGAGGCAGAGACAGACAGATCCCTGTGAGTTCAAGGTGTTGTAGCACACACCTTTAATCCCAGCACTGGGGAGGCAGAGGCAAGTAGATCTCTGTGAGTTCAAGGACAGCCTGTTCTACTGAGTTATTCTGGGACAAAGATATACAGAGAACCTGTCTCAAAAAATAAAAGTAAAAATAAACGAAATAGAGGTTAAAATAAAGTCGCACAAAGATGGAAAATACACAGAGAATCTTGATACTGTATGCTATTATGCTCTCTTTAAATTGTTTGAATGCTGAGGAAGGAGCAATAGCTGCTAAAAGATATTTGTTTATAAATGCTGCTGAACTAATCCAAGATAGACATTTTGAAAATACCTTGACTTCAAAATTTGGATCTAAGGTTATGATGCTATAGAAAATTTCGTCTTTTGTTTTCAGAGGATGAGACCCTATGGATTGCTTCTATCCCAATATTGCCATATTGGGATATGAAAGACCACTCCCTCCTGAAAGGTTGCTGTGAACACCTTCAGAAAATTACTTCATTCAACTGCCAACTGAGATGAACCTAACATACATGTAGAAGGTTCTGTGTCCCTCCATCCGGAAAAAGGGGAAATGATGGAGGAGTGTCTATGTGTTACTTTCATTATTAATAAAGAAACTGCCTGGCCCATTAGTTTCAGCCTCTTATTGGCTAATTAACCCATATTTAGTAATCCGTGTAGCACCACGAGGTGGATAGCTTACCAGGAGAGATCTTAACCTACGTCCATCTTGGAGAGGAGAGGCATGGCGACTCACTATGGCGACTGCCTGAAGCGTCTCCCAGCTCTGCTTCCTTTCTCCCACAATTCTGTTCTGTCTACTCCGCCTACCTAATTTTCTGTCTCTTAAAGGGCCAAGGCAGTTTCTTTATTAATAATGAAAGTAACACATAGACACTCCTCCATCACACACAGGTTACAACATGAAAGACCTGATTAACAGCGCCCCCATTAAGCACAAAGCAGTTTGGAGAGAAAAAACTGCACCCATATTCCCAAATATTGCTTATGAATGTTCTTTTACATTTAAAGGGGGAGATTATATAGATATGAATAATTTGCATTGCTATGGATTTTGCTTTATTAATACAAATTTAAGGTCAATCTTGTTATAAGTATTTCTGATCTTGATTAAGCTATTGTGATTGTGTAGTTCATTTTAAAAATGTAATGTACAACTAGGAAATATAGGTTGTTAGTGGATAATCATCGATAATAGTCAAGTTTGTAGTCATGTTAGATTTTCTAGATATATAGAGATATATTTCAGTTAGATAGGCATTTTCATATCTTTCAAAGACTATAGAATATGGCATTTAAATGTTTTAATAATTTAGGGCTTTTCATGACAATGAGACACGTCTGCTCCTGGCAGCACCAGCTACTTCAAAAGGAAGATGGGCATTGAAGAGGCTCCTTATGGAGTTTGATAGCCATTTGGGCAAAAAACTGCTCTTGCATGGACAATTGCATGAACTGGACACAGAGAACTCTCAGAGAGAGAACTGCTGAACTTGCCTAAAGGTGAGATGATCTTTCGGGGTTCCTGATTCATGAAAGAGTCTGCAAGACATTCTGCAGGACACAGCAGATAGTGACTGAACTGCCTTTGAAATTTCCTGCTTCATAGAAATGTCTGCTGGAAACTATGGGCCTGTAGGCCGAAGATGGATGCCCCAACGGTACAGAGGAACTTTGGGTGACTGTCCAGGAAGCAAGATGTCTCTGTGTGTAAGTTGCTTACTTCTCATTTACTTAGGCAATATTATATCCTTCTGGAGTCTTTGATGGAGTTGAAGAATAGATAGGTAGTTATAGTTGTTTTCCTTTGTATGATAAAAGATAAAATAGATATAAATATTGTAACTGTAATTCTTCTTGATAACTTTCTTATATTTAATTTTACTATGTTAAAGTTAAAGCCTTTCTTTTTTGTTTAAACAGAAAAAGGGGAAATGATGTAGGTGGGTCTTCTATCTATCTGTTGCTTTCATTGGTTAATTAATAAAGAAAACTGCTTGGCCTGATAGGTCAGAACATAGGTAGGCAGGGAAGACAGAACAGAATGCTGGGAAGAAGGCAATGAGGCAGACACCTCAGGCAGTTGCCATAATTCTCCGAGGAGACAGACGCAGGTTAAGATCTTTTCTGGTAAGCCACCACCTTGTGGTGGTGCTACACAGATTGTTAAATATGGGTTAAAGCAAGATGTGAGAATGAGCCAGTAAGAGGCTGAAACTAATGGGCCAAGCAGTGTTTAAAAGAATACAGTTTGTGTATTGTTATTTCCGGGGCAAAGCTAGCCATGCGGGAGCTGGGTGGCAGGACGCAGCCCGCTGCTCCTACTACAGTTCTGAGTTCAAATCCCAGCATCCACATGGTGGCTCACAACCATATGTAATGAGATCTGATTCCCTCTTCTGGTACATATATAAGACAGAGCACTCATACACATAAAATAAGTAAATAAAAAAGAAAAATCAAACCAAACCAAAGTAAAACAAACCCCACTTTACTCTGCTGCCAAAAATAAAACTAAACAACCCTATTTTATTGACTGTATGTGTATGGTTTCAGAGGGAAAAGGGGAAATGTGGAATGCTTTAGAGCTGGATTTACTGGTGTTTGTGAGATACCCCACGTACTAAGTTCTGAACTCAGATCCTGTGACAAACAAGTAAGTGCTTTTACCTGCTGAGACATTTCTCCAGTCACCCATTCCTTGGCTTTTTACTGGTAACATTCAGTACAAAAACTTGGCACATTTATATGCTTTGGTATTTTTGCCTTCATGTAGGTCTGTGTAAGGGTGTTGGATCCCTTAGAACTGGAGTCACAGTTCTAAGGTCTAAAGTCACAGCTGAAAGCTGCCACATGGGTGCTAGGAATCAAATCTGGATCTTCTAGAAAAGCAGCCAGTCCTTTTAACCACTGAGCCATCCCTACAGTTCAATGTTATGTATTTTGCTAAGTCAGCACTATTCATGAAAGGCTTTGAGCCCCCATCATTATCTTATTCCTTATTATGTGTCAGTGTTTCCTTTTCCTATCACAAAGGCTCTTAACTTTGGGCCTAAAGTGTGAAAAATCACAAAATAACCATAATGATAGCCTATGCATAATTTTTATATAAAATCTTGGAGAACTTAATTGGATAATGAACACTACTGTAATTGAAATAAATTCACAAGGCTCTCTTCTCTCTCTCCTCCCTCTCCCCTTCCCCCTCCTCTCTCTCGTTTTTTTGAGACAGGGTTTCTCTGTGTAGCCCTAGTTGTCCTCGAATTTGCAAAGATCCTCTTGCCTCTGTCAACCGAGTGCTGGGTGTGTACCACCACTGCCAGGCATCACAAGGCTCTATTTCAGTGAGTATATAACCACCTTTTCTTCTATGAAAGAAAACACACAGGATACTCTGCATTTTTAGTACCCAACAAAAAATTACACCCAAGTCACTATGACAACCCAAAATACTGCCAAAAGCACAGACTAAAAAACAAAAGCACCGGCAGATTTTAGGTTTTGTGATTTTGAGAGCAGGCATGACGATAAGCCTCACCCCATGACAAGCTCTCTAAGGTCTGGCCCTACCCACTGAGCTCCGTGTTTGGGTCCTGGTTTTCACTGGCATCGTCACTACTCTTAACTGTCTGTGCCATTTGCATCCCAGTGCAGTGTCACCAACAGACTGTACAGTAACATCCTCACCCAGATTTGTTGGCCTATTTGTATTCTTTGCTTGAAATGTGGATAAACCTGTCAGTTCTCAATTCTTACCTCTCAAGCTAAATAAAGACTTCCTGTTCATTCGTAAACTACCCAGTGCACAGGAGATTTAAGATATGAACAACTTCTCTGGAGCAACTATCACCACCATAGTTCACGATTTATCAATGTTATTCTCCAGTGAAGTCCCATGAGCTAGGAGGCGATCTAGCACATTGACAGCAAGACCATGCAAACCTGGAGTAAGAATCAGTGTAGTGCCCTGACTCCTTCATTTATTAGCTTTGTTACCCAAGGCAAATTACTCAACTACTGCTTTAGTTTTCTCACATTCAAAATGGGGAATTCCCTAATTATACAACCACTGTACAACAAAATGAATTACTGAAAACAAAACATGATCTCTATGTAGTTCAGGTTGGCTTTGAGCTCTCTAAAAAAATCAACTCATGTCTGTCTGTCTGTGGGTGCCCACAGAAGCCAGAAGAGGGCAGCAAAACCCCTGGAGCTGGAGTTAACATTAAACTCAGGAGCTGGGAACTCAAGATGAGTCCTTTGTTATTGGCCCAGTCCTCCAGCCTCTGGCACAGAACTTCTCAATCCTTCTGCCTCAACTCTACAAATGGGAGCTGGGATTATAAATTCGAACCACATCTGTCTGAGAAAACACATCTGATGGTCTTAAAATTGTGACCCAAACTGAATTCTGTAACACAGCTTTCAGTGATCTTCCAGTGTTCTAGCCTTTCAGCTGCACAAGTCAGCTATTTAAAATTTGTTGTGCTTAAAAAGCCTAGGAGGGCTTCAGTTTTGCAATCTCACATCAACCTCCAGAATGCTAAAGTATCTGCTTTATTTGTATTTGGGATGCTGGAGAAGGAAGGACTTACCATGCTACACAAGTATTCTTCTACTGACTACACTTTCAGGCCTCCTGGCTATTCACACTTAGCAGTTAAACTAATACAGTCTACTTCTCAGGATCTGAGAGAAGCCAAGACTGAACTGAAGACAACTTAAGTTCAGTCCCAGGATCCACAAGGTGGAAGGAGAGAACTGATACCACAGGTCATCTTCTGACTTCCACATATGTTCCTTTGGCGTATTCATGCCTACACCCCACATAAGCCAAAGAAATATATGTAATTAAGTAAAAGACCTAATTTTTCACAGATCACAGCAGAGAGTAGGACAAGCTATACAGTGGAGCTTGGAAAGTTCTGAATTAATCTGGTTAATATTCTTTAAAAGAGGTCCTATGAAACATGAGTACTTACTTTTTTCCTTTGTGGCGGGTTCTGAGGAGCAGATGGGACTCCTTCACAGGCTCTTTCACCGCTAGGTGACATGGATCCACGAGAGAGGTCTTTCATAAAACCATGTTCATATCTACTGGAAAAGCCTTCTGCAGGGGAACAATATCCTCCATCTAAATGTAAAGGCTTCCTGTCCCCCACCAAGGGGGACCCTCTATACAGTCCATCTGCTCGAGGCATAGCGTTCAAAGGGGAGTAGGCGTACATCAAGTTGAACTCTGTCCTAAATGCCTGGTCTGAGTTTCTCAGCAAGGTCTGAGGGCCATCTCCACTCCTGCTTGAGAAGCCAGCCTCTGAGGTTGGAACGACAGAGGGATGAGAAGTCAGGTCAGGATGACTACAGTTGAGCAGGGAAGGTCTATCAGCACAGCTGTGAGCGCTGGAGTCTGGGTATCCCACTTTTGTCAAATCCAGGTCTTTTCGGTGACAAAGCTGAAAGGATAAAAAAATCAACAGAGATATAGTGCATGGTAGAAAGGAAAAAGTCAAAGTGCAGAAAGGGAGGTAAAGGGGCACAGGTGTACAAGGGGAGGGATGGAAGCATCAGAGAGAATCATTAACATGTCAAGTCCATTGAGCAATGAAAAGTGCCCACAAGCCAGACTACTAAGAAATCTCAGTGTTTCCACATGAGAACACTGGGGAAGCGGGCACCAAGCAACTGGACAACAATCACTCTGGCCAACTGAAACACACTTGGGGGCTGGCAGTGCAGTCAGGGGCATATGTGAGACCCATAAGCACAATAGGAAAGGGTCTTAAATTGCTGGTTTCTGGTGTTATACATTACTAAATTAGTATTAATAGAATGGTGAGGGAAGGTGGATAAAAGTAGAAGGTAGCCGAAAAGTCAAGCATATAAATTACTGGTTAAGTAGGACTAGAATTAAAGATAGCAACCAACCTGTCCTTTGTAAACTTATACCTTGAGTAATGTTTCTCATGCAACTTTCTGTCTGCTCAATTCTTCTTGTTGTGTCCTCTGCTGCCTACCAATGTATAAAAGGACTGCTAATGCCTACCACTGAAATATCACTACACACCCGTGATAAAACCCACCTACTATTATTCCCTAACATCAAGATTTTCTCTATTAGGTCAATTGCCTACAAAGAAGGTACCAGAAATCCAAATACCACATCAAATATCAATTCCCTGCTATAATAGAATCTGTAGCAACCAAGGTCAGAACAACCTAAACTTTCCCAACACCCAGGAAATCAACAGTAAACTAGTGGAATACGATCTTTTCAGTGTCTTAATTATCTATAGAAAAGCCTACTGACTCAGAATTTGGTTAATTCTCAGGAAGTTGGGCCCTAATTATTTTAGAGTGGGATTAAAAATTATTTTCTAAAAGATAGAGATTATAATTTTCTCTTTAAGAGGAAAAAGGTTCCGTGTAGATTTATAGAGTTAATAATTACCACATTTGTCCAAAGTTTATAATAAAAGCTAACACTAAAATCTGAATTTAGGATCTTTACAGCAGAAGGGTTTCCAAGAAATGACTCATTGATAGCCTAAGAGGTATCAATTACTGTACAGCAACCATATCCCAGACACTGGAGAACAGAGAGTCTGTAACCCAGAATTCCTTGCATATTTACATGCAGTAAGGCACTCCAGAAAAGATGAAGGAAAGCTGAAGAAAGTTGGGTTCCCAAAGGAAGCTGCTTAACTATCACCCGAAGCCTAATGCAGAGCTGTCAGTTTAAGCCCCAAAATAAGTCGACAGCATGATGAATACTCAGACAGTGCCTACCAACTCTACTTTCCATGTTAACATGCAGACGTTATTCATTACTTCTGATAGCACACAGAATCTGTAACTGTTGAAGATTTTCTTCTTTAATGAAACTCTCAGTCACTGCTTCTCCCAAGTGACAGCAATAAAACCAACCCCACAACATATATACAGCTACTTAATTTTCCTTGGTCTACTTTCATAGCTCACAGAAGATTCAATCTATTTGCTATGAATGAGTGGCCGCCCTCCAGCCCAGTATCCCATTCACTCAGATTCCCAGCCCTTCCACACATTCAGGACCACATTCATGCACTCACTCTCAGCCACCATGTGTGATTGAGATTGTGTGATAACTACCTTTATGACTATACATAGGGGAGCCCTCAGGGAAAGAGTTCTAGAGGAGGGAAAAGCATCTTGTTATTCATCTACTTCAAGAACCAAAACACAAGACAAGCATGGGTATTAGTCACAACTTTTTTTTTTTGGAGGAGGGGGTAGGTGTGGTTAAGAATGTACAGGGAAAATGCTTAATTGTAGAACTCATCTCCATGGACAAAGTGATTTGTTAAATGCTTCCTGGTGTTGTTCCCCCCCACCCTCTCCAAGACAGGGTTTTTCTGTGTAGCTTTGGAAACTGTTCTGGAACTCACTCTGTAGACCAGGCTGCCTCAAATCACAGAGATCTGCCTGCCTTTGCCTCCCCAGTGCTGGGATTAAATAAAGGCTTGCGCCACCATTGGCTGGTTTTGTTACTTTGGTTTTTAGACAGGTCTTGGTGTCTTGGAAAGCACTTAAGGAAAATTAGGTATAATGTTTCATGCTGTAAGTAAACACCTCAAGTAGACTCAGGAAAGTTATAAGAAATGTTACAGTGTTAAATTTTTCTTTTTTTTAAAAAAATTTTAGAGGACTTGGGGTTTCTTATGGGATGGCAAGAGTACCATAACCCTTATTCTTCCTAGAGGAACTCTGTTCCTTCACCTCATACCCCTCTGATCATCATCTTTCTTCACTTCCTTACTAGCTTCAGACTTCAATTTTGAATTATCCAGGGGAATACCTGGGAACTAACAGAAGAGAGAGATGACCAGTTCCTCTTAGACTTGAACGACTCTACCAGAGTTACAATCCATTGTATTTTAGGGACTACAATAAAACAAAATACCTCCTCATCACACACACAAAAACCAACAAAAATACTATGTATATGTATATTTGTTCTGTGACCTACACTGGATAGAACATTTAGCTGAGGCAGTACCTCTCTATACTGGGGACTGAACAGTGAGCTCCTGATAGGGTGATATAAATGACAACAGGAAAGTGATGATGGCAGCTATAACAAGGACTCAGGATACCAGGGGCTGGAGTAAGGGGAAAATTCTCAATATATAGACTGTCAACAACTGTGGCCCAGATAGCAGACGTACGTCATGCCATAATAGGATATACTGAGCTGCTTCAGCAAAACAAGGTTTGGATAGTAAATGCTTTCCAGTGGGGAGGGTGCTGGATGTTCAAGACACACTAGAACCTGTGTAAGACAGAGTGTATGCACATGAGAGCACACCAAAAGGGAAAGGAAAGGTTAAGTAGGCATTGAAGTTGCTTTTATTCTTCCTCTAGATTCTTTCTCTTCCTGAGGAGCTCATTCTTGACTGTGTACCTCATCCCCTTAGTACTAGATAAGTTCCAAATGTTTGTCTCCTATTCAGAGTTTTTCCATTTTTACATTATATGTTTGCCTGCCTGCCTGCATGTCTGTGTTATCACATGCGTGCAGTACCTGGCAGGATCAGAAGAGGGCATTAGAACCCCAAACACTAGCATTATAGATAGGTGGGAGAGGCCATGTGGGCATATTGTGAATTCAAAGTTGAGTCCTGAAGAAAAGCCAGAGGTCTTAACTAGAGTCACTCTAGTCTGTATTTTATTTTACTTTTAAATTTTTTTAACAGAAAATTTTATTTCAACACTTTCTTCTTCCAAATAACTGTACATTGGAAGAACAATACAGCAGTTAAGTTTCGGATTGTATCACCTTTCAATATATTATTTCCTTTTTAGACTAAGAGCTGTCTTCAAACTGAGGGGTTTTAGATGTATGGCCTAGGCCCAACTCGCTGTGTTACAGTTTTGATGAAAAAAGCTTGCAAACCAACCTTTCTGTACTCAAATGTAGAAAAAAACCATTGCTATCAGAATGATGACAAAGACTCCCCCCCCCCCCCCCTCTGTGTATGTTAAACCTGCATGTATGTCTGCGTACCATGTGCCTATGGAAAAGAGTATCAGATCCCTGGAACTGGAGTTAGAGGGTTATGAGTCACACCACATGGGTGCTTGTAATCAAAGTCCAGTCCTTGGCAAGAACATCAGTTATTCTGAATTGCTGAGCCCCTAAAATAGTTTAACTTATTTTTAAAAATTATATGTGAATGCATATGTATGTGTCTGTATGTTAGTGCAGGTGCCTAAGGAAGACATAGAGGGAGATCCATCCCTTGGAGCTGGAGTTACAAGTAGTTGGAATCCACCCAATTTGGGTGCTGGCAATGGAAGCTCGACTGCTGAGCCATGTCTTTAAATCCTATTTTTAATGTTTAAAATTTTACATTTATTTATTTTATGACTCTGTGGTGAAGCCAGAGGTTCAACTTGTGGAGTTGGTTTTCTACTTCTACCATGTGGGTTGCTGGGCTGAACTCAGGTGGTCAGACTTGGCAGCAAGTAGCTTTACTGATGAGCCAGCCTGCTTCCTGGTATTTTAACTGTACGCTTAGACTGAGATTCACCAAAATCCATGTTCTTTCTCTTTTAAAAGATCTTGCATTTACATAGCATTTTATCATTATTACATGCAGCAAGGGATAGAAAATATGCTGAGTATAAACTTGCTTGTTTTGGAAGACTTCTAGTTTCATTAATTATAACGTTAATAATGAAGCTTAACCTAACCTGTCATGATAAGGTGCAACTCTATTCCTATAACTGATTGCACTCCAAGGATAATTTCTTTTTAGGATACTGTACCATGAAATTCTAATTGCTAACTGAAAGTTTAACTATTAAGCAGAAAAAGTTACAATGGTCAAAATTCTGCTTTAATATCTGATTAAAAAGAGTTGACAGTGGAATATAATTTCACTGGGAAAATCAAATGTAACCTGGATGACATTTTCCCACCCAGAAATGCCTGCTCTATATTACATGAATAACGACTGAGTTAGAAAAGAGGACATTGCTCTGCTTTCACTGTTGCTAGATCTTTTACATTAGTCAAAGAAGAATCCAGGTGTTATTAATCCTTACACACTTATAAAAGCTTCAACAAGAGTGTGGCTGTTAGACATTCAGCTCTATCAAGACAACAACAGAGAAAAGAAAATCAGACTTTTTAGTGGGTGAATTAAGTTGTCCCCCACCACAGAGTATCTATTTAATTAAAGCAACATACATGCAAAAGATGGGTTTTAATACAAATGGATTATAGTCACATCTTCCATTTGAACTTGAATACTAAAGTTATTGAGTATAACTTTTAGAAACAGTTTACTACATATACTTCTAATGTAATCCAACCTTTAAAGCATGTTTCTAGCCTTTTAGTCTCTCAGTCCTAACACATTATAACACGGAGGGAAAGTAACCTGGAGTGGTAAAACCAAAACAAAACAGCAGCAACAACAACAACAACAAAAAAAAACAACAAACACATTCACCATAAGCCATACCCCAGTATTTCTTTTTTTTTTTTTTAAGATTTATTTATTATGTATATAGTATTCTGCCTACATATATCCTATAGGCCAGTAGAGGGCATCAGATCTCATTACAGATGGTTGTGAGCCACCATGTGGTTGCTGGGAATTGAACTCAGGACCTCTGGTAGAGCAGTCAGTGCTCTTAACCTCTGAGCCACCTCTCCAGCCCTACCCCAGTATTTCTAAGTCTCCGTCTCCTGAGGCCATAGTGGAGCTACCAAAGAACCTGCAAAGACACTATATAGTTAAAAGGTCTTAAGCACACAGATGTGAGCCCACAGTGCAGTCTGAGTGCCCAGGCTTGGGAAACTAATGGGGTACCACAGGCACCTAGACATTTCTTTTGACTGATACATAATAAAGATGAAGATCTAGCATACTTACTACCTAAAATTAAGGAGACTGAAGGACTGAATGCCAAAAGACAAATAAATGGGATCTCGGCGGCACTGTCCCTATTTTGGCAAGAACAGGGGCTGCCAAGCAAGAGGCTACCAGCTACCAGTTCACAGTGACTCTAGGTTTTCTTTATTTCCCCAGAGTTCAAGTGAATATATTTTCTTTATAGGCATGTTAATGAATTTCACAACACACACACACACACACACACACACACACACACACACACACACACACACACACGACAAATCATCTCATAAATTTGCAGTGGTCTAACCATGGGTTTTCTTAATGCGATGAAGAAGGAAGACAGTTAAGAAACACCTGAAATGATATATGAAGAGTAAGTGTAAATAATGATTTTCATATCAATCACTCCCAACAACCAAACCCCAATCACCTCAAACTGCAGAGGAGTGTTGGAGCGACTAGCAGTAGTAAGAGATGCGATTGGTGAGAACATGAGGCTGTATCCATTTCGACACTCCTCTTCTCCTGGGTGAGTCTGGCCAGGTGTGGACAGCTGGGGACTCTTTGAGCCTGAGCTGGAAGGGGGTGGTGTAACTGGAGACAGAGGCCGAAGCAACTTGGTGATATTCTGCTCCATCAGATAGCGAGACTTCCATTTCTTTAAAGGGCTCAGTAAGTCTGTGAAACACAAAACTTGGATGAGAACTGAATCATATTTTACTGTAAGGCAAGGTAGCAAAGGGTTCTGTAATTGGTCCTTCTTCATAACTCTTCTTATGCCTCATCCCTTTATCTTCTCTACTCAAACCCAAAGCCTAAACATACTTCTAATCACTACAATGAATGTAACTTTGGAAGCATGCTATGTCCCAGAGAAACTCCACATGAGTCTGAACAATTTTAATGTGAGTACTTAAACCATTCTCTACTTCTGTACCACCACCTGCTGGGTTGTCACACCTCTATCCATCTTTCCTTATTTATCCGTGTACTCTTTCAGCAGCTCTTCCAGCAAACACAGTAGGAGACACACATGATCTTAGACTCTTACCTAGCTCCTAGTGGTCAAATGTTGAACACTAGGAGCTAGAAACAGTTCCTATAAAAACTTCTCAACTACTAAAAACAAAACAAAACTCCTTCTGATTAGACTAACTGTATTCTTAGGTACACACAAAAAAAGCAAGTTACCATACTAAATATTTTAGTGATTATGTTTTGTATTTGATGTAGTGTAGTAACTTGTGTTTAAGAGGACCTTCAGGAAAAACATATCTCAGAGGAAAAATATACTTTTACTCATTTATAGTTAAAAATCATTAGTATACATTACATGCAAAGCTAGGTGTGTAAAGGCCACTATATATTTATTCTCTTTTCAAAGACCTTAGAGAATACATGTAAAATACGTTTGTTCTTACCAGTATGATCAAATTTGACTATAACCCCACCACTTTTGAGGCTCAAGTAGTTACAAACAAAGGGCCTTTGAGATATCTGACAAGTGAAGGTGCTTGTGGCTCAATCCCTGGAGCCCATATAAAGGTGGAAGCAGAGAACCAGAACCAACTCCCAAAAGTTATCTTCTGAACTCCACATGCATACCATGGCCCCTCAGTAAGAACAAAAATTAAAAAAAATATAAATTACCCTTCAAGGTATGTAAAGTCAGATATAGTGTCAAGGGGCAGTAGTCCCAGCTACTCAGGTGGGTGAGGTAGAAGAATTTTTGAGCTTAAGAGTTGAAGGCTAGCCTAGGCCTGAACAAAACTATGGATTCCATTCTCAGAAAACAAAACAAAAACCAAAGTTGTCTTGTATACCAGGCATTGTACGGTGTACTGGAAATGAAAATTTAACATGTCTATAAATCCTAGCATTACTGCTATTTTCATCACCCTATATTGAAGATGAAGACTAATATATAGAAATAAAAACTAGATGTTGTAGCACCTGGTCCATGTTTCCCTAGCCTATATGCTACTGAAGACCAAGTTACCCTAGACGGGAGCTTCTGCAAACAGAGCTTCCACCTGTAACCATCCTGCCTTACAGTCTTAATAAAAGCATATTAAACTATAGCCCCATGGCTTGGTGGGAACAATGATCAGAGATGTGCTTAAGAACATCACTCTGGTGATATAATGGTATGGAACTAGAACTGTGAAGCTACTGGACTCAACAGAATAACCAATACAAAGAAGTATGAGGCAATGATTATGTTTAAGTGGACAGGATATTTATTTTTCTGTTTTCTCAGGATTTTTCATTTCCCTACACTGAAAAGAGTAACTTTCCAATTAGCCTATAAAGCATGTGTTGCTTTACTCTTAACATGCTTAGGTACAAAAAACAAATAAACATGTAATTCAAGACTAACCTGCACAGTAACTTTTAAACACTTCTGAAGAGTTCAAACCCAATCTTTAAGAACCCTGTACTGGGAGTTCAAAAATTTTAACTACTAAAGACTTATTTTGTAGTAAAGATCACTGTAGGAAAGTTTGAGGAAGCAGCCATACAAATGAATGAATGTGATATCTATTTAAAGATATTTACTAAACACTTAGGATGCTATCTTCAACAGACAGACCTAGAGACTGCTGGAATTCACAGATCAGTAGTCTGTCATCTCTTTTCTGATTTTTTTTGTATGCAGCTGTCAAATCTTATGTCTAACATACACATACACTCATCGTTTAAAAAACGTCGACTCAATACTTCCCAAGATTATGTAAACAAACAACCATGCATTTAAACCCACAAATGCAAGTTAAAATGATTTCCCACAAATTTCTCTAATAAGGAATAAAATTTTCTAAGTCTCATTCTTTGGGGTTAGCATGGGTTTTTGAAATAGGGTCTTACTTTGAAGTGACCTTGAACTGGCCATGTAATTCAGGCTGGCTTCAAACTAGCATCCTTCTCCTAACTTCCAAAACCTGGAAATACAGGCATGTGCTACCATGTCTAATTTATAAATACCCTTTAAAAATGAGTAAATGACATTAATATTGCCAAAATTTAACCTGTACTAAATATTCTCCTTTACTGCAATTATAAATACTTCAATGACTAAAAATGTTGTTCTCTATCCTTTTTTTCTGTACTTATTATTAGGACAAATATAGGGCTTTTTGTTGTTGTTGTTAAAGAATGACTACGAGGCTGGGAGCTATGCAAACTTGAGAATGTGAGTTTGAATCCCCAATACCAATATGAAGAGTCAGATATAGCTGCACTCTTGTCTTGTAACCCCAGTGCTGGAGGCGGAAGTGGACCAGACTATTAGGGCTTGCAGATCACCAGCCTAGCAGCAGATTATTCAGTAAGAGGATGTTTCAAAACAAATAGCACAAAGAGCTATAGGTCTGCTCACTGCCTCCTCATTCTTCATGATGAACACCCACACATTTACATATATTTACTACCTTTGTATTTATTGTGTAAATTATCTGCCCATATTCAGCATACATTGTATGTGGGTTTTTTCTTGTTTTATAATGTTTTATAAGAGTTCTATAAAGATGTTGACTGTCAAAAATGTTACAAATATACCTTTTCAGCTTGTTTGCTCTTAAAATGTATTTACTGGGACTAGAGAGATGGTAGTGGTTAAGATCATTGGCTACTCTTGCAGGGGGACCAGGTTCGTGGTTAGTACCCACATGGCAGCTCATAGCCATCTCTAACTTCAGTTTTAGGGAATCTAATGCTGTCTTCTGAACTCCACGGGCACTAAGCACACATGTGGTGTATGTACATGATAGGTATAGGCAAAATATAAATCTAAAAAGTTTTTATTGTCTTTATTACAAAGCTTTTATTAGCTAAATGTATCTGTCATTTATCTCTTGCTTGTTACAATTAAGTCTTAGCAATCCCTAAAACTATGAAAATGTCACTTACTGATCTATGACCTTTAAGTTTAACTTTTAATTCCTATTTGGCTTTTAAAAATATTTCATGTCATATATAAATGTATATGGATGCATACATGCAATGTTGAGCACTTCAAAGTCAAATGACAACTTGGGGAGTTGATTCTTTCCTTCACCATGTGGATCTCAGGGATTGAGTCCAAGTTCTCAGGTTTGGCAGTGTGTCCCCATTTTTTTTTTTAAAATGATCTCAATATATTGAGTCTGTAACTCAGTATGCTTATGTGTGTTTGAGAGCAGGTTCTCACCATGGCCCAGTATGTAGTCCAGGCTGAGATGGAACTCACTGTTGGCAATTTTTCTGCCACAGTCTCCCAAGTGTTGGGGTTATAGGTGCAAAGCTTTGAGGGTTCAACTGCAGGACACCCATACATGCTGGGTAAACACTCTGTACATTTAGCTATATCCCTTACCTAATTTATACTTAAGAGGAAAAAAAAGTGTCCATTTATACTACACCTGTGTAGAGGCCAGAGGTAACTTTTGGGAGTTTGTTCTCTTTTTACCTCCATAGCCTGTGCTTTTGTGGCCTGTCTCCACAACACCATCTCACCATGCACTTGCTTTTTACACGGTTCTGGAATCTGAATTCAGCTGCATCCCACACATCCTGCTTTTTTTACACTGTTGTAGAATCTGAATTCAGGTCCTCAGGCTTGTGAAGCAGGTACTTTTAGTCTCTGAGCCATCAACCCTTGACACCCTAAATTATACTTAAAATTAAGTTTAGGGAGTTGATTCCTACTCCACCTTTCTAGTAGGTAGCAAATACTAGCACTTTTCCTTCTTTGCAAATCTTTTGTAACAAAAACAGCTATAACTGGGTTTCTCTGTGGAGTCCTGGTTGTTCTAGAACTTGCTCTGTAGATCAGTCGGGCCTCCAAACCCAGAGAGATCTGCCTGCCTCTGACGTAAGTGCTTCGGTTAAAGGCATATACCACCATGCCCAGATAGCTCATCTAAAAGTTTAGTTTTCATAATAAACACAGCAGGCAAATGTTTTAGATAAATTCATTAAACAATCATACACATGACACTATCAAATTTATGAGTGGATGTTGCTTTCTCCATTTCAAATGTCAAAAAAAAAAAAAAATATCAAGGCAACTTTATATTCCTAAGAGAATTGGTCATATATAACATCCTTTAAACCTCTTACAGATTCAAGGAGATGAGTAAATCTAATTCACAAGTGACACTTTCTCTTGATCTAAGATCAATTTGATAAAACCAATCAAGTATAAACTATTTAAAAAATTGTGGTAACAGATATCAAATAAAAGGCTTTTCTACCACTACCACTGGGTGAGGACCTCAAACCAAGAATAAAAATTAAAAGGGCCTGTGAGATGCCCCAGAAAGTGAAGGTTTGCTGTCAAGGCTGATTACTTGAGTTCAACTCTCAAGATCCACAAGGTAGAAGGAAAACAACTGATTCTTGCAAGATGTCCTTTGAAACTACAAATGTGTAAGTGAATGTGTGCACACAAGTAGACACACACACTCTTATACTTCTTTAAATGTTAATGATAATATATTTCATCAAGGTCATGTAGATGAACACAGTTCAAAATCACAAATTCTATTACTCTTTAATCAGTTGGAGTTTGTCTTTTTAAAAATTTGTCTATGTAATTTTGCAACTATTAGCAATTATGAATATTCTGTACACAATTATTTAGTGTCTACATCTTTATAAAGGACCTACAACTAGTGAGTTTAGGATTATAAATATTTTTAAAGCATATGAACAGATTGGTTTTTGTCCTTTATTTGGCTTTTCAAGACAGGGTTCTCTGTGTAGCCCTGGCTGGCCTAGAATTCAGAGAATCACCTGCTTCTGCCTCCTGAGTACTGGGATTAAAGGTGTGGGCAACCACTACCTGGCTCTTGCTGTTCTATTGTTTTACTGAAAAATCATGTTATTACTATATTAATTCAAAGACAGTAGGACCACAAAAACAACAGTTAATACTATTTGAATTTAAGTATTGGGTGTGGTGGTACATACCTCCATCTGGCATATAGGAGATTAAGGCAGGAAGATGGCAAGTTTGGGGCTAGTCAGGATTACATAGTGAAACCTTGTCTCCAAAAAAAAAAAAAAAAAAAAAAAAAAAACCTGAAACAAATCAAAACCTATCAACCAAAATAAAAAGAACCCAAAAATAGTAAGAGAAAATATTTTAATACACTGGCAGAGGATCCAACCATTTAACAATCTCTCAAGTAGTTGAAACTCCAGAGCAATTTACCATACCTCTATTTCACAGCCCTAATCTAGCTGTTTTGTTCCATATTCTACTTTGCTCTTGCAGATGTGCTATGATAACTCAGCCATTATGGTCACAGGGAAGGTAATTGTATATTTTTAGCAAAGTACTTTATAACTACCTTTCCAAGTTTTATTTGAAAAATTTTAGATTAGCTAAGAATCCAATTTTTAAATGATGCTTCCTTGGAATCTGTTGGAGGAGAAAGAATATGGGTGCACAGAATTTATTCTTCCCATTAGTGAATACGGAATTTCCTTTATGTGTGAACTTAAAAAGTATTTTCAATAATTTTTTTGCATCACATATCCAAGTACGACCATTCCCAGATTGTTTCTTAGCTTTGTTAACCTTGAGGCTGAAAAACCTGTCTTCATTAATTTTCTTAGTATTTAAGTCATATTTACTTCTAACCAAGGACTTTACTCAATTGTTATTAGTTCCAAACTTTTTGGTTACTATTAAGGTGTCCCTAGGGTCATATAAATGTTATTTACAAACAAACATATCTCTTCCCTGTGTCAATGGTAATACTTCTTTTTATACAATTTTAGTTTCTAGCATCCTCTGACTTTTCCTTTTGACAGCCTTACTATATATAGACCAGGTTGGCCTCAAAAACAAGATTTTCTCACCAGTCTTGATTATTGGGATACATATTAGGTGCTGTTGGGAGCAGTGAGACCCCAGATCTTGAATTTCTTGTAATCCCCTGATCTGAGTGCCTACAGCTGCTCTGAGCACGAGACCTTCAGGAGTTCTTGATGGCAGGGGAATGGTTTCTGGTGGGTTTGGCTGGGGCGTGGCTATCTCTATATAATCTGCCCCTGAACACAATAAAGGGGGCATTCTTGAGGAATTCAAGGATGACCTGTGTCTCTGTCTCGCTGTCTGTGTGTGTGTCTGTGTATTTTAACCTCCAGCCCTTTGCCCGAAGCTCGGTAACAGGGTTCAAGCGCACCAAATGCAGACACGGGGGTGTGGTGTGCGGCAAGGCGCAACCACACCAGAGGAATAATTTATTATTTTTAATCTAGTTAGTTCATACTAGACAAGAACAAGTATTCTGTGTAGCAATTTCTATTATGGGTCTGATATTAAACTAAGCACTTTATAAATAATACTACTGAGCTTATTAGCTTTAAAGCAGGGATTGCTATTCTTACTTTACAGATGACGATCAGAGACATTTAGGAACATCATACAGTTTAAGGATACAGAACTGGATTTCAAACGAAGATCTGTTTGATTTTTCCTACTGTATCATATATTTCCTCACTCTCTTCATCAACTTTCCTTAGTATTCTTGCAAACAAAGCTTTTTGAAACACAACAAGGTAACTCCTTATGACTCACACCACATTTAAATGATGACTACTGATGGGTTTCTTTATGTAACTCTTTTCTTCTGTTTATATTGATCCTTAAGGGCAAGGTGTGTTCTGAGATGTTTCTCATTGCTTGCTAGGATGTAGGTAGAAATGTAATAAAGGTTGGTGACTAACAGTGCTAATTCCATTCCACTGAGGACATGTGGTAACAAAGACAATTTCTAAGTATGTGAAAGCCAGGAAATGAACTGCTGTATAGTTATTGTTCTCTAAGATTAACTATCTATATACCTACACAACATACCCAACAGATAGAGGGAGTCACATTTTACATCCAATTCAGCTATTCTAACTACACTCTAAAAGCTGTCTAAAAGTTGACACAATTGAGGGAAATCTGCTTCAAAAATTATGTTTAATCAAACCTGAATCTGTCTCAGTAGATGAACTAGTAAAATTCTATTAAACTCCATAATAATCAGCAAGTCAACAAATAGTGGTTTAAGAAGAGCAATCCACAAACCCCCAAAACAATGTAAAGCAAAACTCTGAAAAATTATATTAGCAATAGCCTTAACTTGAGTTGTAGTAACTAATGTATTTTGTAATCTGTGTTTTCTGTTGAGATAGGGTCTTGCTAGGTACCCCAGGCTGGTCTTGAACTTGCAGCAATCATCTTATCTTACTTCCTCCACTTTACTGTTTATGGTATGTCTGGATTAAATAATATTCAGAAAACTGATTTAGAGGTAAGCTTATGGAAATCACAGAAAATGATTTTATTTATTTCTTTGAGTCAGAATTGAAACAAGGGCACTACAAAAGCTAAAAGTACATGTTCTACCACTGAGCGACAACCTCCCATCCCAAGGACATACTAATTATGCTGATACTGCAGAATTTCGGCAAAAAGGAGAAAAAAACTAGGCAACATGTGAAGACAAAGATGGTGGTACATATCTGAATTTGAGCACTGGGGAGGATGAATTTGACACCAGCCTAGATTAAACAGAGAAACCTTGTGCAGTAAATACAGAAACAAAAAGGTATCATAAGTCAATGTACCAATGTTATCTGTCAGAGGTCTGCAATAAAACATGGTGAAAGACAATGGATCAGAAGATTTAAAGCCAAGTCATCTCAGGAATTTAATTATGTCTTAGGGGCAAATCTTTGGGGAAAAAAACAACAACAATGATTCCTCATAATCTCATTATTTCCAGCCCCGTTTGCCAGATTCCACCCAACAAGCCACTTTACATTTTCGTTTTCTTCCTGAACATTAGCATTCCACCACTTTCTACTGCCTCCCCTTATAAAATACAAATAAAGATTTCCTAAACTTACTACTTTAAACGTATCTAACCTTTTTTATAACCATTTCTGCTGTTATCTGTATACTGTCTAGTTCCTTCTTTGTCGTCCTGGGAAAACTGATCCCTGACTCGAGATCTTTCTCTTCCTCTGTAAAGACAGATGTAAAGTAACTATTTAGAGAACACACTATTCCTTTTTATATCAGAGTACCAACACTGAAATTTTTACTGTGAACCTCACATGGTAACTGTTTCATGTCAAATTGATAAAAAGATCAGATACATACCTGCATTGTCTTTACAGATACTAGAAGAATTACTATTCTCATTACTTTGGTATAGTTGCTGTGTTCTTGACTCTTGGGGCACAGATGATGTCTGAGTCATCCCTTCTTCCAAGGCTTGCTTTATCCAGCGCTAAAATGGGGAAAAAAAAAACAGAGAATCTTAAAGAAACGTTTAAAGCTATGTAGGACATCTGTTTCAGTGCACTAACCAGATCACTACACACCAACTGGTGAGAAATGCAACAAAAATACATTCACACAGCTTCATTGTCAAGTGATTTTGGACAGGTTCTTGGGTGTGCAACCAAGGCTGGCTTTAGCTGTCCTTTCCTTTTTCTTTAATGAAGATTATTTTTGAAATGTCTCATGCAGCCTAGGCTAGCCTCAAACATGCTGTGCAGCTAAAGATGACCTTGAATTTTTGATTTTCTACCCCACTTTCCAAGCTATAATTAATCGCTTCTACCAATATACAAAGTTTATGTGGCGCTAGGGACTGAGCCAAGGGAGGCAGTTTACCTACCAAATTATATTCCCAGTCCTCACAGTCAAGTCAGTTTTTTTCTACTAGGTAAAAATGAAACAATCTGAATTATAAAATGGTATCCTATCAATCAATAAAAAATGGTAACCACTCAACTTTGCACAGTTTAGGATAGCATTACTGTTTAAATATAGGCTGACACTTTTCAAGGTTTATAAAGAACCCTCCTATTACTTTTATTTAGTAGATAATATGCAATCTGAATGTATGAGAAAAAACAACGTCAGAAGAAAACTTGCAAAAATTATAAGGTAACACTATAAGGAATTTTACTTTGTTTTTCCTATTTTTTCTTTTCTTTCTTCCTTTTTTTTTGTTATTGTTTTTTCGAGACATGGTTTCTTTGTAGCTAGCTCTTGTAGACCAAGCTGGCCTTGAACTCAGAGATCTACCTGCCTCTGCCTTGCAGAGTCAGGCAGATTAAAGGCTTACACCAGGCTTGTAATTTTGTTTTCTTAAGATAAACAGTTCTAAGTTGCTCACCATTCTACCCTGACAGCAGACAGATCCAATTACAATAAATACCAATTTTAGCCAGACTGTCTCCAAATAGAAAAGGGGAACTATTATAATGTCACATCTTTAGAGAACATATACCACCCCGTAAGTAAATAGTCTCTTCAACAGAGTAGTTCTAAATTTGTGGTTGCTCAATTCTTAGAACCTGAGACAATCCAGTGAAATTTTACTATCAAAGAAACCTCTATCATGCAAATATCTTTGTTGTCTATCAAACCCAAGGAAAAAAGTAAACAGAGATAAATGAGTATATTTTAAAAAAAAAGATATCCAGAGTCACTTGAATGACATTAACATTCTAGGACATGACAAAATGTTTAAAAGCCAAGAATGAGAGTGACATGCTCTCTCATACAGATTCCCAACACACAGGTTATCAGAAGCACAGTTCCTTAGAATGTAGAGGAGACCTCTGAGGTCATCTTAGTCTAAAACTCTTTTTCATAGATGGATGAAAACTAGCCTGGGAGTACAAGTGAAAAAATCCTTCATTATGAATATACAAGTTTTTATTTGTATTATATAAAAGTTATTAAGCTATTACAAATTTATTTTTCCATACAAAGCGGATGACAAACAACTCAAATTTGAAGATCCCTATCCTCCCGAAATAATTGAAGAATTTAAAAAAGTTATTAAAAAATTTTCAGTGAGCCGGGCGGTGGTGGCGCACGCCTTTAATCCCAGCACTCGGGAGGCAGAGGCAGGCGGATCTCTGTGAGTTCGAGACCAGCCTGGTCTACAAGAGCTAGTTCCAGGACAGGCTCCAAAGCCACAGAGAAACCCTGTCTCGAAAAACCAAAAAAAAAAAAAAATATTTAAAATTTCCAGTGTTTGGAAGCCACTGAAGAGTTTACATTCTAGATCTTATGACTACAAAAAAGGGAACATAAAACTAGATGGGACACGGAGAAGTAAGATGCTGTTAGGCTTGCCTCTAAGGCTAAACACAATTATTGCCTTCATAAAAAAAGAAACATAACCATTACTTTGTACAAACAAACAATAACAACAAAAGGTGTGTGTGTGGGGAAGGGGTCAACCAAGGTTGAGGATGGTCACAGAGTCTTGGATAATATGAGGTTCAGTTAAATTAATTTTCTATCTGTTGCCAATGGAGATTCTATAGATCTCAAAATTAAACCAAGTTAGGTGTTATGGTTCATGCCTTTAAACCCGGCATTCAAGAGGCAGAGCGAGGCAGAGCCAGGCAGATCTCCGTGAGTTTGAGCAAGGTTAGCCTGTTCTATTCAGAATTCCAGGACAGCATTATTTTGAGATTATCTTTTAAAGTAAACAAATAAAAAAAATTTGGAGCATATCAAGATAAACAGACCTCAGAGAAGGCTGATGAGAAGGATTAGTGAGTAAAAATATTTGTTGCTAAATACCTGACAACCTGAATTTAATATAAAGGTAAGAGTTATCCTCTGACTTCCAATGATAACTACCTGCCCACACACATAGTAATAAAACACAAAAGCAAGAGCTCAAACAAATGGATTTTCTACTGAATATAAGTCAGTTATAAACACATATTGGTTTGTTTGCTTGGGTCTCTGTTTACTGGAAAAACAAGAACAAAAAAATTACAATCCCATATTGCAATTACCAAGAAGGTATTTCAATAGTTAGTCTACATTACTTATATCTTTATATTAATCTCTACTAAATTATCATCAACCTTCCTTAAAACAAAGAAACCCAAAATCAAACAGATTAACTTTATTTTCTATGTAAGTGTTTTGCCTGAATGTACATGTGCATGTATATGACTGTATGCAGGTCAGAAGAGTGCATCAAATCTCCCGGAACCAGAGTTACAGGCAGCTGTGAACCACCATGTGAGAGCTAGGATTTGAACCCAAGTTTTCTGCAAGTGCAACAAGTGCTCTTGATTGCTGAGCCATCTCTCCAAAGCCCCTCATCAACTCTTCTTAATAGTTTTTACTGCCTGGCTCGATGAAAATGCTTTACACTACACCTACATCTTGATTGTCTTTTTTAAAAAGGTGTTTTTCTTAGTATATATGAACTATATATAGCAATGGGTCTCATGAGTTTGCCATATACGTCCATAATGAATTTTGAACATGCCCTTACCATTCATTCTTTTTTTTTTTTTTGGTTTTTCGAGACAGGGTTTCCCTGTAGTTAAAATTAGAGCCATCACATCCATCCATCCATCCATCCATCCATCCATCCATCCATCTGTCTGTCTGCCTATTATGTTTACAATATTCTGTCTGTGTGTATGTCTGCAGGTCAGAAGAGGGCACCAGACCTCATTACAGATGGTTGTGAGCCACCATGTGGTTGCTGGGAATTGAACTCAGGACCTTTGGGAGAGCAAGCAGTGCTCTTAGTGGCTGAGCCATCTCTCCAGCCCCCATTCTTTCTTTTTCTCCTCCCTCTCTTGCTAATCTTTTTTTGTAATCTTTTTTTTTTTTTGATTACTTTCTTTTTTATTTACTTTTAAACTTACTAAGAAGAGTTTCAAATTAAGGCTTATTTACAGAATCACCTTGCCTAGTACCACTAAAGAAAATACACCCCTGGCCATTAACAGAGTATGCATCCTTAGGGAGAGATAGGGTCTTTCTTTTCTAGTTTTTAATACATGTCAAAAAAGCTGTTAGGATTCTGCTGTTCCTTAGGAGAAAAAAAAAGTTAAGCAGGGTGGTGGCAGCACATGGTTTTCATCTCAGGAGGCAGAGGCAGGCAGATCTTTCCAGGTTCGAGGTCAGCCTGGACTACAGAACACATTCCAGGACACAGAGAAACCCTGTCTTAAAAACTAAAAAGCTAAAAATTAAAACAAAACCCCAACATTATAATTGTGTATATGGGTCTACGTAGATGTTAGAGAACAATGCTGTGGAATAGTTTTCTCCCTCTACTTTTACCTCGGTTCTGGGGATGGAATCCATGTTAACAGGTGACAAATGTTTCTCCACTTAACCATCACATGAGCTTCCTGCTATTACTCTTAATGAAGAATTGAGCAATGTAGGCAGACTGGGTCTCAGTTTTGCCATTCTATATGTAGGAGTTCTACCACTAACTATAGCCAGTAAATCATGTTTTATTTTTTGTTGTTGGTTTTCTTAATACAAGATTTTGCTATGTAGCAGGGGCTAGCAATATAACAATCTTACGTCAGTCTTCTAAATGATGGAACAGCAGGCATGCACTACCATAACAACAACCATTGGTTTGTACAGCAATGTTGTTGATAGTATCTTCAAGATCCAAGACAAGTCAGTTGATCTGAGTGACTTGGTATAAGCAAATTCCGTAGAGACTCAACTCACCTTCATTACCTAGACAAAACTCCTATAGTAAACAGCATTTTGAAAACTATTGCTATTTATGACACCAAGTTACCTATGTTATTGCATCATGCAAAATCCCTTTGACAAGGATCTTGTGGTCAAATATCTCAGAATTTCTTCTACATGGAAATTTCTGACACAATACAAATGCATGCGTTACTCAGGTAGGTATGTCAATTAAAGCTGCAGTGTGCTACTGATTTAGCAGCACTGCCCTTTCTTTATGTAGATGCCTGCAGCAGTCCTCCCTTCCACATCCTATGCCATTTTGGCTGATCCTTCATTTTCCCAACTCCCAAGATACAACTTATGTTCTTGGGGAAAAAGAAAATTAAGTTTGGAGGAACTAGGGAAGACCTGCCTGGAGTTGGAGACTTCATCACATCAAATAAGCTACATGCAGCATCCTCATGAATGTGGTGCCAGTGGAGGAGGGCAATACAGACAGTGAGGGAGGCAGCCTGAATCCAGATCTGAGGATTAGAGAAAAGGGTATTCCAGGGAACAGAACTCTACCTATAGAAAGACCTAATGAAGTATGCCCCATGATTCTGAAAAGCATTATAAGTTTGAAGAACAATCTATTTCCAAAACAACTACCGAACACTGCTGCTACTAGACCCAACTAGAGAGTCACAGAAAGGCAGACAGTCTTTTACAGCATGTTCCATATCTCTAGGGAACAAGAAGTCTAACCCACTGTTATCTGATCAAGTAACAGGAATTATGTCAATTATGAGATGATTTTTTTTCTCTAAACACCTTCAAGAAGTAATAGTGATTGATTACTTAGCTACAATCATAATCGTGTCCATTTTTATGGCTACATCAATGCTTTAAATATTTGGGGCCCAATATCACACAATAATCACAAATGGCCATGTTAACCAGTACCACAAAACCATTTACAAAATACATCCCTTCTATCAATTGCCTTCTGCTCTCACTCACTAACATGTAAAGATTCCCGGTAAGGTAATACCGAATAGTCACAAATTAGAGCACCAAAATGCAGCACACATTCCATCTTGGTCATTGTGGCTCCTGATGTGTTAATGTTCATTTTTAATAACTAAGAAAATATAAACTGATAGTTATCTTGAGACTCATCAGCAGCTAGTTATGTAAAATATACAACTATATGCATCATCTAGTATTATAACACATTTTCATCCACAGGAAGGTAAGCATACACATGCACACACATACCTTCTTACAGGAGCTGAATGTGCCATCAGGCAGAAGGGGCCTTCGACGCCTCTCGGGCATAAAGGGTGAGCCAAAGCGAATGTAGTGTTTGGGGGTGGTACAAATTAACGGGGAATGAATAAGACCCGGTAGCATGTTGAGGGTTGTTGCCAACACAGTTGGGTCAGTGGTGATACGTAAAGGACACTCAACAGGACATTCTTGCTTCTCTGCTTTGTCATTCAACCATTCTGTAACTAGATACTAAGGTTAAAAAAACAAACAAATCATTAACACTAGATAAGTAACAGCCATAAGGAGCAGTAGTGTAGTTCACAAAGACAAACCTCATCTAAAAGCTAAAACAGAAGCAACAACCATCGTGAGGATGTGTGGTTTCTTTACCCTCTCTGTGCTCATAAAGAAAGAACACCTTCAGTTACCAGTATTTAAGCTCTGTCTATAAAATCAAGCGAACAAAAAGTAAGTAGGATGGTTTCAGCTTTTAGCATAAATGATTTTTATCTAGAATGTTCAATCTATAATTCTAAGATTATTTCTTTTCTGGGGACTTACTATAAACACTCTTATTTTACTAAGACACTCTTTGTCTGACCCGATTTATACTGTCACTTACCTTTTTGGTTTTAGGGTATTTAGATGCAGCACGGATGACATGCGATCCAGTAGCTGATACCACAGTTGGTTCAGACCCCGTTAACTGTCTGTTCTCTCCTGAACTGTCTGTGTTTCCAGCTTCAGGAGCAGTTACTAAGCTGTTACTTCCTCCTTCATCCAAGGCAGCTTGTGAAAGCTCTGCCTGCTGTGCACTGGCCTGCTTCTGGCGTTTTAGTCTTTGGGCTGAACTGGTCCGGTACCGAGAAATTCGACTCTTAGGTCGGGGTCTAGAAGGCTTAGCTGGAGGTGGTTTGGGGATTGGTTTTTCTGCAGCTACATCCTGTAACAACATGAGAGACAAATTTTACTAGAAATTTCTCTTCTCTTTCGCAGAAAGAATCTTGCAGGTTGGCCTCTAGCTTACAATCCTCTTGCCTTAGATTCCCAAGTGCTGGGATTAGACACCCCTTAACCAGCATCAGAAATTTCATACCTGTTTCTCAGTTAGTCTATTTAAAGCATTCTAAATGATAATGTTGAAAAAGAATTTATTGTTATTTTAAATGTAATCTTTAGGGCTGGAAAGACAAAAATCAGCAATATCAGTACTTGGTGCTCTTGCAGCAAAGACCTGTTTCAGTTCCTAGCACTCACATAGTAGTTCACAACCTCTTCTAACTCCAGTTTTAGAATGCTACCTTCTGACTTCTGTGGGCTCCAGGCACAGACATGTGTATATAGATACACACATGTAATCATTCACACATAAAAATAAAAAAATCTGAATTGGGTATGGGTGTTACATATCTTTAACCTCAGCACTAAGGAGGCAGAGGCAGGCAGAACTCTGAGTTCAAAGTGAGTGCAATCTACAAAGCAAGTTTCATGCCAGCCAGGGCTATACAGTGAGAACTCGTCTCAAAGCAAAAATATTTTTAAAATGTAATCTTTACATGCAAAATTTTATCAATTAATATCACCTAAATAGACTGCAGATGAACATCTGGTTTAGTTAATTCTAATTCTAATAAACAAATAGAAAATTAAAAAAGATCAGAAGTCAGTTAAAGGTAGTTACCTAATATAAAGGCTCTTAGCAGGAAAGTAAATTCTTGTATTTTTCCACACCCAAGTTTTATGTTAAGCCTTACTGTTGCTAGGTCAGGGAAAAAACAGACAGGCTTATCATGAGAAGACCCTGAAGGGCCAGGCACGTTAACTGGGCCATTTAGACTGTCCAAGAGAGAAACCAACCCAACAATTTGTTTTCTTCCCTTGGGGATGGAGACAAAGCTAGGTGAGGTCTTCTGCATGTTCAGCACACATTCTCATACTAAGATACACCAAACCCAATCCCCAAACCAAATGATCCTTGAACTCACCAACCTGCTTATCTGGGAGACTGTTTAGAGATGAGGCCTTTTGTTATTCAAATTTTGACTTCACTTGCACCCCACAAATCAGCTGCTTTGATCAAAATGGCTTTACTTATTCTAATACAGAGCCAAGTTGAAAATACTAATTTTTACACAGACTGTTAAGAGTTTTCTCTCTTACCCCAGTGTGGGAAGACCTCCTTGTATTCACACCAGTGCTCTGTGGGGTGCTTGGGATGGCAATATTTGAAACAGGGTTGCTAACTTCAGACTCAGGAGCTATAGTTTTTGTCTCTTCTCCAACGGCTGTCTCTGAACTGCTGGTAGTAATCTCTATGTCTGAGCTGCTCTGTTCTACAGGCTGATCCCGCCGTTTCTTTCTTTTTTCTAAATTTTCAAAAGCATGCATGATGGCTTCAACCTTCCTATCTTCCCGAGTCTGAAAAAGAAGGAAGGTTCAACCAGAAGCAGGTACAGGTGTTTTATAAGTAACTATTAGTGGACTTTATAACAACTTATTCAAGAAAGCATATGCACTTTTGAACTATAAGACAAAATTTTAAAATTTTGTTTAATATAGGAAACAATTATAAAACAAAGCAAATTCAAAAGCTAAAAATTTTAAAACCAGCTGAGCTACCTTGACAGGTTTTAGTACATAAATCAACCACAAGCAATACCTATCCTATTTTCTGAGCTCAAAAACAAAGCAATTTGTCATTAAGCTTTTTCTAACCACAAATAAACACAATTAACAAACTTCTTCAATTCATTTGACAGAGAAAGTATTATGGCTTAGATATGAAATGTGCCCCAAAGGCTTGGAACAAGTGGTAATTACTACTGTGAGGTTGTGGAAACCCCAGGACTGGAATCTACTTGGATGAAGCAAGCCACTAGAGGTGTGCCTTGGAAGGGTATATTCTGTCTTTGGCCCCCTTACACTTTCCTTCTCTCTGCTCTGGTAGTAATGAGGTAAGTAATTTTTTATTGCAATGGTCTCCTGCTGTCCTATTTCTGCTTGTTACCAAATCAATGAATCCAGAAGACCTGAACTGAAACTTGTGAGACTTAAGCCCAAGTAGACAGGGCCTCCTTCATGTTGTTTTTCTTAAACATTTCTGTCATGGAAATAGAGGGCTAACAGAGGTGATTTTTCCCCTATCCTCCCAATAATTTGGGACCGAACTCAAGACCCTGTGCATATTGTGCAACTTTACTATCACTAGCTCTACTTGATTTTGATTTTTAAATGTAAAACTCAAAACAAAGCAAGAAAACTAATCCAACAAACTCTGGTCTTTGCCGCCAAGTTTTACGGAAATCCAATTGTTAGAAGGAAATATCTTAAAACCACTATCAGATAGTTACCATAAACTACTGAGGATGTGCCTACATATAGAAAGATGAAAACTATAATGATATCTACTTTACGGTAAACTCCTAGAGTTAGGAGAAACACAGAGACTTACCCTCCTGCTATGAGCTGGGTTCTCCTGGTCATCTGTAGGCTCATCTTTTTCTTCTTCAAGTTTTTCTTCTGGATTGTCAGCTTCCTTTAACACAGAAGCTTTATTAGATCATACTCAAGCTCCAGGCAACATCAACCTGCTTTATTCTGGCATCATTACTTCTCTTTCTATGCTCTAAGCTAGGAACTGAGCCCAGTTCCTTATACATAATAAGTAGAAGGGCTATGAGTCAAAAGATGCTTTATTTCTGTTTAGTTTTTGAGAAAGGGACTTATTACACAGCCTAAGCTGACCTCAAATTCAAGATCACCCGGCCTCAGCCTTACAAATGCTGGGACTCTGTGTGTGTATCACCATACCAGGCCTTGAAAGGATAGTTCTTGATAATATTATTATTACTATTACTTTTACTAGTGTCTTTTCTTTCGTTCTGGGACACATCTCATGTTTTGTTTCTCAAGACAGGGTTTTTTGAGTAACAGCCCTCACTGCTGGAGCCTCTTCCTCCTGAGGGCTGGTATTAAGGGCAAGCATTACCATGCCTCAGAGTTGTCTCATGGTTCTTAATATTATAAAGTGAAAAGAAAACTCAAGTAAGTATATTCATGCTGATGTGAATAACATTAAATGTTTTAGTACAATGTCTCTGAAACAATACATGGCAACCTGAGTTCAGACATCCTGACTTGGCCAGGGAGATTACCTCATGCTCACTGGAAACAGTTACTTTTTCTGGAACTTCTTGTGGTTGTGGGTTATGATTCTCTTCTGGAGTCTCATTTTGCTGCTCCATTTCCAGCTCTTTCCGCCGTGCTTTTCTACGTCTGGTCTCCGCTCCAATAATGGGAAAGCTAGGAGGAGGTGGGAGTGGCAATTCTGCAGCATTGGGATTTCTTTTTTGTATAGGGCAATTCCGGTTTCCTTTGTGACACGCACAATCCACTTTGTAATTACTGTGCCAAAGAAACAACCAAAAGTGTCTTCAATATTCTTGAAAAGAGAACATTATGGCATATTATCTTTACATTTACTTTGTTAAAACATTAGTGTAGAAATTTCTTGTTATCTTTGAATAACATAGAATAGATATACTTTCAGTAAATATTCTGTTTCTCTGTGTATCTCTTGTAGTCTATGTATAGAAGTGGAAAGAAAGCAAACCTCCACCAAATCGGCCTACAGCTTCATTTTTGAGACAAGGTCTGGCTGGCATGGAACTCTCTATGTAGACCAGGGTGACCTGGAACTCATAAAGATCCACTTACTTCTGCCACTCATGTGCTGGGATTACATAAATTCTAGGCAGAAAATACATTACTCATGAAAAGAATAGGAGGAGCAAAAAAAGGTGGGGAGTGTGTGAAAAATTGAAAACAGACTTCTTGAGTTAAAAATCTTAACACCATCATTTCTTGAGGCTGGTAAAAGTTTCTGATGTCTTACCAGTTACTATATTCATAATCAAAAGCAATAGTGACTTCAGCATCCTTGGTGATAGCAGAGACAGCATAGATACACAGGTGAATCATCCCATCTGCAATCATGTGTCTCACCTGTGTGAACAAGGTATCATTAAGTTTGCCTTTAAGACCAACTTTTCCATAAATGGGAAAAGTTTGAGCCAAATAATTTCTGCCCATTTTGAGTACTCTACTATTTTATTTAATGCTATTATTTCATTTGAAATTATTATATAGTAACAATCAATCTATTAGACTTCAAAAGAAAAAGCCAACAATGTTAGAAATCAGGGTAAAATTGTTTTCTATCTTAAAGATCATTTGCATTCTGTTGGAGAATTACAATTCCTTAGCCTGCTGTTAATCTTACTGCACTTAGTGTGAATGCATCAAATAATAAATTTTAGAAATGTCTAGAAATTCTCAACACTGTTTTTCATAATCTAGAAAAGTGAAGACAAATGGCTTAGCTGGGACTAATGACCACTACCACCACATGGACTTTTTATTTTTTTCCAGTACTACTTATAAACTTCTTATCCACTTTGTCTTAATTCTTAGCAAATACAAACTTGCCTCTTATTTCTGTCCTCTCTAAAGCAATGTCCTTATCCCATTTCCATATGGCACTACACTTTTATTTATTCACCACTGCATTTAAAGATCATATAACTAATAGCTACAGACCTTTATCTGGGTGAAGTTTTCAGACTGTTTCTTCAGTAAACGTGTCCTTTGTGGTTCCACTGAAAGGGATGTTGCTAAAGATTGCTTACCTCTGCATTTGGTGTACATGATCTCCTGATGAACCGAGCATCATTACCGAAAGTACGAGCATCCACACACATCTCTACACCATTGAATTTTGAGTAGAAGAGCACAAAGGGATATGGTCTAGGGATACAATTAAAATTCCTGTAATTCTCAACACAAATAAAAGGCCACCCCATGACTATAAATGTGAATCATATGCTGACATAAGAAGGAATAGTCATTTGCAATGCCTAAGCTTGAAAACACCACAAACTTGTCTGCTTTTCATTTAAGAATAAACACAAAGCAAAGAATGCTGCGCTTGGAAAGGAGTCATCACCACTTCACACACTGAACATTTTGCAGATTTATTTGCCCTTTCAAAAGTACCAAAGACAGACAGGCATGGGCTTATTTGAATCATTAGCTTTTCCTCAGAAGCAGCCCATCAAGTAAGATGATTTTCATAGCAATACTGAATGGTCAGCCAGAACCATGCAAGCCCTTAGTGCTCAATGAATGACGTTCTTACTTTTTGAAGAAATGCCCATTGACCTCAAACTGTTGTCGTAACATGACTTTCCCACGATATTCTATTATAAGAGTGTCCAAAGCCAAATCTCTTGCAGCTCTCAGGATTTTCCGGTGCTTTTGAACACGAGTGACTCTCCCCAGCTGTAACTGAATAAAAACAGAACATTAACATTTAAAAATAGCAACAGCAATGTGGTCAGCATTTACAATGTTTTCTAACTATTGAAAAGGCACCAACATTTTCAGGTTTTATCTGTGTGTTATAGCTTGGAGATCAGAAAATTTTAATTTTGACATAGATCAATTTCTCCAGGAAACATGTTCCAACTGGTGATTCTAGAAAATGCAAACTTACAATGGCAGTAGAGATGCATCTACTTAGATTAGCTTCCTATAAATCTTTTGTAATTCCAACCTAGGCTGCATAAGAAACTTCCGCCGCCATTTGTTCATGTACCTAGACAGTTTAGTTACTGCAATCTGATTTTGGACAAAGATGATCAGCAGGTAAGTAGTTCATTTGTTATTCTGTAAGGAGCTATAATTCTAACCCATTCTTGTTCTTTGGGTATTAAAAAAAAAAATCTCGATCTTTAAGTGTCTTTAATGCTTTAGTTCTTACCTGCATTTGTGAACCAATTACTGTATTATTACAGGCCAGTTCAGTCTTATTAATAGTGTCTAAAATAGCAGGTTTGCCAACAAATTCCTTGTTAGAATGTAGATGTTGCTCGAGGGCATTCTGTACATCTGCACTGTACTGATTAGTGAAAGCTTCTTCATACTGATCAGTCCATAGTCTTATCCGATTTTCCCAGCCCTCAGTGGTATTTTCATCTAAATTCTGTGCTTCAGAGGGAGAATTCTGTAGAAAACAAAGATCAAGTGAATTAGTTAGAAACCATTCATAAATATGGGGGGGGGGATAAGCAAGGTACTTGTTTTCAATTGGCAATTGGTGTGGTATAAGAGCAATGGAATAAGAATTAGGAGATTTGGCTTCTGTTACTAATGAACTATGAGTTCTTGAACAACTTCAAGTGAGAAAACTTATCTGCCCATTTATAAAGTGAGAATTTAATCTAGTCAGTATTTTCATCCATTACTGGCTTCATGATCATTTTAAGTCATAAAAATAATTTTTTTAAATCAAGATTTATGTCAAATTCCTAAAAAAATTCAAAAAAGCAAAAAGGATCTTAGGTTGTTTTAGTGTATAAAATTTCAAAATGGATTAATATTTACTTGTGTTAGAATAGCACTATAAATGGTTTGTCTTTGTTTTAAGAGAATGGTTGGCTGGAGATATGGCTCAGTGGTTAAGAGCACTGACTGCTCTTCCAGAGGACCAGGGTTCAATTCCCAGCACCCACATGGCAGCTTACAACTGTCTGAAGATCCAGCTGCAGGGGATCTGACACATTCACACCAATGCACATAAAATAAAGTTAAATAAACCATAAAAATATTTTTTAAAAAAGAGAATGGTTGTTTTTATACCACCTATTAATTTCATTAGCAATACTAGTTCATAATCTTACTCACCCACAAGAAAAATTACTATTTGGGAACATTACCAAATGTACTTTGAATAATGTATTGTCATTCTATGTAATCTACCAAAATTATTTATTAAAATGTGTTGAAGAAACTAATGTGCATGTGCTACAGTACTACAGTGGAGGCAAGAGGACAGCTTGCAGGAGTTAAATCTCTCCTGTCACGCTTTGCAGAAAGTGGCTTTACCTGCTTAGTCACCTTGCTGTCCCAAAACTACTGGCTAAGAGTTGTGTCTACTACGAAAGCTCTTGACTTTTGAGTTCAAATGCTGTTTTCTTCTATCCATTCTTCTAAGTAATAGCTGGATATTTAGTAAAATTCTCATTAATTGTGAGAACAAAATTTAATAACCCAACTTAAAATAATTAAAGTAAAACCATTTTTTTCTATTCAGAGTTAAACATATACCTATGAGAGTGAGCTGAAACTAAAGAAAGTGACAGTTTATGTGAGCTTTTCTGAGAGCAACAGATGGCTTTCTAAGGTTTTGAAAACTCTGGAGTTAGTTCCAGTAATTAGTTGATAATAGAAAAAAGGATTTACAGTTGAGGTCTATAGTTAGTCCCCAAATTCTATGTAGGATCCTTCTTAGTAAATGAAACAAAATGAAATGACCCGTTAAAATAAATTTAGTTACTCGCAGAGATCTGTCCCATTAAAAAATAATAATTATAAAGATTTTACAAAATACAGCTCAGGCCTCTGAAACTCTGTGGTTGTGAAAGTTGTCTCCTATTCAAGAGGCTAGACCTCCAAATGTCAGGTAAAATGTCACTTGATATCACTGATAACATCAAATGGTGCTCCAAATAAATACAAAGTAATCCCAATAAGTTTATCCTAACTTAGTCACTGTTTATATAATGGCTAATTTAAGACATTAGGAATATGAATACTTAAAAGAGCCAAACTACAACTTAAAATTCAAACTAAAGATCTTGAATCCTAAATTTTTGGGAGGTATGAAAGCTTTTAAGTGGACAGGGAAAAAGATAGAAGAAAGTACAAGCAATTTTCCTCCTTCCTGTTAACTTTGATAAAACCACCAGTACAACAACAAACAACACCACCAGCCAATACCTAAAAAGGACATTACTTCTCCATTTTTCAATAGCTCCCCCCCTCTCTCACACACAAAGTCACAGAAGCCCAACTATTTGATAACTAGTATCATATAAATCTCCACCAAACAGATATGCCAAAAAAAGTGGTATTTCAACAAGACTAACTCATATTAACAACAACAATTTCCTGCGAAGGCGTTAGCCTTCCAAATGGTGATTCAGAGCCTACATATTGTCTGGGAGCATTTAAAAGAGAGCCTGGGTCATCAGCAGAAAAACCGCACTCCTGAAGTTGAATCCAATGACAGAAATAGTACATACTAGTCTTGTCAAGTTGGAAGTGTAGGCCTCATAACAAGCCTTATTTATTTAAAAAAAAAATGTAATGTAACTTACCCACTACCACAAAGCCAGCTAATGAAACAAAAATGTAAAAGTATTTCATAAAATAGCCCAGAAAATCCACTTTGGAGAAAAACTCTATGAAAACTGACTGGCAATAATTACAAATTCATGAAAAGCAGACTACAAGATTCTCAGATCAATGTCAGAAAAGAAACCTACCAAAATGAAAGATCAAATATAAAACACATCTTCAGGGAAGGTTACCCCTTACCTTCATCCGCAAGGACTTCCGGGATCCCTCTTGAAATGCCTATCCCAGAGGAAAACAAGTAGAACAAAACAAAACTTGGCACCAAGAATGACAATGAGACTAAAACTAAGACACTAACTAGTACTCTAAGCTGTCCTGTTTACTCTGTAACCAATACAATGAATGCTACACTGCAAACTATGATCAAGAAAAGGGACAGTTCAAAGGCTAATGAACACAGATATGAATTCCAATACTTTGGTGGAACTAGACAACTAAGAGATAAGAGCATGCACCACTTAAATACTAAACAGACCCCTGACACCAAGCAGGAATTACAATCCTTAAATTGTAGATTACTAGTTTTGAAATTAAGAAGGAAACAAAGACCAATCCCCTTTACAAAGGGTGGGCAAGTGACCTAGGAGCAACCAAGTTGCTGTGATGGAAAAGAAAGGAATAGAAAACACTAAAGATTTCTTCTGGAGACCTTTTATTTAAGAGTTTAAGAAAGTGACCAAGACACTAAGGAAACTTAGACCATTCAAGAGATGTTTTCTGCTTTTGGTGTTGTCTTGTCTAGCTACAAGGACAAACAATAAACCTAATGACATGAGGCCAGTCATATAACCAAGAAAAGAAGTTCAGATTGCTCTGGGGCAGAGAAGTAGGGAGATGTTGTAAGGAAAGTGGAAGCCTAGACTTGAGGTTACAACTCATGAGATTGTACCAGGTAGGGCTGGAATTCCATACCTGGGATGGTAGTTGGAGTAGAAGAAACTGAGCCTATGATGAGAAGAGATCTTGGTCTGTATCTACATAATATAGATCAGCTGATTTTTGAGGGGGGGAAAAAGTGGCCAAACACTGGCATCAAATTTCTCAAAAAAGAAAAAAAAAGAAGCATACTATTGCTCAAATATTTGAGCTATTTCAGACATACTTCTATTCAAGGTATTTTTATACTGCCTACCTTAATCTTCTTCGTCTTTGGTGCTGCACGACCCTTTTCTGGACTCTTTTTCCGCTTCTTGGGTTTGGTTCTTCTAACAGTTAAGGTGATGCTTGTAGGTGTGTGCTGTGTTGCTGTGTACAACACAGTGGAAGGAGAAAGCTCCTCATCCCAGCTTTCTGTTGCACTGCTATCCCCACCTGAAAAAAGATTTCACAGTTCAGGTACTAACATGTGCACATCTAGTGAGTCATTATTTCTACTGTAACTCTACATCTATACATCAACATACACCCCCATCTTTCTTCTGAAAATAAGATTTTTTTTGTTGCCTGCATTAATTATAAGATTTACTTTGTATTCCATCTATTTTCCACCTTCAAAGTAGTCTCTAGACTCTGTTATTCTTTAACTATAAATGAAAAACTTTAAGCCAGGTGGCACACCCTTTAATCCCAGCACTTGGGAGGCAGAGGCAGGCGGATCTTCATAAGTCTGAGGCCAGCTTGGTCTACATGAGTAGTTCCAGGAAAGGCTACAAAGCTACAGAGAAACCCTATCTTGAAAAACCAAAGCCAAAACCAAAAACCAAAAACCAAACTTCAAAAAAAAAAAAAAAAAAAAAAAAGGAATTTATTTATTTTTGGTGCCTACAAAGAATAATTAGACTGTTACAGGTCTATTATCTCTAGATAGAGCTATACAGTGGCTTTATGGGATTTATTTATGTGAAGATAGTTATAAACTATAAGAGAACATTTAAATTACAAACTATTTAGTCAAAATGTGGGTTTAACCCACCTTCTGCTCACCTGATATGTTGTCCTGCTTCCGCCGATGAAGTCTAATAACCTTCCCCCTGCTCATTCCCCTAAAGAGGGAAAATAAACTTAAAGTAGTCCTTCCAGCAGCATGCAGCACATCACATCATACACGGGAGAAGTGTCTCTGCATAAACTACCCCCTCCCTCCCACCTACCAAATGTTTCCAGGACATTAAATTTCATATCAAATTCAATAGCTTTAACATCAATCTCTCATTCCTTGTTGTCAGCAATTCTCACCTAGTGCAGAGAATTCGAGCCAAGGAGCACTAAGGAATCATCTACATTAACAAACACAAGAAAGAATACTTTGAGCTTTTCCCTACTGATAAGAAACCCTAATCCCAGCAACCCAGGTTTGAGTTTAAATGGAACAGGATCTTACCTGCACTTGTCACAGTTGAGAAGGAAGCCATCCTGAGAAAGACCACAAGGACACCAGGTAGGAACAGTCTCTCCTTCAGAGTTCGGGCTGTCTCCACAGCGTTCCTCTACGGGCGACGGCAGGCCATTCAGGTCAGAACGAGGGATGATCGTCTGGACAGGGGGAGAAGCAGGAGGTGTCGGAGGAGGAGGGGCTCCGTAATTATGATCCTGAAAATAAGATTTTTTAAATCAACAGTGTCCAAACACTGGCCCCTCTCTCCCCTAAAGTATGGTACATATGGAAAGAAAGAAGAAAGTAGTACCCTTTGTTTTTTGGCTTCAACCAGGAAAGTGATAAAACAAAATGCCAAGGTCAACTGGGACATAAAAACAAGAACAATGATGCAGGGCTAGACGTCCGCTGGAGGCAGGGAAGTGCAAAAGGGGCAACTTCGTCATGCTGCATATAAACATTTCAAGAAAGTCACAATGTATAAGAATGGATTACACTCCAGGAAGATCACTGCTCTGGAGAGAAACAAGTGCATACTCACAGCATAAGGCAGTCCTCGACACCCATGCCTCTGAGTGGTCCCATAATTATGAGTGGAATACACGCTCTTCTCATTAACTGCTGGACTAGCCTCCACAGATTCAGGGCTGCACAAAGGCGAAAAGCAACGCATGATAGCATAACACCTACTCTTCCCTTAAATTAAGTTTATCTCCCATCCTAACCCCTTCTCTTTCCACAACCACCAGCCACTAGAGTAAGAAAGAACTTTGTGAAAGTCTGTTTAACATAACTCAGCCTATAAATAATAGTGTTATTGAATGTGGATTTGAGTGTAACATGAAGCCAGTACAGGCAGATGTCTCAAGGCAGGCACCTGGGATACAAGGTGTCCCTAATGACAAACACAAACGTACCAGCAGAGCGGGGAGTTTCCCCTAGAGAAGCCACTCTGGGCTGGTTTAGACTCAGAACTATTCTTCTTAATTGGATCTCTTAATACTTCCATGAAACCTCACATGACATTTGCAGTGAGTGAGATGATGAAAGTGCCTTCTGCACTGCCCCAGGGACCAGGCCCTCTTCCATTCACTACCAAGACAGGATACCCTGAAGAAAGTACAGGCAAAAACAATGGCATCTTATATTTATCACACCTCGATCTTGATGAACCCCCAAATACCTTTCACATATTAGAATTTCTCATCCACCAAGGACATGCAAGCATATTCAAGGACACAATTGTTTAACAGCTGCATGGTAGTAATAGAACTTCAAAATAGTCAAAACTGAACTTGGAAGTTAGATTTGTTTCATGCTAAATAGTAATGGTAGCTACCATTATGAATCACTGGTTATTTGGGGTCTACCATTTATTACTTCATTTAATATCCATGATTATTAAATATGGTAAGCAGCACTTCCTTTTTACAGAGGGAAGTAAAGCTGAGGTGGTGAGATTACATTTTTCCCCCAAATTCATATGCTGACAGAGTCAGGATTGAAATAAAGATATCTGACTCCAAAACCCCTTTCTTTCTCATTATGCCTTCCTTGAAAGCAAGGACAGCATTTTATCTGCAAACTGTAAGCAAGGACAGCATTCTATCTGTAAACTGTATTTGAAGTCATTACTAACCAGGCTCATTGAGAAGCTTGGGTTAGTTTTGGTTTCTGATACATCCTGGGTGAATAGAAACTAAACTGCCCAGGCATTTTTTTTTAACTAAAGAACCAAATACACTTAGAGTGATTAAATTTAACATAAGCTATACTTGATAATAAAAAGGCATCTATAGCAAATGAAAAAATAGGTTTTCGTGAAGGATAAAATAGGTTTTTGTTTACTTCAACTTTACTTGGTTAGGTTTTATGGACTTTTGAAGAAAAATTAAGGAATGTAATTGTATAACTTGGCAGAAGTGAAAATGGATTATATTTAATGTATTTCAATTAGAACAAAGATTTACCCATTAGCAACTCCAAGGCTCAGTGTTAATGCAACTCCAGAAATCTAAGGGTTTTATGGAATCAAATAATTCAGTTTGTTTCAAGTAACCATTTGCCTGCTTTAAGATATACAAAATACACAACACTGAGCAGGAGTAAAGCGTGCAATTCAATGTAGCACATTAACTGGTAAGTGAGGGATAAAGTAAGATTCTGAGACATGTATCAAACTCACCTAGTTTATGCTCCACAACTGTGAGAAGGGGTCTTATTATTAACAGCAAAGGTCATTTCTAGGTGAGGAACTTAAGACATACGAAAGTATTCTCTGTTAGTGAGGTGCATGCACTTTAGTAACTGACAGGGTCTTCAAAATGGGAACTAGCAGTGGGGTGGCTGGGAGGAAAATATATCAAGAATGCAGGTCAGTATTCTTGAGAAAAGGATGATCTGAACATGGGTCAACTGAGACAACTGGCTGAGTATTAGGAAACAGGTAGAGTTTCCTAAATGAAACCAAAGGCAGACAAGCATTAATAAAATGAAGGTAGAATTTAGTTTCTATGATGGACAGTTAAAAGAAAGTAATGGATTTATATACTGTTATTGACTATGCATGTTACTAGATAAGTAATTCAAAGGTTTGTATATATTTTTAGGTAGGAGATTTTATACCATTAAACACATGGTGTGAAATAAGAATTTATTAGAAATGAATTCTTTGTGGGACAGAAAAAAATAAAAGTTGCATGAAATAAAAGATGGCCATGGAGATGGAGCTATGTTGGTTATATCTTACCCATCTCCAAACTGGGTAAATATGTACATATGCACTTCATGTGCAAGTCTAGGGAATAAAAATAAAACGTATATTGTGGAGGTTAACAGGCCATCCTATTGCTCAGTAGTATGTAGTCAAGCACAGCATTGAAAATATTGCCATGCATGTCTAATCTAACATTTAAATACATATCCAATGAGGAAACTTTATAAAGTCTACACCAGTTAGGGATTAAATTACACATTGATATACACAGTGATTATGTATATTTTAAAATACAGATTAAAAATTTACATTATCAAGACCTGGGAATGTAGCTCAGTGGTAGTAGAGTGCTTATTTAGCCTGTTTGAGGACCTGGGTTCAAGCCTCAGGATGGCAAAAAAACACTATACACACACACACGCACAAAGAAGTATTAGGATTGCATGTCTTTTATTAGACAACTATTTTATGCAAACAATTATTTTTTTTTCTTCTGGGACTAAAATGTTGTAACTGTTGGGCATACAGAGAAACTGGGCTCACAACAGATACAGTCCATCATTATGTTCAGTGAACAACATGCAGCTTGCTACTATAATGCCACTTCTTAGAAAATAACTGAGATTCTGTAATATAAGAGATGCAAAGACATTTTTTGTTGTTATAGTTAGACATTTTCCTCTCAGTGTATGTGTGTGTGTGTGTGTGTGTGTGCGCATGTTGTAGAATGTAGACTGCTAGAATCAGAGTTAATAATCTCATGAGGCAAGGTATAGGTTTCTTCCTTGATTAGTTATGTTGCCTTTAATACCAGGTTTAATCTTAACAGTGCTTAGAACAATGGTTAGGCAAGATGAAGGACAAATATCATTAATAATTAATAGACTAGCACATAAGCTAAACATCTGACGTTAATGCCCTTTGTAAAACTGCTCAACAAGAAATGTGAAATTGGTTGTGACCATAGATAGTATCAGAACTTTGGAGACACAGGAAGTCCTAGGACATGGCACTACAGTCATAGGACAGGCCAGACTGCGTTCATTCTTGCATTACTCCTGGATTCCCCAGTACATGCGTGTAACTACTGTTATACTTTGAGAGAAATATTAGTTCTAAGAATAACTGCTTTGGGTCTTTTCCTCACCTACCAATTTCAAACTTACTTGTTTAACCTCTTTATTTCTCATAAATATTAATGAGATCTACTTAAACATCATTTGCTAATATTGTAGTAAGTTATTATTTGACTTTATATAAAGTCCCACAACCACTATACAACTAAGTCGGCTATCCAATAACACAGGAAGACGTTTAAGTACTTTGTTTTAGGAAAGAGTTATATAATTGGAAGTCTCAGCTAATGGCATATAACTAAATCTTGTTGGCATGCAAAAAGCAAGCAACAAACAAACCACCCCACAAAAGCCAAACCAAACAAAAATATAACAAAACAAAACCTCTACAATAAAAACAACCAGTCTTTCCTGTACCCCGCCCCCCACTGTTATTTTAAGAAGCTTAAAAATTGTCTTTCAATTTCAGACTACCCCAGAATACTATATATTACTTCCTAGGGTAGTTTCATGTCTTCCTCTTTAAGGAACCCAATAAACAGTCAACAGTAGGCAGCTTTATGAAGAAATATACATGCTCTTTAATAATATCCTCAGTTTTAAGGAAAACACTATGAACAAGGGATGCCATTCAACCCAAAATTCTGGAACAGTTGCTTTGCTTTGCTGAAGGGGGAAAGAATTCCCAGGGACTGAAAATGGCAAGAGAAACGGGAATTAGAGCAACACCCACCTCACTCAAGAAGTGGCTGTGGGATCAAGAGTCTGAACTGGACCTGAACATATTCAAAACACCAGGATTTTTCCAGCCCAGACCCTAATCCCTGGTACTGCCTGGAATAGACTTGGCTTCTGGGGGTGTGCTGCCCCCTAGGCCCCTTGGGTCTCTTTCGCTGGACTTTCACATCCTGGTGTAGTGCCACTTCGTCTTGAAAGGTAGGGGGCTTCCACTTCCTTTCTGTAAGCAAGGAAGATTGGGTACAAGGGAGGTAAAAGGACAAGAGGGGGGAATCTGTGAGCGGGGGCAATCTTGGACAACTTAAAAGAGAAGGGATACAAAGGCTAAAAAATTTTAAACTGAATAATATATAAAATTGTATAATGAAGGCCTACCTTCATTGTCATTTGGCATTTAAATTCTTCAAGAACTGAGTCTATTTTAGGGATTGGGCTTTTCGACAAATTCTGAATTCCTAATGCTGCTCTTAGCTGAAAAACAAGTTTGGTACCACTGACTTTGAAGGTCCTCTTTCTAGGCAACGAATATTATAAAAACAGATGATACAGCTCTTCATGTCTTCTACCCCACAGTGAGCTGGTCAAGCAGTTTACCCCACATTCAGTCCCTTTACTCTAGAATAATGTCAAGTACATAGGAAGAGGCCTTCAAAGAAAATCAGTTGGAAAGAAAACCTATCTTTCTTATCAGAATCGTTAACTCTTTAGAAGGAGGTGATACACCTACTTCATTTTAATCTTCCCCACCCATAAAACATAGAAAAAATGTAACCATTGCTTTGCAACTTTGATTATATTTATTATTCACCCAGAAATCCCTCCTTTAAAGTTTCTTTCCTCCCCCTTCTAATTCCTTTGTCCCTCCAGCTTGGGGGTGGGGGAAGGGCAAGCCTATTGTTTTCTGAAGTGGGATAGGTTTTAATTAAGAAAATATTACATATAACTTATGAACTGCCCAGAAGAAATCCGTCCTCACACAAACTTGAAACAATCCCATTATCTAGGAAGTAGCACTTACTCTGATCCAGCAGCCATATCTGAGTAGGATGTATCTGGTGTGGTGACTCCCAGAGGGATTGCAATGCTCATGACGTCCAAGACAGCAGTGGGTGGAAATCACGGGGTCCAATTAATGGAGACTGACCACTCAGAGAGTGGGGGTGAGCTGCAGAGCCTGAGCCAACATGTTACGGACATGAGGAATCCTGCCACAGAAAAGAAAAATAACCACTGACCAGAGAGTTCTTTAAATTTATCTTAAACGCTGTAGGATATTTCCCCACTGTTTGAATGAATTTTTTGGTGTGTTTGTGCACAGTGTATGCATAACAAGTGTGTAGGCGTGAGTGCACTTGTGTATGCACATGGGAACCACAAGGTTCTGGCTGTCTTCTATGGCTCTCAAATCTTATGCAGTATTTTGTCTGGCCAACAAGCTTGGCTGTCTCTGTTCCCACCAACATTGGTTAGAGGTTTATGACACCACATCCTCCTGTCTTTTACATGGATGCTGGCTGGAGATTTGAACTCAGTTGCACAAGAGCTATTTATCCACCGAATCACCTCTCTAGTCCCTTGAATAAGGTTTTGAAGAATAAATCTAGTTTACTTTGTACTCTAATTTAGTAACGATCTACAAATTTCTGTTTTAATTATTTTCTGTTCAGTCAAAGCAAAAACAATGGCCTTCCAGGCTCACTGACAACAACCATGTGCTCTTTCCTCTTTAATTGTCCAGCAGACAGAATTTTCCAATAGTCTAGGATATACCAAACAAGCCTTAAGATTCAGGGTGGTTATCAGAAATACCCTAGTTTTATTCCTTTATAGTTCCATTTAAACTTTTCCCTAATCAATAAAAGTAGCTTTATCAACACTCAACTTTCTTCTAAAGTAAACCTGACAGAGATCAATTAGTTGTTTATATTTGATCAGAGAGCCATTTCTATGCGTTGACTTATTTTTAAAAAATGATTATGAAAAATGAAAAAGAAAAAATAAAAAACATGTTTATGTATACCAGTGTTTTGTCTGCCATGTCTGTACACTACACGCATGCAGTGACAACACAGGCCAGAAGAGGGCACGGGATCCCCTCAGGCTGGAATTTCAGACAGTTGGGAGTTGCTATGTGGGTGCTGCAGGTACTCTAGAGGAACAACCAATGTTTTTAACTGCTGAGCCATCTCTCTGGCCCCCCTCTGACTTAAATAGTCTTAACTAGACTTGGAGCAAGATGTAATTATCCAAAAAAAGTCTTTGTGCAGCAATATACACCAATAGATATGAATAAAAACATAAAACCATAGGGGAAAGCTAAACATGTGTGGGAGCAGAGGATATACAGAAATCTGTACTTCCTGTTCAATTTTACTATGACTTAACTGCTTTAAAAAAAGTGTACTTTTTCTCTGTCTGAAACGTAATAAAAACTCTAAACATTTCATGACAAAGACTAGAGATATTTTTGCATTAAAAAAAGCAATGAACATACTCTGATTTGGTAGCCATAAACTGGTATTATTTAAGAAGAAAAAATTCATTGAATAGTAAGTAGGAAAAAACAAGCAATTTAAGACATTTGGAGATAAAAATAAAATCTGCATGATTCACATGAGCAGTATCATAGTAGTATAAAAAGAGCCACTAAAGCATGAAACAAGAAGCATTTTAATGACAGAAGTCAATACTGTCAAAGACCTAGGCTAAAAAGGGTCTTATGCTAAGACAGGAGAAAGCCAAATAATTATCAGTCAGGCAGTGGTGGCACATGCCCTTAATCCCAGCACTTGGGAAGCCAGCCTGGTCTACAGAGTGAGTTCTACAACAGTCAGGGCTACAGAGACCCTGTCTCAAAAACCAAAAAAGAAAGAAGTCAAATAATTATTAATACTATTAAAAATAGCTAAATAAAATGAAAAGTATAAGATACTAATTGAATTGATTCAGGAATTAATGAAGATTTTAAAACAGTTACAGATTTGAAACGTGTGAATTTCGTTCTTATAAATGACACACATTAATGTGGCTAAGAGAACTAATTCTGAGTGGTGAATCAGTCCAAGATTTAAGATTGGCTAACGGTTATTACTTTTGCACTGTTAGTTCATAAAGCTACCACAGCTATAAACCACAGTCTTTTTCTGTAGAACCTGGGCCGTCGCAAATAGGGAATGGCAAAATAGCCCTTCTCTTCCAACTCAGGGTGACAGCTGAAATTGAAATACAAATCAAGTCAACTTTCCTATCAACTTATCATAATTCATGATAGATGTGACTACTCCGCTTGCTGTTTTTGGACCAACTTGCAAATAAATTAATGCCCCCCCCCACCCCGTGGTCAAACAAGTATTCTCAAACACCAAAGCCATTGGGAAAATGACATAAAATCTGCAAATGACAAAACAAAGAGACAACCTACAAATAAGCTCAAAGGGCATACTGAAAGATACTCCCTCTAACTTTAGCACTGTTAGATAAGTTGCATTAAGCCTAGAAGTTGCTTGATCAGATAACCAGAAATCCACCTGATGATCATAACCTGACTAGTCAAAGGAATCCAAATCTGAAAAGGCCTTTAAAAAAAAGAAATAACTTGATCCTTTGTTACAGTCACCACCAGCATACATTCATAAAAATAAACAACCATCCAACCACACATCTGCAGACACACATACATACCTAGGTTGATAGCTAATTATTTCCCCTCTGACAGTATAACTTGAAAAAAAAATATATACAACAAGGCAAAAAATGGCAAAGTTACTTCAGGTAGTGCCTCCTTTCAAGAATGAATAAATTTGGGCTGGAGAGATGGCTCAGAGGTTAAGAGCACTGGCTGCTCTTCCAGAGGTCCTGAGTTCAATTCCCAGCAACCACATGGTGGCTCACAACCATCTGTAATAAGATCTGGTGCCCTCTACTGGCCTGCAGGCATACAAGCAGATAGTGCACTGTATACATAATAAATAAATATTTAAAAAAAAAAGAATGAATAAATTTGGCCAGCCACGGTGGCGCACATCCTTAATCCTAGCCCTTAGGAAGCCGAGACAAGCAGATCTCAGTGAGTTCAAGGCCAGCCTGGTCTAAAAAGCGAGTTCCAGGACAGCTAGGGCTATACAAAGAAATCCTGTCTAAAAAACAAACAAACAAACAAACAAACAAAAAACCACACACCAAAAAGAAAATAAATAATTCTATTATCACCTAATGAAATCCTAATATAATTGCTGTGTGGTGACACACCTGCAATCCTAGCATTCATTAGGCAGAAGGATCAAGAGGGACCAGCCTGGACTACATAGTGAGACCTTGTTTCAAAGGTAGTAGTAAGATCTTATACCAACTACCTGGACAGCTAACACACAGCTTTAAGAAACATTTCTCTTCATAAATTCTTTTCCTTCTTGTCTAGCTTTATATAACTATACTACTATACTACTGTTTACTGTTCTGATGAAGGCAATTGTAATAGACCAGCTTGACCATATTGTTCTAAATCATGTTTCCACAATAATGAAGTTTTGTTTTAAAATCTATTTATTTATGTTTATGGCTGTTTCATCTGTATGTACACCTGCACACCAACAGAGGGCATCAGATCCATAGGACTACAGTTATGAACAGTTGCTGGGTGCTGGGATTTGAACTCAGGACTTCTGAAAGAGCAGCCAAAGCTCTTAACTGCTGGGCCATCTCCCCAGACCCCACATGAAGAGGTTTCTTAATTCAAATTCTAATACAAAAATTATCTTTATTATAAATAGTCCCTTCCCTGAAAAATGGTGTTAAATGCAACTATCTAAATGTTATTGGAGAACTTTTACTAGATCATCTATATACGATCTTTTTTTAAAAATTAATTTATTTATTAGGCATACAGTGGTCTGCTTGCATGCATGCCTTCAAGCCAGAAGAGGGCAGTAGATGGTTGTGAGCCACCCCGTGGTTGCTGGGAATTGAACTCAGGACCTTTGGGAGAGCAAGCAGTGCTCTTGGCGGCTGAGTCATCTCTCTCCAGCCCCTATAACACTTATCTTGTGTAAGAAATCAGATACTCTGGTTTATTAAACTTATACTTAGAGCAACTATTCATTTAACCTCATGTTTGGAGATGTGCCCTGGAAAGAGTATAAAAACTCTCTAGACGAAATAATTTCAAGATATCATTTACTCCATTACTTAAATTCTTTCCACCAAAACATAAACCATGGGTAGGGATTTTTACAAAATATTTTTTTACCCACTGCTGTAGTTCTAATGGCCAAATACTATATCTGACACAATCAAGAGGGATCAGGACAACATTTACTAAAAGAACTCATCATAGTTATCAAGTTTAGCATTTACTAAAATTTAAAATACAACAAATGAAAAGGATTTTGGGCAGTAACCTTTGATGTCCCCCCCCCCCCCCCATTATCTGACAATAGCTCTGAAGACCTAGAAAAAGCTGAGATACAAATCAGTATACTAAGAAAAACTGATGGGCTCACTAAGTACAAAATGGAATCCTACAGATGAATGACAACTTTATTTCTGTTTGCTGTACTGCCTTGTTAATCATTTTACTTTCCATTTAGCACCAAGCCTAACCCTTTAACTAGCATGCACCATTGTGTACAAAATAAACTACAGACAGGAAGGAAATGGCCTTGATTTCCAAGGGATGAGATACTATATCAGGCTGCCTTTCTCTTCCCTTCAAATCAAAACTCTCCTGTTTCCCAAGGGATTCTCAAAGGTTTTTTTTTTTTCCTCTCTTTCCTTGGGAGTTTGTCACCTACCATCCCCAAACTAAGTAACTTCCTTTTTTTTTTTTTTTGAAAGTCTCTGTAGCCCAAATTAGCCTTGAATAGGCACCCTGCTGGCTCAACCTCCCAAGTGCTATTACAAGCATATGCCACCACACCTGACAGACCCCTTTTCATCAAATACCAGATTTACTCTAGACAAGGGCTTAGCAAAAAAACAAAAAACAAACAAAAACAAACAAAAAACAAACCCCAAAACAACACTAAATTGTGACTCCGTTCTTCTCATTCTGTTCCAGACAATGGGGGCAGGGTGCGTGGGGGAATCAATTCTACCTGTGGTAAACTCCATAAGTTGTCTACATTCTCAAAAGGAAAGGAAAACAAGTAACCTGGAAGATTTGGGGAAAAGAGGAGGAAGAAAGGGAAAAAGTAGGTGATCAGTAGTTCTTAAATTTCAGTATTTTCTCTACACAGTCAATAATATTGGCCAGAATGCGCTCTCCATACCTGAAATATTAATAGGTCATAAACACGGAAAGAGAGCTTTCACGAGTCACCAATTAGAGGGCATGCACTTTACATTTATATTGTGGATTTCGAATTTTTAAAAAACTGAAAACTATTCTCTATAAAAATATTTTTAAAAGCATACTCAAAATTAAAAAGTGAAAGGTAAGGAGATGACAGTAAAAGGTATAAAGGAGGCCAAGACTTCAGCGGCAGCAAGTAAGAGAAAGGACAGAGGCCAAGTAAAAATGTAGTTTCACTCTCCCAATTAACAACCCAACAGATCTACAGAATACTGCATCCACAAACAAACCCGGCTTGTCTTCCAATACTGAATAATCTTTTGAGAGTCACTATTTATATGTAGTTTCTAGAGTTTTAAGAGATTTCCTAAGAAATACATCAGACAGGTGAGGCGGAAGCAGCTGGGAGACAAGAGACCAATAAATAGCCAATCCAATGAAAGAACCGCAGAACAAGTCTGTTTTAGCCTTCCTGTGAAGAGGACTGGCAGGAAGAGGAGTGCCGCTTCAGAAAGAGAGCAGGCTTCAGACAGTCTTTGTACTGAGGCTGTGGACCTTGGCCACTCTCCCAGAGATGATGCAATCCTGATGAACAAGATCTGCTGCCAGACAAATGATTGTTAGCAGCCTTTGCAGACAGCAACTCAGCCAAGAAGCAATCTCTGATCAGCTCTCCATGAGCCACCAGAATGTCAAATTTCTTCAATTTCAGTCTCTGATAAAATAAAGGGAATATCCCGCCCCACACACCCCAAGCCCTTTTCTCAGAATGTTCCTTTGTCTTCTCTCACTTTCTTTTAATTCGTTTGGATTTACAGTGTCTACTATTCATAATTAAATTTAAAATGAAAAACACATTATACTTTGATAAACAAAATTCTTTTAACTTATTAACGACAGTATGTTTATTATTGTTATCTTCCTCAGTCTCCTAAGAAAAACCTGGAACATAATGACCTCATAAAGTGAAAATTGTTATGAAATCTGGTACCCAATTATGAAGTACAAAAGTAAAAATAAATATTTAATTTGATCTAGAGCCAGGAGTATATTTTGTATTTCTGGAATTATATGGAACTCAGTACATCAAATAATGTCATCTAGTAGAGAAAATCTACTCTTGTTTAGGCCAACATAAAAGAACGTTAAACAATGTAATCTTTACTATTTTACTCACAACACTCCCTTTTCTAAGGGGCAGCATTATAGTATGACTTCAGATCGTACTAGAGTCAATGAGTATAATCTATTAACTGAGACTCCAACTTAAATATACACTCAATTTAAAAACAACCTTCCCTAGAATTGTCATCCAATTTCTTTTCAGTTTCAGTATCAGGTTTTTCATATATAACATTGCTTCTTATCTTGTTAAAGACCTTATGTTAGTGAACTCTGGCTAACTAGAAGCCACAAACCAAATTTCCTTTAAAAACCATACTCTGAAATCATTATGTTCATCCCCACATTTACATGATTACATAATTAAAATTGACCTATATAGCACAGCTCTGAAAAATCTTCAGTAGGCTAATGAACAAATTTAACTCAGTCAATAAGAACAATTTTACAAAAGGGGACTGGCTATGTAATTTGGTAGGGTACTTGTCTGGTACCACAAAGCCCTGGGTTCTATCCCTAGACTAGCACAAACTTGATGCGGTGTTACAGGGCTTCAATCGCAGCACTTGGGAAGTACAGGAAAATTATCAGAAGCTCAAGGTTATTTTGGAGTACATAGAGCAAATTTTGGGTCAACCTGGGATATTATGAGACCCCATTTAAAAAAAAATTACCTCCAGAAAAACTGCAACAAGGGTTAAAAAAATAGTTGGTAATTTTAAAATTTAATCTTTCAATCTGGTTATCTAAAATGCTGTACATGTAAGCTGAATTTTTTCTTAAATCAGCTTTTCTTATAACTACAAAATTTAAAAAAGGAATGGAGAAATTATATTGGGGGTGGGCTTTGAGACAGAGTTTCTCTGTGTAGCCTTGGCTATCATAGAACTAGCTCTGTAGACCAGGCTGGCCTCAAACTGCCTCTCTGCTTCTGAGTGCTGGGATTAAAGGCTTGTGTCACCACTACCTGGCTTAAATTAGGATTTTCAAATGATGACTTTTATCCTCAATAATTTTTATTTTTGTGTTTAATCTTATACTTAAAAAAATCACAGAACAGTTAAAAATTCAAGTTTTACCTATACAATCAATTTTCTGCAGAACTCATAAACCATCTGATTTATATGTTTATCTATTCTAGCCAAATCCCAAGTATTCTGCGGGAAAAAAACTAGCAATACCATAATACTACTTTTTACCCCGGGAGAAAAAGATGCTATGAAAAAGGATTACATAAGGAGTCAGAAAATTTGTGATGTAGCCCACAATTTAATTTGATGACTTCAGAAACATTGTATTACACAGGATGAATTCTACAAGGTCTCAAAATAAAATACTCATTTTCTTTCTTCCTGCTTCGCATTTCTGTGAATCCTGGCATACTCCCAACTGGCTTGGCAATTTATATAATGTCTCAAGTCAGTCCAACAAAATGAATACTGTCCTGCTGACTCTAAGACGCACATGGCCAAGAATTTTCAGCAGGATGTTTACGCAGCTCTACAGAGTTAGGTAAGAATCTATGAGGAAAGAGAATTAATTATCACTAGTAACCTGAATGTGGCTAAAAACAGCTTTTACTTTTCCCAAATTGTATGTATTTCAATCCTGCTATGCAAAAAAAAAAAGTGGAAAACATGACAACGAAGTAAACAATGCCACAATAAAACCCAAACAAACACCAAAAAGTACAGGCTGAGCGGGGTTGTAAAAAAAAATCTTTAATCTCATTCCTAGGAAGGAGATTTCCAGGTCAACCTTGTCTCAAAAAAACAAAACAAAACAAAAAAAACCAAAAAACCCTACCCAACAAACTAAACAGCAAAGGGGAGAGAAGGGATAAGCAATATTTTAAGAATATTCAGAGATCTGGTGAGAATTTCACCTAACTTAGACAGTATTAAGTTGTGCTTAACTCTGAAGATAGTGAATATAGGCAAAAGATTCAGAGTTGGGGGAAAAAGAAACAGACAGGATGGCATAAACAGTAAGAGACTAAGATAGATGATTTAGTAATTCAAGCAAGATAAAATGTGCTTTTGTCCTAATTCTTTACCTATAACACTACTAGTTTACCCCTTCATCTCTTTAACTAAACTTACATTCTCTCCAGGGGATTCTGGAGCTGGTATAAGTTAATGCCTGTAAAGCTTTGCTTACTACAAAGTAATTTAAAACCAAATAGAAAGACATTCCTACTTATAATGGCTATGATAGAGATTGAGCCACATATAGCAGTAGAAGAGGTAGGGAAAGAAGTAGGGTAAGACTATACACTATGACAACAGAGCTAAATAGTATCATCTTAAATTAGTAAGACTCTTTAAGAACTTTCTGTCCTAACAGTCAAGAATATTCTCTTCTTGCTCTCTATCATGGCTCAAGATCAAGGTGAGAAGAGGAACCCATGTAGAAACTTCACATCCATAAGCTCAATATCTGTGTTGGGGAGAGTAGAGAGAGACTGACCCTAGCAGACACAGTGATGGGGCAGCTCACAGACCAGACACCTAGACTTTCCAAAGCTAGATACACCATTAGGTTATTGGCATAAGAAAGGATTTGCTGTTCACTTCACAGTCCATCGAGTCAACAAAAAGAAATCCTGTAAAAAGGTCTGAAGGTGCACGAGTACGAGTTAAGGAAAAACAACTACTCAGATGATGGAACAATATCGGGATTCAAGAGCACATTGACCTGGGCATCAAATATGACCTGAACATTGAGATTTATGGCCTGGACGTCCATGTGGTGCTGGGAAGGTCAGGTTTCAGAATCACAGAACTGAGAGCATTGAGGCTAAAAAGAATCAGCAGATAGAAAGCCATGTGCTGGTTTCAGAAGAAGTATGATCAGATCGTCCTGCCTGGCAAATAAATTTTATTCAAAAGGTCAATAAAATTTTCTCAGAGAAAAGAAAATAAGTGGGAAAAGAAAATGCAAGGATTCTAATAATCAAATGGGGACCTTGTCCTCAAGAAATTTAGATTGAATTCTATACTTCTGAGTCTGGCAGGGTGAGGTACATGCCTTTAAGCAGTTAGTATGTAATGTAAAAGCAGGCAAAGAGCTCTCATGAGTTCAAGACCAGTCTGGTCTACATAGTACAGTTCCAAGTCAGTCAAAGGCTGCATTAGTGAGACTCCCATCTCAAAAACCAAACCAAACCAACCAACTGACCAGCCAACCAAACCAAAAACCAAGACTTCTGAGGTTCTATCCTACCGTGTTCTTCTAACCAGATGATACTTAACTCTTTCATACCAGCAATGTACAGAAGAATCTCACTCATATATACTTGCTTTCTTCTTAACAAATTCAGACCTTTTTTATTTTCAAGCCCTGAAATATAGACAAGTTTACCTTTTCTAGAGATGGAGTTTTTTACACATATTAGAGTGCATTACTAACTCGATAATGCAATGATTTATACTAATTCTTCTACTTTACAAAAATACAATTTTAGGACTTAAAAAATTTTATGAATTTTTTGTGAGCACATACATATTCATATGTGTAATTATGAGTTTGCAGGTCAGAGGATGACTGATATCTGAAGTTATCATCCTTGTTTAAGAGAGGGTCTCCTGTTTGCTGCTGTGGATATAATGATAGCTGGCTTGCATACTTCTAGGGATTTTCCTGTCTCTGACTCTCTATGGCTGAGATCTTGCATTGGTTATAAGGAACCCACTCAAACTCTGCCCATGTTTATAAGGCAAGTACTTTTAACCACTGAGACATCTTCCAGCCCTGATTATAGACAAAAACAGAATTACGAAAAGATTAACTTATGGGATTGGGGGTGTACCTGAGTGCTTCCCTAGAATTCAATAAGCCCTGGGTTAGATGATTAACAATGAAAGAGAATTTTACTGTAGCAAAAATTTTAATTGGTATTAATAATAAAAGCCTGGAGTCAGAAATGGGAGTAGGGGAAGCTGAGAGATCAAAGAAGCAAGCAGTGCAGTGAACCAGCAGAGACCTTTTACCTAGACTGAATCCTCAGAATACATCTGAGTTGTCTCCTCCAGCCTTATATGCCTTTCTGCCCAGCCTTGAACTCACAGAAATCCATCTGTCTACCGAGTGCTGGGATTAAAGGTGTGTGCCACCACTGCCTGGCCTCTATGGCTAGCTACTGGCTTAGCACTGCACTCTAGTCATTAAGCAAGCTTTATTTGTTAATTACAAACAAAATACCACTATATTTTGCTACCAAGAAAGTCACATAGCAGTAGAGTTCAAGAGAAAATTAAGATTTTAATGTGAAACCTTTATAAATTAAAGCAAATAATCTCTAACTATTTTGGATAGCAGCATCTAAATAAAAAGTGTGTTTATTAATGAATACTACATTAAACAAGCCCAGAATAAAACTTTCCGGTCTTTGGGATGAACTTATGTATAGTTCCTTTGGATTTTGTATTACGCATATTTTCCACTTTTCCCTTTGTTCATCATTGATTTCAACAACAAAAAATAACTACTATGAACATAAAAGTTATTTGAAGATGGAACTTCCTACATAGTCTTAGGTACTCTGCAGGCTGATCTACCTCCTGGATGCTAGGATTATAGGAATTTGCCAAGACACCAGAGTTTTATGTGGTGCTTGGGATCAAATTTAGGGTTCTGTGCACAGTAGGCAAGCACTCTTACCAGCTGAACCACATCTTCAGCCCTGAAGATGGTCCTTCCTTTCTTCCTTTCTTTTTCAGACAGGGTCTCACTTTGTAGCTCTGGCTGTCCTGGAACTCCTCAAACTCAGAGATCTTGCCTCTCTGCCTCCCAAATACTGGATTTATGGTGTTGCGGCATCACTTCACCTGGTCCCTGAAGATGCTTCTTAACGCTTTAGGCTTACCTATGTAACAAGTATTGCATCTCACAACCACACTTAAAAAAAAAAAAAAAAAAAAAAAAAAAAAAACCCTAAACCCAAAAACCTTGTATGTTTCTGTCTGTAACTAAGTAAAATTCTGAAGGCAAAGCAACCCTCTCCATTGCTTAAGAGTCAAATCCACTAATCAACTACATTGTTTACCAAGGAGAGTTTCTTGTGTAAGTAGTTTATGATGCTTAGAGAAAACACAAAAAATTTTTCATGAGAATAAAAGTAAACATGGCAGGAAGATTTCTTAAAATACAGAATGAGCTTTACCATGCATGTTCTATGATTCCTGACAAAGGAGCTAAGAATGTAACACTAAGGAAATCTAAAGCTTAATACTCTAATGTGTACAAGAGACTTCGTCACTTAAGTTGGCTGATTCTATCAATAAAGATTCTTATAATTAACTTGTCATAAAGATGTTTGTCAAAATATACAAACATAATCTGAGTGTGAGGGCACATGGCTATAATCCCAGAACATGAGGCAAAGGCAGGTAAATTGCTTTGAGTTTAAAGTTAGTCTACACAGCAAGTTTCAGGTTGGCTAGAGCCACACAGTAATACTCTATCTCAAAGAATTCCAACATTAGAAGAGCATAAAAAACCAGAACCTCTGAAAAAGAGAAAAACAGGCCCTCTTAAAATAGAAAATCAGTAAGTAGCCTGACTGGTTCTATAAAATGGTTTTTACATTTAACGAGACATATCTTTGTGTAAATATGTACTTCTTCAATGATACCAAAGCACATTTCTATTGATTCATTATAATTCAAATGACTCCTCTGAAGGTAGATGCTTACACTATTGCTCATTTTTGGTATTCTGCCATGCTGAACTGAACATTCATCCATGTTCTTACAGAACTTTCTTCTTACATATGCACACAAGTCCTTGGGACAAACTGTTCTAAGTGGAACTACTAAGATGATATAAACACTTAATGAACCATCCTCCAGAAATTAAAGTCATTTTATATTCCTATAGACACTGGCGTTGACTAACATGGTAAGACAGTTAAATGTTATTTAATCCCAGGATTATCTTATAGCAAGCTTCAAAAGTAACAGTTGTGCACATCACATCTTGAGTACAGATGTACCTTACTTAATATAACTAGTGCTAATATATGAGAGGGGCCTACTTATCCTAACAAAGTTGTGGAGGGAATCAAGATCACTCTTCTACAAGGTTCAGATGAATAAGCTTATGTAAGCCAACTTCTAGACTGTTGAGTAATGTTCAGGTGTGAATTACACAAGTGGTTATTTAATGTTTCAGTGGATGAATTCTCTTAAACCACTGGAAACGTCACCACATAAAACAGGATACACTTGCCCAAATCAAGGAAGGAGATAAAAGTTCATGTGGTGTTCTATAAACTGTTTCTAGAAAGATAACTAAACACATCATATCATGGTGATCAGCTGTTCTTGTTTTTAAGTGAGTGGCTTCTGAGTACTAAGGGAGTTTTGAATGGTGACAGACTTCAGGCAAAGAGATTCATTTAGTCCTGTGAAAGAAAATGGCCCCCGAAGGGAGTGGCACTATTAGGAGGTAGCCTCGTTGCAGAAGTGTGTCACTGTGGGGGCAAGCTTTTAGGACTCCTTTGCTCAAATTTCCCTTGATGTGACTATTAGTTGACTTTCTGTTAGCTGCAAGATTTAACGACTTTCAGCTTCCGCAGCACCACATCATCATGCTCTTGTGGTAATGGATAGAACCTGTTGCCTTTTCACAGCAATAGAAACCCTAAGAGAACTTCCCAGTAGAAAAACAACTCGATAACAATGACTGAGTGACACAGAATAAAAACATGTAGTAATTTGGACAATTCCCGTTTTAAATGTAAAGCCTATTAACTTGGAAGTCCAGTTACCAGAAAACTGGTTGAAAGCACCATCAAGGAAAACTATACTATTACCCAATAACCAAATAAATCTTAACTGTCCTGATGACAATGAAACTAACCTTAGATACTTTGTAATTAAAAAAAATAACAATAATGAAAGATAATAGCTACCTGAAAAAAATATGAATAAACATTGGGGTAATTTTTGCCTTAGCAAAAACTATCTTATATTAGTCACACTGTAAATTATTAACAAAAATGCAGTCTTTGGGATTAAAAGCATATTTATTTCCCTAGAAGACAATGAGAATAAGTGGGATTAGCTAGCTAGTGGTTTGGTCTGAGACCCAGGACCTTTGACAATTCCTATCATCCAAAGCATCAAATATATTTAGGGTCTACAAATATTTTTGCAGAAGACCTTAATATGAATAATGATTCTAAAGCTTCACTATGAGTAATTATTTTTGATCTAGTTTCAGTAGACATTTCACTGTATTTGGAACAAAATGTCTCAATACTTGAAAAAAGTAAGCTTCAGGGCACGGATAAAACAGTACCTTTGCTACTCTGAATTCCTATGCAAAACATAACCATAACCATATACCATGTTAACATTTTAGTAGTTATTTTATTATTTCCTGAATACTTTGTTGTTTTTCTGGCTGTGACCTAAAACACAGCAGGGAGTTTGCAGAATGAAGTAAGACACAAAATATCTTATAATTTCCATATATCGGTTATTTTCCTTTTCATAAAAATACCTATTTATGATTTTTTTCTTGAACAAAATATTTTCTTTCTTTCCTTTTTGGGAAGGAATTTCAAGACAGGGTTTCTCTGTGTAACAGCTTTGGCTGTCCTGAAACTCACTCTTGCAGACCAGGCTGGTCTTGAACTCTTCCCGCCTCTGCCTCCTGAATATTGGAATTAAAGGCATGAGCCACCATTGCCCCATGAACAAAATATTTTCAAATGAATGTTTTGTCACTACTTTGTAACCAATTTAAAAACTCAGACTTGATTTTATGTTGCTGAATTTGAATGTGATGTGTCTAAAGATGACCTTGAACTCTTGGTTGTCCTCCCATCATTACCTCCTCCCAAGTGTAACACCAATACAACAAAAGCTAAAAATTATTCCCTCCAAAACTATGAGAAATCCTGTCTCAAAACAACAACAAACAAACAAAGACAGACAAAAGGGGTAGAGGAAGGGAGGGAGGGGGAAGGGAAAGGGAGAAAGGGGAAGGGAAAGGGAGAAAGGGGGAGGGAGGGAGGGAGGGAGGGAGGGAGGGAGGGAGGGAGGGAGATTCCATGTCCCAGGGTCAGTGAGTAAAGACACTTGCTGAAAAGTATGATGATCTGAATTCAAACCTCTGAACTCACATAGCAGAAGAGCACCAACCCCAGCAAGTTATCTTCTGACCTCCACATGGGGGAGTCTACCTTACACCCACAGAGCACATGATCACATTCACACAAAAACAAAAAAAGTACATGTTCCCAATTCCAACAGACCTCTTTAAACCAACATTAGTAACTAAAAAGCAGACTCCAGTTTTCTGAGAGGGGTGGAAAAAGATCCTTGAAAGTACAAAAATTGGCCAGTGTGGTGATACATGTCTTTGCTCTCAAAACTCAAGAGGGCAGAGACAGGCTTGTGAGTTAAAGGCTGCTATGTCTGCCGGGCGGTGGTGGCGCACGCCTTTAATCCCAGCACTCGGGAGGCAGAGGCAGGCGGATCTCTGAGTTCGAGGCCAGCCTGGTCTACAAGAGCTAGTTCCAGGACAGGCTCTAGTAACTACAGGGAAACCCTGTCTCGAAAAACCAAAAAAAAAAAAGGCTGCTATGTCTACACAGAGTTCCAGGACAGGGAAGGATATATAGATTCTGTCTCAAAATACAAAAATTATTTCTACTGATTAGAAAAATACTCCAAAACTACACTACAGAAAACTAGCATACTTTCGCATAGGATCCTTTATTTTCTGTCCTTGCATACCAATAGCAATTGATACCCAGGTTAATTCCTACTCACCACTAAGAGTGACAAAATTAACATTTCTATAAATTTAGAATTTCTTTTTTTCTTTTTTTTTTTTTTTGGTTTTTCGAGACAGGGTTTCCCTGTAGTTTCTAGAGCCTGTCCTGGAACTAGCTCTTGTAGACCAGGCTGGCCTCGAACTCAGAGATCTGCCTGCCTCTGCCTCCCGAGTGCTGGGATTAAAGGCGTGCGCCACCACCGCCTAGCTAAATTTAGAATTTCTAATGTTCAATATTGCTTTTCACATTATAAAATCCAGCTCTTAGAAGAAATAAATACACTGGTTCTCCATTTGTTTTAGTTCAATATTCAAACAACTTTCACTATTTCCTGAATGTTAACTAGCTTGTTTTCTACCAGCTTCCAAACATAATACACTTTTAGCTATTACTTGAGTACATACACTCACAAATTCCCGTTGACCCTGGCTTTAGTGAACTGCTCAAAGGAGACAATATTGGTCCTTACTTGGCTTTCAATCTACTGTATTCTAAATACACTTACAAAACAAAAAGGGCAAAGATAAATGTTTTTAGGGGCTGCCACCATTCCTTACTCTCCTGAAACTCAAATTTAGGAAGTTTTTTTTATCATGTCCAGATATATTACTAATTCTTTCCAAAAAATTCTTTTAAAAGCTCATCAAGGGCAAACAGAGTCTTAATACAAATAAAACCAAGCAGACACCAACGTCTAGTAGCAAAGTTATTTGAATTCTCAAAAACAAAAACTGAATTCACAAATCACTTCTTTGCTCAGACAGTAACTGCTTCATAAGCAGGCTCCCAGTAGTTTTATTGCCTGTCCCCTTTCAGGCCAAAAAAACTTGTTAAGTTTTGTATACACTGCTGTCTTAGAAACCAAATTCTAGTAGGGCACCTGCAGTTCTTAACTATTTTAAGGAGTGTTTACTGATATCCATAAGAATCTGACAAAGACCATAAAACTTTTCATCAGAAGTGTGGAGACCCAAAATATGATCTAAAGTGTCCAGAAACTCATAAGCTTTTGGTCTATATGTCCTTTTCTGAACTGTAGCTAGCCTGGATTAAAGGAGGTTCAAAAGTGACTGATAATGTATAGATATTTGGAAGAGGCCTTTGTCTCCCATTACCAAGGAAATAAGAATTTGCAATCACAAATATAAGGGCTAATACTCAAAATCCAAATCATTTCCTCTCTATCCACATTCTATGATGCAGAAGTCCTATGCAATTCAAACCAAGCCATTTATGTGTCTTTGATTAGGCAGAACAAATGATTAATTCAATTAATGGCAGCCTTCATGTGCACACATTGTTTCAATATTTTGTTTCATTAAATGGAAGTACATACAAAAGGACCTGTATAGCAAACTGAAGTGGGATGTATGTGTTTCTGTGTTGACATTCTTTATTGCTCTCCTTATTTCTTGAGTAGGCGCTCTCTCTCTCTCTCTCTCTCTCTCTCTCTCTCTCTCTCTCTCTCTCTCTCCACACACACCCCCCACTTCAGTCTGCTATACAGGAGAGAGAGGAGAGAGAGAGGGGGGGGGGGGAGCAAGAGCCAGTACAGGCTCCAAAGCTACAGAGAAACCCTGTCTCAAAAAACCGATTTGACATACTGTATTATTTAGCTGTGTGATCATTCTAATTAAATCTGTTTGCAATCTACCTCAGTGCACGGCTCTGAGAATTAAGCACATTACAGGACCCAAATTTTGTTTTGAAGCTTTCCAATACTAGGAGAAGGAACAGAAATAGGGGCTTGGATGAAAACAAACAAGGAATTGAATTTCTGCTTCTAAAGTCAACTGCTTCAAGTGGAGGTGAAGGAACTGACAGAGTTTTGTTTCATGTCACTAATGATGCTAATGCTTGAATAATAAGCAGGCATATTTAAATATCAGATCAATTTTCTTGGTTAAGTACTGAGCATTTGGCGTGGAAATGCATTATCAAAACTTCAACCAACTCATAAAGTAAGATCTAGTGTTTATCGAACATACTATTAACAATTAACAAATCTGCTTCCCCAATCTATTGGTCAAGAAGCTTTCTAAACATTGTAGATGTCTTTATTTAAAAGTAAAAATCATGACATATCTCAGCTTAGTCTACAGAGCAAGTTCCAGGGCAGTTAGAACTACATAGAGAAATCCTATCTCAAAAACAAAAAGCCAGAAAGATCATGACATATCTATATAGACCACAATATTCTTTTATTGAGTCACTCCATTTTGTTGCTGACTGGAAATATGATGGTCAGGAGATGAACAAGTTCAGAATACATAAAGTAAACAAAAGGGAGAAACCAAAACATCTGGTTGTGTTTGGGGTTTTGCTTGTTTTTATCTTGAGACAGGACCCTATTCTGTAGCCCACGCTGGCCTCCAACTCTGTAAACAGTCTTCCTGTCTTACCCTACACCAACAAATATTCAGATTATAGATATATCTACTGGTTCTGTTAATTACTACTGTAGTCTAATTGACCAAGTCCCACCATGATCAACTCTATAAATATTTTTATTTTAAATTTAAAACATTTTATGATGAAGAATTTCAAGTAAGTACAAAACTAAGAGGTATATAGAGGTAATATAATCTAGTTATTATTTTTGTTTGAAGGAGGACTTTAGTTTGCCATTTTGTCCTTTCTTACAACTCCCTCTAAAATACTCTCATCTAATACAAATTTTAGTTTTCTTCAACTTTGACCTCAAAAGAAAGAGGACTGAATTTATTAAGTAACCCGCCATGTGCATTTTTTTTAATCTAAAAGTACTTTTAAAAAGCAAACATTCAATTTCTATGATTAAGGAATACCTGGACCTGAAAACTTGTAAGCCCAGCTACTCAGGAAGTTAAAGTAGGAGCCCATATTACCTGAGTTACACTGTTAGTTCAAAGTCATCCCAGGGGACTTACTGAGAGAGCTTATCTCAAGGGCTGTTTTTTTTAAAGTGTGTGTGTGTGTGTGTGTGTGTGAGCACCTCCAAGCACTTAAGCTTCACTGACAGACAATCCCAACAGGGTAAAGAATGAACCTGACAACTGGTCAGCATAAATGGTACTCTGTACCTACTTTGAAGACTCTAATTCCTAAGGTTCAGCTGTCCTTAAAGCATCCTTTTCTATTAAATTTTTAAAAAATATTTATTTGTGGGGCTGGAGAGATGGCTCAGTGGTTAAGAGCATTGACTGCTCTTCCAGCGGTCCTGAGTTCAATTCCCAGCAACCATATGGTGGTTCACAACCACCGGTAATAAGATCTGGTGCCAACTTCTGTCTGCAGGGCCACACGCAGGCAGACCATTGTATACATATAAATAAATAAATATTTTAAAAAAATATTTAATTGTGTGAGGGTGCAAACATAACAGTATAGGTGTGGAGGTCAGAGGACATCTTTGGGATATGGTTCTTCTCTTCCTCCAACTTTAATTGAGTTCCATGGATTGAACTCTAGTTGGGTTTGCACAGCAAGAATTAATTACCTGCTAAGCCATCCAGTGATTACATTTTTGAAGTAAGTAAGCACTGGCATATTTATAAAACAAGAGACCTGCCTACTGTGTGGAGGAAAATGAGTAGCCACACTTAGAGGCAGTTAGATTCACAAACTCAAGGTCAGCCTGGGCTACAAAGACTTTTAACTCAGGAGGAAGAACAAGCAAGGCCCTGGGTTTGACTACAGCACTATAAACAAGTTAGAAGCTTCAAATTTCAGCCATGTACCAATTACTCCTTTGTTAACAACTAGTTAATTTCATATAATCAAAATAATGAAAATCAGATGCCATTTATAACATATAAACATAATCCTAAGTAAGGTTATTTCAGAGTTTAGAAAACTAATCAAATACTCCTAAAAGAAATACCAACTTTCAAATTAAAAGCTACTGTTTACTGATTATTCTGTACTAGTCACTGTTTTTATACTCCATTTTCGTGCATTACCTCATGTAATGTTTAGTAACAATTCTATGAGGAAGGTACTATTTCTATTAGGCCAAAGAATTACACTTGCCAAGAAACGAGTTAAAAATAAGAATCTGGGGCTGAAGAGATGGCTCAGAAATTAAAAAGAGTACACAGTACTCTAGCAGAAGACACAGGTTCAGTTCCCAGCACTGATGTTGAGCAGCTCACAAAAACCTATAACTACACTTGTACGGAACCCAGGACCACCTTCTTGTTTTCTCAAACATCCAAAACTATGAGTACATACATTAATAAAGACAGAACCAGAGCATGCATTAAGGTCTATCCAATTGCAGAGCCCCTATATTTTTTTTTTTTGTGGGAGCTGGGGGGCGGGCCCAAACCAATCTCAAAGTGTACTTATTTCCTTTTTGTGTAATTTAAATGTGTATACACTGTATATCTGGTATACTTCTCTCACACCCCTCACTTTACCCTTTTAGAACCTTCACATTCTAATTACTTTTCCTCACTGTTCCACCTATGATTTAATAGTCTACTTAGAAGAAACTGATAATGCTGAAATGTGAAACTGTAACTCTACGATGTCAGCAAGAATTAAACATTTAACCAATTTTAAAACATTTGAATGTATTTGGAATTGAAGTGATAAATGTAAAAAAGGTAGTTCTAAACAGCACCTGAAATTCAAGTCTAACAGTGAACTGTTCAAGAAATGTCTGCTGAGAAGTTATTACAACAGAAGCAGTATCAAGTATACCTGAAGCCACCAGAAACAAACATAATCTAGCATTTCAAGACTTTTTTTTAAATGGAAAATGGAAGATTCCTACCCCAAATAAGTTTTATTAAGTCAAAAAATTCTAGTTCCTAAAAGAAACTCTATGCCACTGCTTTTCTAAAACTATTATTAGTTGTTGCATAAAAAATATTATTAAAAAATATAAATGGAGATATTTAAATAAACTAACTTAATATAAGTACTTCTTCCATTAAGGCAGAAATATTGGGGCTGGAGATATGGCTCAGAGGTTAAGAACTCTCCAGAGGTCCCGAGTTCAATTTCCAGCAAGCACATGGTGGCTTACAACCATCTAAAATGAGATTTGGTGCCATCTTCTAGCATGCTAGCAGAATGCTGTATACATAAATAAACAAACAAACAAATAAATCTTTAAGAAACAAAACAACAACAACAACAAAAACGGCTCTAGAAGTATCCTGGGAAAATACCATCTTGAGAGCCAGCAAGATGGCTCACCAGAAAAAGGTGTTTTACCATTAACCTTATAGACCTTAGTTTGATCCACAGAATGCATATGGCAGAGAAAACGGACGAGCTGACTTCCGACTTCATGCATGCAGATGTGCATGCCTACCCATAAATAAATGTAAATGCAAAAAACACTAATGTTCATAAGAAGAGGTCAAGTCTGAGTATGAGACAGAAAGAGGACAGGGAAGACGACATTAGGGATAGAAGCGGGATATTTCTGACCATAGTTAGCTTTGCAAACTTTACATAGTAACTAGTATTTTCATTTACTTAATTGTAAAGCAGAAGGTAATCCCTGAAAAAGAAATAAAAATTAACTTCACAGAGTATCAAGCTGGTGGCATAACCACACAGAGAACACTTGAAAAGATTTTAAAATATTGTAGTTTAATTGACTGTGTCTGAAGGGATATAACAAACCACCCACCTTTTAGTAATAATGTGCTACTAATCTAAAACTGGTTTAAGAATATTGAGGCAAAAAGTGAAGAAATATGTTGGTGTCACTAGAAATTGAGAGTTGGGCACAGAAAAGGGGAGATCAGTTTACATTAATTATGTGGTACTGAATTTGAAATATTAGTGATTAGGTGTTTTAAAAATAAAAGCATTTTTAGCTGGGCGGTGGTGGCGCACTCGGGAGGCAGAGGCAGGTGGATCTCTGGGAGTTCGAGGCCAACCTGTTCTACAAGAGCTAGTTCCAGGGCAAGCTCCAAAGCTACAGAGAAACCCTGTCTTGAAAAACAAAAACAAAAAAAAAAAATTAGAAACAGCATCAATTAAAGAGCAACAAACATTCTTAGTCTCTAAGGATCAATTCCAATTAAAACAAACTAAGGTTGAGAAAGATGTCTGAAGAAGGAAAAAAGACCTCCAAGTTTCAGGTGAGTCTGTGTTATATATCCCAAGACTGGGTCACAAAAGCAAAGCAAAACAATACTCCCCTCCCCCATATACCAGAAACTGTTTTGGGGTGAAAAATGGTAAAAATGGCCCTAAATCATTTGGTCATACTAGAATTATAAAACAATGAAACAAGTCAGGAAACTACTAAGAATGAATTTAAAGGATTTAAACAAGTCAAAGGAGTACATACAGTCTGAATGTCAAAAATAGTAACAGCAAAGGACATTCAAAACCACAGTAATACTTCACTGATCACCTCCTACAGTTGCTAAGTTATCCATTATTTTGAAAATCAATAAGTAGGGGTGATGAAAACCAAGTACTTATCTTGCCTTCTGTATTCAACTGTAACTCTGCCCAATAATACACCAGAGAGAATATTTCAGTCCAAACAATATATGAAATGATAGAATATCACCATTTCAAAAGCATAAAGAAAGAATGGCTTTAGGCCCATGATTCCAAGCACAGTTGCGAGAGTTCCTAAAATCTTCTAGACTCCCTCAACAGTCACTGTTGAGTTCTTCCCTTTTCTGACTATATCCATATTATTTTCAGCTTATCACAACAAATTAAAGGCAGAAGCAGTTCTGAAAAAGCAGCTGTCTTCTATTAAGATAGATACTAAAGAAATTTGCAAAAATGTAAAACAGTGTCATTTAAAAATAGTTAGTTTGTTCATTAAAAACCTCACATCAAGCTGTCTGGTGGTGGCACACACCTTTCATCCTAGCACTTGGGAGGCAGAGGCAGGTGGATCTGGAACTCACAGAGATCTGCCTGTCTCTGCCTCCCAGTGCTGGATTAAAGGGCCATAGCCAGGCGCCTGGCTTAAGTGGATTTGAGTAGGGTGCTGCTGGGCAGAATCCTGGTGTATACTAGGCTATTATTGTAATTATTGCTGGGCAGGGTTTCACTATGTGTCCTTGGAACTCACTTTGCAAATCAGGTTAGCCTTGAACTCAGAGAGTCACCTGTCCCTGCCTCTCAAGTACGAGATTAGGCATGAGCCACCATGCTCAGCCCTAAACTGGGTATTTTCAACTAACAGTTTGATAAAACCAAAGGAAGTCCATTTTTCTGCTTTGTTGTATTAAGACCTTTCCTAATTAAGTTTTAAAATTAATCCAATCTCTAGCTAAACTCGAAAAATTGCTTAGTAGGGGAGAATAAGAAACCAAAAGACAAATTCTAGAACAGAATCAGAACTCTGCAAAGAAAATGGTTTTCTAGGTAGGGACTAAGTGTTTCTTCATAGTTGAAGGTCTGTTCTGGGCCAGTTTTGGAGGGTGAAAAAGATGCCACATGCTATTCACGATGCTAGGACAGCAGAACTGTCCTAGGGAGACTAAGATGTAGCATGGTCCCTCCTCATAAAAACTTAAGAAAAAATTTTCCAGGATTAGGGTGTAGTTCTATAGAGTACTTGCCTTTCCCATCAATAGTCTCAAAAAAAAAAAAAAAAAAAATCAGCTGGTTGCTGGAGAGAGAGCTCAGTGGTTAAGAGCACTGGCTGTTCTTACAGAGGACCAGAGTTCAATTCCTAGAACCCACATAGTGGCTCACAACCATTTATAAACACAATACCAGAGAATCTGACACCTTCTTTGGTCTCTACAGGTATCATGCATACACATGGTGCGTGCAAACAGATGAAGACAAACACCCATACACAGGAAATAAACAGGATTTTTAAAAAGTAGCTGAAATTTTTGCACAACTATTTGCCACAGTAATACATTACTATTATTACATATTTAGAAAAAACTAAGGCATTCCCCCCAAAATTACTTTTCACCTCTTGGTTAGCACATTGCTATTTTGTTTAAATTTATTTTATTGTTAAATTATATGCACATAAATGCGGGTTCCCTTGGAGGCCAGAAAAGATCATCAGTTCCCCTGAAGCTTGAGTGTGCTAGAAACCAAACATGAATCCTCTAGAATAGTGGTTCTCAACCTGTGGGTCTAGACTCCTGGGGGTTGCTTAACAACCTTTCACAGGGGTTGCCTGAGACCACTGAAAAACTCAGATATTTACATTATGATTCATAATGGTAGCAAAGTTATAACTATGAAGAAGCGATGAAATAATTTAGGGTGGAGGTCACCACAACATGAGGAATTGCATTAAAGGGTTGCAGCTTTAGGAAGGGTACGAACCACACTGCTCTAGACGATCAGGAAGTGCGCGTAATCCTAAACTGTCCAGCTTGCTATTTTACAAAGTAGGGTATGACTACTTGCTGCTCTGTATACCATGAAAATTTCCAGCCATTCCTTTTCATACTAACAGTTCATAATCAACTATAAAAGGAAGGTTACACCTACCCAAGAGCCATGTTTCTTAAAAAATACATGTCTTCGAGGAAGACCATACATGGTCTACTCAAATCCTGAATGGATACACTATAATTAACAATACAATAAAGCCTAAAAACATTTGGTCAGGCCAATTAAACCCAAAATTCCAAAGCAAAAGTGCTTTGTGAGTTTGCTTTCTTATTTACTTGTTCTACCTGGTATACAGCAATAGTAACTTCGGAGCAATATAGCCGATGTTTACTTGTTTTGATTCTTAGAAGGTATTTGAATTTAGTTCTGCTTATTTACTATGCAGCCAATAAATTTGTAACCTGTAAAGATTTTGTTTTGAAGATTTTAAATAGACTCTTTCAATAAGTAGCCCAAATACAAAAATTCCACCAATTTCATATATTTTAGCTGCATTTTTAAATGTGCCTTGACACTATCAACCTGTCCTTATTTTGTACTTTTGCTGGACTATGAATTTAAGTTCTATTTGATATAAATAAAACTAAATTCAACAAGAGCAGAAATATTTTAAGAGACTTAACTTTAGACTTCTAAATTTTTCCCCCAGCTCTGTTCTTAAAAAAAAAAAAAAAAGTCATTTTAGCTAACATTTCCCAGGCTGTAGGCACAGAAATATATTTACTTTATGGCTGAAGTAGTTCTTGCCACAGCATTGAGAAAATAAAATTAATGTGTTCATACAGCAATCTAATGTTACATTCACTGTGTAGTCAATCTTACTGCCTCAAAAGCATATCTCTGTTCTCTTTCATATTAACTGTTTATCTTAAATGAAAGTAAGTTTTTCTAATCGTCCTTTCAGTCTTGTATATGGACAATACTTGCTAACACAGTCAAGGTCCTGGGTTCAATTCTCAAAACTACAAAAAAGTATTCTTTTGATATATCTCAGATGTCACAATAACCACGTTTATTTCTAAAATAAATATAACTGTCTTTTCCTTTAAAAACAAGTCAACTTTCAACAGTCCATAATAAAGAAAAATTTAATATAAATAAAATGCAGAGGAAAACTAATTGTTAACATCCTTCAAGGTTCTTCATAAGTAAACCCTTGCTTGATATCAAGAATGTTCAATTGACTGTTAAATGCAGATCACCCACCCTCCTTTACAAAAGCCAAGAAGGCACAAAACTACATGCTATGGTTGGTGGTAGGAAACAGAATTTTCAATATGGGATCAGAATGAGACAGAAATTAAAAAAATATTAAAAAGTCATGCACATAGTGAGAGAAAACAACTCCCTAATACAAATTGACAACGAATGCAAACATAAAACAATGAAATCCCTGTGGACTGACTCTACATTATTAAATATGCTAGTAAAATCCTGAAAAGTTTGAACCAGATCACAAGGTCTAAGAATTACAAAGCTTCCACTCTTACCATAACAGCAGCATACACACCTTAATAAATTATGGGGAGCAGGGGGTGTTCTAAGTCTTCACATTACAGGAGAGAGGGGAAATCTCAGCACAAGAACACAACAATAAAAATGATAAAAATTAAAATTTCATTTTAGCATTGGAAAAAGCTTAAAGAACTCTGGCATAAAATTTTTATATTCAAACAGCTACTTAATTAGGTAAAGAAGTCAAAGATATAAAGGTTTAACTTTAAAAAAAAATCTTAATTCTAGTCATAAACCCAAACTGTATACATTGGTAATCTCCAATATAAACTGCAAATACACAATGGATTTCACTTTATAATACAGTGGCATCTGGTAGTGATAATAACCATGAATAGCCAATGGAATTATGTTTTAAAACCTTTTTTGTACGCTAAGAATCTGAAACAGCTCTGAAAAGAGTGGAGGACGTAAGTTATCTGTCACTAGACTTTTAAGCATTAGCTTTAGAATTTTAAACAAATGCACAACCTACCATAATATAAACTACAGTATCCCATTCAATTCCCTCTTTGTCCTAGTTTCTTTTTTGCTGGGAAGAGGCGTAGTGGGATAATAATAGCAGGAAGTAAGGTGGAGCAGCTGTACGGCAAGATGAGGTGCTGTGTCTGTGTGTGTGTGTGCACGCGCGCGCGCACGCAACCTCCATGTTGGCCTACTGCTGCCTCATCTTATGAAAATGAAATTAGCTGTTTGGGATGCCGTAAGTTATAAATATTACTGGGATCAAGATGTAGTTTTCTACCTTTTCACTTTTCTTAGGATCTGTTTTAGGTCTCTAGTCAGACTCAGTTAAAAGAAGCAATAAAAGCCACATTTTTAGAGATTTCTAACATTTTTGAAGGGAACTCTAATGCTAGCAATAGTTTGTTGGTAGAGAATGAGCTAGAACTAGCTTCCTTTTGGTCCCATTAGTCTATGGAAATAATCTATATCAATTTGACTGTAAACAGAAGAAATGACTATCCAAATTTCTATAGCAAAGTTTCTATTCATGCTGTTGTTATTTTGTTGACGAGAAACTTTTCACAGTAGTGCTAACAAATTTACTTTCTTGTTGGGCATGTGTGCACACGGGTGCGCATATTCAGGCCAGAGGACAAACATAATGTCATTTTATTTCTTAGGCACTATCTTTCCCGTCAACACTCAGACAGGGTCTCTTACTGGCCTAAACCGGCCAACTAGGCAAGACTGACTGCTGAGTGAGCCCCAAGGATCTGTCTCTGCCTGCCCAGAGCTGGGATTACAAGTATCTATTAACCATCACACACATGCTGTTTCACAAGGGTTTGGAGAACCGACTTCAAGTCCTTTTACAAATATCTCATCAACCGAGTCTTCTCACCGGCCTCTCAAATTTCCCTTTTCAAACCAAAGTATTCCATGTGTTATAACTGCCAAGACAGTCTTACTTAAAATATTATGCGGGCAACATTTGTATTTCTTTAACGAAAGAGAGAAATGACACAAAACTTGATCAATGTATATTATATTAGTTTAAAACTATGTCTTCTTTGCCAATCCATAAAAAGAAATCAGCACTCCAGTTTTCTCAGTGGAGCAACAGATGTGATCTTGGAAAAACAGTTGAAGGATCTCTAAAAATTAAATTCTCTTCAAACAACTGTTCATGAAAATGAACTGTCATATACTACTTTATAAGGAGGAATCCTTTTGTAATCTAAATAACTACTGGCTAATTTGTGAATGTAATTTTTAAAAAGAACTCTCTCATACATGTAACATTTGACAATTCTTTAAAAAGTAGCTGAAATGATTCAGGGCAGACTGTTAATAACAACTTCAACAGGAACCTAAATTTGGCAGTATTTCAATGGTTTTGCCTATAAGAGATATAACTTACACACTTCCAACGCCATAATTCTTATTAAGTAACAAGCTAGATGCAATCACCTTTTGCTGAGATCTAAGCACAAACTAACAGGATTGAATCTAAGCTAAAAGTTTTGGGGAGGGGGCAACAGTAATCTCCAGAGCACATCAGATTCTGCAGGAAGTAGGAGGAAGACTGAAACAATAAGGTAGCTTTCCTTTGTGTGTGTGTGGGTTTTTTTTTTGGGGGGGGGGTTATTGTTGGTTTTCTTTTCTGAGACAAGAGTCTAATTCTGTAGCTCAGGCTAGCATCAATCTTTGGCTGAGCCTCCTGACTCAGTTTCCTGAGTACAGGACATACAGATGTGAGCTACAAAGCCCTGTTATAAAAACTCTTTTTCAGTTCACATTTTACATGATGGTGACCAAAAACACGTGAATGTTAGATTGTGCTTTTTCTCTTACTAAAATAAAATCAAAGTTAACAATATGTAGTTACAGTACAAAGGAAAACACAGTATTTGACACCTTGTCGAATCTAAACCCAAACTAAACATACTGCATGTATTGAAACACAAACTTAATTCACACAGAATATGACATTCCAATCCTTACTAAAATCTGGCTAGCAGATGCGCTGGTCCACTAAGGTAAGGAGGCAACTTACATTTATTTAGAAGGGCAGGAAACATAACAGGGAAATCACTTTAACTCACACAATGCTTTGAGGTTTTTGTTTTTTTTCCCTTGGAAGATAGGACAGATTTGTCCCAGATTTCTAAAATATATGGAATTTGGGCTTAAAAGTATATGCTTGGCATAAATTCAAGGCTTAAGTGGGAACTAAAAACAGTTTCTTTAATTGTAAACCAAAGTGAATAATCTCCTGAGGGGGGAGGGAGGTCTCCTATTGCTTTTCCTACCTCCTGCCCCTCCCCCACTAACACTGCTTCCCTGCTGTGCAAAGAGCCCTTTGTCCTTCCCCGCACTTATCTAGCTGTTTGGCCATATTGACAGGCCTACTGGAAGCATAATAAGGGAGTCAGTCTGACATAAGCAGCTGGCGATTTGAAACAACAATCTTCCTTTTCTATCATACCAAATCCTGCTGCAGAGGTCTGTGGCTCCTCCCATACTTCCACCTATTTCTCAAACAAACAGAGCAGCAAGGAACTGATCCCTTTGATCCAGCAGTATAAATCAAAAACTTGATTCCTTAGTCAGAAATTTCTACAGTTCCTGATTTGTTTCATATTATAATTCATAATATTAAGGCTAAAAGGATTCCTTAACTCTGGGTGTACACATATATGACTATCACTTCAATTCAGAAATGAAAATTCTGGGATGTTTCATACTACAAGACAGAAGAGATGCAGAAACGGGAGACGTATGTTCCAAGCAAAACTGACCAATAAGTTTAGGGTTTTAAAAATACCAAGGATTCAAAACAGCAAAAAATTGAGTTTCCTGACTTCATTATCAAAGATACTTCAAGGAAATTTACATTAAGTAAACTTTATTTCCCCAATTACTCTGCAAAAATAAAATAAAAAATGTAAACGGAGTGGGGCAGGACAGACCACTTACTCAGACGGAACGAACACACACGAACACACACACACACACAGAGGACTTAGAGTCACTGTCTGTCCATTTAGTTACCTCACAGTTCTCTTCAAGTCCTGAATAAGAACACTCTCAAGTGATGCTTGCCAGTCACAGTTAATGGCATCTCTACCCAATTTATAATTAAATACAAAACAGAACAATTTCCCTAGGATTACATGATTTAACAAAGTATAGATAAGTGCAAGAAAGGCTATTCTCTTTACCTTTTGCAACCTTCCCTGAATTCTAGCCACTAGAGGAAATGAACACAATACCAAGTGAAGGTCATGTCATTCAGTAGATGGCTTAGAATCTCTACAGTCCAGGATAACACCAATCTATTAACATAGGTGCATTATTTTCCTAAGAAGTCTGCCTGAAAGAACATTTTAAATCAAATTATAAATGACTAACAGTTGTATTATTATATACATTTTCCAAGGTGTTTTGCAGTTTAAGCTCACTACTAACTAGCTATGCCTCTTAATTTCAAAAACTGACAAGTCACTAGAGTTTAGCCTAAAGTTATGGTACAATTTTATTTTACTTATGATCTAATTTCTCTTTGATATGTACTCAACAATTACTGATTGCTAAGGCCTAATGTTTCAAAGTTATTTCAATGAAGATTTTATTTCTCCATCCAAAGGCAAAGTTGACATAGCCAATACTGTCAAAAAGTGTCAGAATAATTTCCAGAAGTAGGCAGATTCCTAGATACTAGACAGTATCAAAAGATTTAAGTATTTTTAAGTATGTCAGTCCAAGTAACCCTTCTAAGAAAAAAGCCTCTTGATTCTCTAAAGTGATTACAGTGAGACTACAACCATTACAAAAGAAAAAAAAAAAAAACCCACCAGGAAGTAAAAGTAGCAATCATTTATTTTCTAAAAAACTTGTATAATTAAGCTAAAAACACCTGCATCTTAAATCTAAGTCTATTAAACTATCTGCAAAAGTGAAATTATACCTATGGGATATAGTATCTTATCTATGTAACAACTGTATTAAAACCACCTGAAATAATCATTAAGAAGAGTTTTGTTTTATAGACCTGCTTTTAGCACTGCAAAGAGTATGAACCACATTATGTAAATGACAAAATGTTCACCATTGTTTCTTGGTTCCTTGCCATAAGTGCTAGAGTCAAACTACAAATTATAGATGTTTGTGGGATTTAGATACATTGATACAAAATTGGGCAAACAGGTATTGGTTGCAGTAATGATCTTAGGGAGAGAAAACAACACATGATTTTATGTGTTGCACATGCCTGGGTGATGGTTCTGTTTCAAATATTCTGTCAGATAAACTATTGGGCTTAATTAGAGATCATCCTGGTTCTGTTCGGTTGGAAGCAGGTATCCAAAGTTAGAAGGGACTCTTGCTGCTTTCTTACTATCCTGCACTAAATTTACTCAATTTCTGACTATTACTTCTGGTTTTTCCTGTGTCTCTGATGGATTACTGTCAAGACACATAATGTCTTTCTGATGGATTATATGTCAAGACTATAATCCAACACATAGACAATTAATCCAATTTATAGGTCAAACATCAGTGAAGTTATCTAATCTGTAGGGGTCTACAGATTAATACAGAAAATAAGAACAAAAAATTAAATATTAATCCAAAAGTAGCTCTTTTTAGTTTAGGCTTCCAAGTATAGTCAGATGTTTAGATGTTCATGAAGGTAAATATGGCCTAAAATGGAGAGACACATACAAATCAGAAGTAACTTAAACAATTAAGAGATAGAGAAAAACATGAGTTGCACTGCAAAAACAGAACATAAAGATCCTCTTCACCCTATTCTGGTACTCGGGGACATCTTTACAATACTACTTTAGTCTTCAAAAGGATTTTTAAAAGATCAAAACACTAATGAAGGTTTTAGTCCCGTGGAAGTATAAAATCTCAGGTAATACCAAAAATCTGCCAACTCCCTCCCCCAAACAAAAACCCAAACTCTTTAACTTGATCCAGTTTTCAAGATGGGGCTATCCATAAATGGATACAGTTACAAACTGCTAATTCTGGTCTCTTCACTAACAAAAAGCAAACCAGCTCAGCAGTGCAATTTCCCAGGAAAGCAAACAAGGTTTCTTTCCAGTCCTGAGCAGCCATCGCCTAAGTGCAGTTCCCTGCAGCCAACAACATTAATGGACGTTGCACTGCTGTCCTTCCCTGGAGACAGCAGCCAGCACTACTCAAGCTTCTCACGTAGCAACCAGAGCTCCAGAGCCAGCAGCTGCTGCCGCCTTGTATACTCACTCCTGTGATCCAACACAGGAGCAACCTTCTCTTTACCCAACCCCCACTTCTTAAGACACTTTTTTTTTTTTTTGACCAGCGCTCCATGCTAGAAGGGCTGGACATATGATTTTAGAAACAATCCAAACATCAGTTTTAAACTGAGATCTTTGATTAGAAAAATCAACACATACCAAATGCCAAATATTCGTTTTTAATTAAACCAGCAATTTAGGAGCAAGTATTAAGCTTTGGTTTTTAAAAAGCCAATTTCCCAAACATTCAGTGATGAAATTTAAATTTACAGCTAAGAACAAGAGTCTTGGGTCGTGTCCTAGGAAAGGACATAATTCAGTATTCTACACATGACAATCTGAATAACCTTAAAGGCTTTAATCCCATAACTGGCCACAAATTTTGGCCAGAGAACTAATGATCCTGAGAAAACTGGAAGAGATCCAAGGGAAAAAAAATTCCTATGTCCTCCAAGCAGAAATCTCTGATTATGTCAGTATTCTCTGCTTTAGTCCTAGGTCAGACTGCACACATCTAAAACCACCCCTTAAAGCTTTCCTCCTAGCGACCTAACACTATTCTTAATATAAAACTAACCATCAAAAGCACTTTCCCTTCAAAACGTTGCACACAAACCTCCTCCTGAAAAAGCTCGTAACAATCACCAGGATTTTCCCCAACCAAAAGTACAGCTATTTAATATACGCCCAAGGAAGTAATGTAAACATGACCTTGGTCACAAATATGTCATCTAAAAACAATTTATTTAGGTAAAGTGTGAAGGAAATTAGAGAAGCTGAATTCTGTAAGTATTCTAAGCACAGGAAAAATTGGAAAAAGGAACTCAGGTATAGACAAAACCCAGTGGCGTCCATAGCTCTGGGCAAGAAATGAGTTGCTAGTGAACACATTACACAAGTAACATGAGAAAGCAGAAAATGCAGGTCATACACGCACCCCTGACCCAGACCAGTAGAGCGGGCTGCAGCATCAGTACACAGGAGAAAGATCCCTTATTCCTGAGCATGAAAAAGGCAAAGGCGCTCTATAGAATAAATTAGCATAAAAGGGGCTTTCCCAGCAGTTAAAACTTTCCCTCAGCGCGATTCACCACGAAAACCAGGGCTTTTGCCCACCACCGTTCACCTAACATCTTAGCCTGCACGCATAAGGGAAGAGAATTCACGAGGGGCACATTTCCCCCCCGGCTTAAAGTCGTTCTGAAAGATCGCTCTCCACGCCCTAGGTACGGAAAACGACAAAATCTGGCTTAATTCCAGACTGGAACCCTACAAATTCAATGGAGATATCGCAGGGATACTGGGGCACACGCCACAGGGAGTCCAAGAATGTGAGGTGGGGGTGGTGAAGGTAATGTCTTTGGTAAGGAAAAGGCAGCAGCCATCTGAGCTAGGGACTCGAGAAGCAGGGAGAGGCTTTCGGGAAGATTATGGAGGGGAGGACTGGGCCCCCGAGCGTTCAGAGTTGTCACAAGGCCTCAAGAACAGGGGGTGGAGGTGGGGGGTCTCAGGGACAGAAAAAAAAGTATGCCTGTGTATTCTGAGAGCAGGGTTGCGAGAGGCCTCTCCTGAAAAGGGTATAAACGTGGAGTAGGCAGAGCCCAGGAAAAAAAGGGGAGCTCAGAGTAGGGGGAGGGGAAGAGTCCTGACCCAGGGAAGACATTAAAAAGGTAGCAGGGTCGACTGGATTAAGAGGAGCCCTTCTCCCCGGGCAAGAGGAGTGCAATGGTGTGTAAGGGTGGCCAAGAAGATGGGAAGGACAGCATCCTCCTGCTACCAGCCTTGGGAGGCCCAGGCCCACGATCCCGAGGAGCAGGAACGCGGGGAGACTGAGGTGACCCTTCTTCCCCCGGGGACCGGTCGTGTGGTTCGGTGTCTCTTTTTCTGTTGGACCCTTACCTTGACCCAGGCGCTGCCGGGGCCTGGGCCCGGGCTGCGGCGCACGGCACTCCCGGGAGGCAGCGAGACTCGAGTTAGGCCCAACGCGGCGCCACGGCGTTTCCTGGCCGGGAATGGCCCGTACCCGTGAGGTGGGGGTGGGGGGGCAGAAAGGCGGAGCGAGCCCAAGGCGGGGAGGGGGGAGGGCCAGGGGCGGAGGGGGGCCGGCACTACTGTGTTGGCGGACTGGCGGGACTAGGGCTGCGTGAGTCTCTGAGCGCAGGCGGGCGGCGGCCGCCCCTCCCCCGGCGGCGGCAGCGGCGGCAGCAGCGGCAGCTCACTCAGCCCGCTGCCCGAGCGGAAACGCCACTGACCGCACGGGGATTCCCAGTGCCGGCGCCAGGGGCACGCGGGACACGCCCCCTCCCGCCGCGCCATTGGCCTTGCCGCCCACCGCCCCGCACTTATTGGCCAGCTCGCCGCCAATCAGCGGAGGCTGCCGGGGGGCCGCCTAAAGAAGAGGCTGTGCTCTGGGGCTCCGGCTCCTCAGAGAGCCTCGGCTAGGTAGGGGATCGGGACTCTGGCGGGAGGGTGGTGCGGCGCGGTCGCGGGGACGGGCGGGTGCGGCGGGCCCTCGAGGATGGCGGAACCGCCTGCTGGGGCCGCTGGGTGCGATCCGTACGCTGGACGGGGCAGGCGGGTCGCGGTCAGGACTACGGTCCGCCCCGCAGCAACCGGAGGGGGAGGGAGAAGGGAGCGGAAAAAAATCTCCACCGGACGCGGCCATGGCTCCCACGGGGGAGCGGAGGTGCGCTTCCTGTGCACGTCTCGTCGCTGATAGGCCTCCTCTCCTCCCGCCGTGTGTGAAAACACAAATGGCGTGTTGTGGTTGGAGTGAAGCGCCTGTCAGTTAAACGTGCTGTAGTGCGCAGCCGCCTGCCTCGTTAGGCCCACTGGGTGGGGCGGGAGGTAGGTGGGGTGAGGATTGCTGGTCGTGCGGGCGCGGCCGGCCTGGGGCGGGGGAGGGGAGGGGAGGGGAGGGAGGGTCAGCGAAAGTGGCTCGCGCCCAGGCGGCCTCCCACCCTCCCCTTCCTCTGGGGGAGTCAGTTTACCCGCCGCCGGCCTGGCCTCGTCGTCTGATTGGCTCCCAGGACCCAGAAAACTGGCCCTTGCAATTGGCCCGCGTTCCTTCGAGTTCAGGCCCTGGGCGGGCTGGCGGGGGCGGCGGGGAGGCGCTCGCAGGATCCGGCCCTCCCAAGGCCCCGCGCCGCAGAGTCTGGCCCCGCGCCCCTGCGCAACGTGGCAGGAAGCGCGCGCTGGGGGGCGGGGACGGACGGGCGGGCGGGCTGCGCGGCGGGGCGGGGGCGAGCGCGGTTCCTCCTAAGAGTTGCTGCCGCACGAGGGGCGAGATGAGCCAGACCTGCGGCGCGCGCTCCGGGGAGTGGAGGAAGGAGAGGGGGACTCGGTCGGGCCGGTTTAGAAGCAGGAAGCGCTTGCTCTCTAAAATTTCGTGGGAGCTGCAATCAATAAGGGAGCCGCAGTGGAGTAGGCGGAGAGAGGGCCGCACCCTTCTCTGCAGGGGAGGGGAGCGCCGCAATACCTTTCTGGGAGTTCTCTGCTGCCTCCTGTCTACTAAAGACCCGCCCCGGGCCTGGAAGAATCCCTTCTCCCTCTCCCCTCGTGATCTTCAAGTCGAGTCTTTCTGGAAGATGGGCGGGAGACTTCTGGGCAGGCTTAAGGGCTAAACTGGTGCGTGGGCGTTGCCCTGCAGGGGACTTGAACAGGTGTAAAATTGTAGGGGAGAGGCTTCCCATGGGTTTTCGTTGGTGTCGGGAGGTAATTATAATAGGGGCAACGGAGGGAAATGGGCGCTCACCTGGGGTTTTATGCGGCAGAACTACAGGTTATTATTGCTTATGATCTGCCTTGGCGTATTTTCATCGAGTTAGATTAAATGCATGCTCACCCGAGTTTATACTCCCACTTGAGATCCTTGCTATATCATGAAATTATAGTATCGCAACTTAGAATATATAAACAGAATTTTAGCATTTTCTACAGAGCCCAGTACTTCACTCTGTCCCTCCTGCTCCCTCTGCAGTCCTACCAAAAGATATTTTAGCACTCTCTCATTTTAGTCCCTTTTTTCATTTTTTTGTGCTGGCTTATCCAATCCCTAGACAGAGCACTGGCATTCTTCCTCTCTTGATCTTAGAAGCCTGATGAGTCATGAAACCAGACAGATTAGTTACACCACAAATTGAGGCTGTATCTGGGCCCTTACCCTGCAGTTCTTTTATTCCTCCTTGGTACATCTTGTTGACTGTTAGCCTTGATTTTCTTTTTCTATCCCTATTCCTTCAGGAGCTTTACTACAATAGATTTATTGAGAATCTAACCTGAAGTTTGGCTTCTTTCCACTCCATGAATGCCTGTCTCCATCATTAATAAACTGAACTGTTTCCTATTAATGGCCTACAGATGGGTATCTCCAATATTACCTGATTTATCTTACATATTGCCAGGCTGATTGTATTAAAAGGTATATGAATTGACATGAAATTTGCTGACTCCTTAATACATTAGTGGATTCCATGAGTACAATACAGAAGACCGTTAATGGGCTAATGACAACTTTTTCATTTCATTATTTCCTACACACACACACAATCTCTTAGGTCACATGGAATTGATTGCTGCTTACATTTTGTCACTGTACACGTCTGTAGAAGGCGGTTCCTTCTGGAATGCAGACTGTTTTGGTTCAGATGTCTCTCCTGGCCTAAGGTCCTGTGAGCCTTTATTTTCCTATTTAGGTAGTGTTTTCTTCTGGCCTCTGGCTTGATTCATGACATTCCTCATGTTATTGCTGGTTTTGCTGAGCTGCTTTGGTATGGTCTTACCGAGTGGTGTCTGCTAAGTTCCTATTGTATTGCTTGACTTGTAGGTACAAGTGAAATGTAAGTGACATAAATGTACTTGTGAAGCTTGGTGTTGGGTTTGCTGTTGTGTGTACCATGAGAACTTACTGCAGAGATGTGGATACTCTGTATTTTTCCAGTATGGTAGCCAATAACCAAATTACTTGTTAAGCGCTTGGAAATATTATCAAGGAACTAATTTTTATTTGAAGTGTAAATAGTGTGGACAGGGGAGCCATTGCTGCAAACTTGTAGGTTGCAGAAGACTAGTGCAGACTTTAATAATGTTCTGTTACGCTTAACAACAAAAAAAATTGAACTTTTGGTAGCCTATTTAAGTTGTTTGTTGTATATTATTTTAGTCTAAGCTGAAAGCTAGTCTTACCATTACTAAACATGAAAGCAAGTACTGATTAATTTGGATTTCAAAAACTTAGAGCCAGTGTTTTAGCTGGGAAGTGGTGGCAGTTGCCTTTGATCCCAGCACTCAGGAGGCAGAGGTGGTCGATCTCTGAGTTCTAAGCCAACCTGACCTGCAGAGTGAGTTCCAAGATAGCCAGGGTTACACAGAGAAAGCCTGTTGAAAAATAAAATTTAGGAAGCTGAGATATTTTAAAAATCATAATTGAGTAGTACCTAGGAGCCACCATGGGATTTGGATTTCTCTGTGGCTGGTCAACCTAATTCCACTCCACCCCCACCCCCACCCCACCCCCTTTTGATACTCTGGGCTTCCTTATTCTTTAAAGCCTCTTTCCCACCATGTAGCTTTTTGTTTGCCACATGTATGACTTCCTGTGCTGGTTTAAATGGCATGGCTTTTTACTTTCTAAGGGCAGCTGCTGAAATTTGCATCTTGGTTTCTGGGGTGGGGATTGGAATTCTTTAAAAGATGGGTAGTGTATACCTGGTTTTGTGCTCCCTAAAAGCCTTTGTTTTCTATGTAACATTTCTTAAAGCATGGTATGTTTAGGACAGGGATCTTAGGGTTTTAGTATGCAGAAACTGTTGCCTTGCTGTTTAATTCGGATTTTCCAGTCTCACGCCCAGAGAATTTAAATTCTGGGTAGCCAAGGCCAGATTAAAATTCTGCCCTTTCATGTTCACTTGCTTACTGTAAATATAAAAATGATAACTTTGTGGGTTTTTTTCCTGAGACAGGATTTCACTCATTATGTATCTCTGGCTGGCCTGCAACTCAGTATTTAGAGTTCTGCCTGCTTCTGCCTCCTGAGTGCTGGGTTAAAAGTGACGAATGCATGCCTGGCCTGAACTGGTTTTTCTTCCCTCTTGAACAACCAAACAATAACAAACTGTGAGTGAAAGGGAAAACCTAAATGCGGGCCAGATTCTTTTAAATATATTAAGGGGGCTTGGGTTATAATTAGTAAAGTGTTTGTGTTGCAAGCAATGAAAATCTGCACAACCCACATAAAAAAGCCAGACATGTTAGAGCACGCCTTGAGTTATCCCTAGGACTTACTGGCCACACAAGCCTAGTTACTTGGCAGGCTCCATGCTGGTGAGAACATATCTCAAAAGACAAGGAAACAGCAACTAAGAAACTACAAAGTTGTCTTTCACACCCATCTACATACACACACACAGATGGTAAAATATTTCAGATAATGTTTTCTTCAACTTTTTATCTAATACTGTGTTTCTTCCGTCATCACATTTTTCAAGGACAATGGGGATTTCTTCAGTGAGTAAGCAGAGTTGAGAACCAAACATTTTATGATTTGTAAAACTAAGTTTTCAATTGATAGTTAAAGCCTATGAAATACAGGATAAAACTCATATGGTGCAGGAATCTAATATTTAACTGAGGTGTCTTAATGTTCTTTTCATGGGGGGAACTGAGGCCTTCCTGTCTGCTCACAAGCACTTCCTTGGGTTTCCCTAAACTAACAATTGCATCTAGCTATCCTGTTCTTATACTGGGCATGGTGGTTTAAATAAACTGTTTCCTGTCAAGTGGTGCCATATGATTTCATTCTTATGGCAAAAACTGCTATATATGTTAAACATTTGTGCTTAATGGGAAAGTTAGGTTGGGTTTGTAATTTTTAATTTTCAAATTTTGAGCAAGATAAGGCCTTTTGTATGTATCTTATGTTTGGTATAACTGTATAATTATGGCTGCCACACTAGAACGTGATAGTTTGTAATGTGGAGCTGCGGGCAGGCCTGCATTTCATCCTGCCCGGCTTCTGCATGGTTAGCTTTATACCCGAAATAACAACACACAAATTGTATTCTTTTATACACTGCCTGGCTCATTAGTTCTAGCCTCTTATTGTCTAATTCTCACATCTCTTGCTTTAACCCATATCTAATAACTGTGTAACACCACAAATGGTGTCTTACCCGGAAAGATTCAGCATGTCTGACATGGCTGGCTTCGTGGCAACCGGTTGCAGAGGCAGGGCAATTGTCTGAGCCATCTACCTCACTTCCTTTTTCCTGTTCTGTCTACTCCACCCACCTAAGGGCTGGCCAAGGCAGTTTCTTTATTAAAACAGAAGACCTTCCCACATCAATAGTTGAGCATCCCAAGAACAAGACTAGTTTGACTGGAAGGACTCTTAACTATACTGCACTTTGCTGGGTCACAACTCTAGGAGTCAAGCATTTGACCTTGAAGGTTGAGACCTTGATTTCGTTGTTGTAGTGTATGCTAGTTTATATATTGAAGGGGTACTTATCCAGGCTCATTCTTGGCTGGATTAGTGAGCACTAAGTATCCTTTAGGCTTTAACTGATTACTCACCATAACAGAGGCTTTGGTACCAGTCTATGTACAGTAGAGGAAACAAAGGCTCAGTGAAATTTATCAACTTCTTGTGTAATACTAGCAAACTGAGGCCAGGTATAGAAACTGGTCTAGTGTTTGGTATTCCTACCAGCTTCGTACTACCTTGCTCTGATTGAAATATTGAGGAAATCTAGATGTAGTGTGCTATAAGGTGGTGATGGGCTTATAGAAAATTGAAAGCAGAGAACTACTAGATTACTAGTTTTCTCTGAGGGAAGAATTCAGAAATTGGATCAAGTGTTAAGTCACTGAGATTGGTTTCAGAACATCTCAAGGATCCCTTCCTTAATGCCCTCTCCCCTACACCATATTTGGTCCCACTTGAATGTTGTCATGGCTCTTAAAATATAATTAACAATAGTAATTATTGTTTTTTCCTCCTTTAGATTGTTCCTTAAGGACAGGACAGTGCTTGTTTAAGGCTGTAACCCTGCTGTCTGAGCAAAACCAGGTCTTCGAGATCAACACACTTTTCATAATCGCAAGATGTGTTCTCAGAAGCAACAGAGGCACATGATTGTCGCTGACAATACTGTCATTATGTTAAATGGGCTGTGCAGTTTGGATTTTTTCAAAGGTAGTTTGGGTATGGATCATGTTTTTTTATGAATTAACTCTAGGTTATGCCTTCCATAATCCATGTAGTGTGTCATGCAGTTATTTTTAAATCTTGTAGCTTTGTACATGATAAAGGTGTTTTATCGTCTTAATGTTTTGAACACTTCCCAAAAATTCCAAATTATAAAACTGCAACTTATAATTTATTTTAGGAAGATGGTTATGGTTTTATAAGATGCTTAATTGTTCCACTAATCCCATTTGTGTTTTAGAATATGTAAAACTGAAGAGTTGGTCACTTTAGGAAGTGAAACGTGTACTAGCTTTAGAGATCATTTAACTTGGCATGTCTTTTGCAACACACTAACTTTGAATAGTGTTGGCACCAGCTATGTTGTGGACTCATTTTGAAAGGAGTCATTCCAGTGAGTGAACGCTACTGAATATTTTAAATGAAGGCTTTTGGTGTCCCATACAACAAAACCGTCAGAAGCTTCAAACTAGAAATTAAGAAGCTGAAGTGTTTTAGAAGGAGACTACTTGCTGGAGAAATGTATAATAGCCAAGAATTTAGGAATCATACAATTGACATTGCTTTGTATCTGCCAGATAAAAAGAAATGCTCATAGTGGTTCTTTTGAGCAGTACATTAACTTGTTAAAGATTTTCCCACAGATACAAACTAATCCATAATTCATGGACGTATAGATGAAGCTACAAACATGGTTGGACTTATTACTGTGCTTGTTTTTTATTTATGTGAAAACTTGGGAATAAACTTATGTCCTAAAATAGTCAAAATGTGGAATGCCTTTTTAATCTCATGGCCTATCTGGAACAACTGTGTTGACTTTTATCCAAATGGGGAAAAACAAAGTGGGTAGAGCTACAATGCCTTGGCACATTGCCATTCATTTGTAGTGTAAACCAAAGGGGGACTTAATTATTAATGGTCATAGCGAAGTGGACCTGGACAAACTACTGGAAGGTGTGTAATAATCAATTGAATTTAAATAAAGACTACCTGCGCCTCAACCCAGAAATTCAAAGTTGCAGGCTCTTAGGTTAGTATTCTCACTGAGCCAATACCCAGCCCAGTCTTGAAAACAGAGCTGACCCCCACACACACACACACACACACACAAAAATCCTAACAAATGCAGACTATAGTGTTTCAAAATTTTAAGAATGGGTAAGAATTAAATTTTGAGAAATGGCTTCTTTAGGAAGATGTACATGGTAAACAATGACTCCTTAAAAGACTGGTACTAGGCACACTGGACTGCCAGGTTTTAGAGGAAAAGACTATTTGTGATCACAAAAAGAGGAAGTAAGAACTTGGGCTAAAACTGAACTGGCATTTTAAATGGTTACACCTTCACAACCAAGAACTTTACCCTGGCCCAAAGAAAAAACCGGGGTGGGGGTGGGGAGGATGGGATGGACAGTGGAGCCAAGACTGCTGTGGGAAAGGGCCTGAGTTCAGACTGTGTCACCCACACTATTAGGCAGATCAGCCTGCCTGTTAACTCCCACTTCTAGCTTCCACAGGCACCTGCACACAAATACAATAAAAATAAGATTCACCTGGCATGTTATTGTATCCTTTTAATCCCAACACCTGGAAGAGGCCAGCCAGGCTTTGTGTCAAAACCTTAACTTGGGGGAAGCTGCTCAATAGTTCATTTTTTTATTCTAGTAACCAGACTTAACAATTTACTAACCAAAGATGAAGATGACTTAGTGCTCACTGCATTTGCAATGTCTTAAGTCAGGTTTCCTGTGATGAATCAAGGAAAAATCTGGTGTATTAGTTTGAGAATTTAGCATAAAAAGTACTAGTTCAGGCCGGGCAGTGCTGGCACATGCCTTTCCCAGCAATGAGGAGGCAGAGGCAGGTGGATCTTTTTGTGAGTTCAAGGCCAGCCAGCCTGGTCTGCAAATCTAGTTCCAGGACAGCCAGGGCTACACATAGAAACCCTGTCTCAAAAAAACAAAAAACTAGTTCATTTGTTTAGTAAATATTAAATGCTCATTGGGAAATACTGTATCAGGAACTGGTAAATGGTGATGAAAACAGTTAACTACCTTGTACATTCTGGCTCTGACCAGCTTACTTTGAGATTTAAATGGTTTCTTTTATCAAAGATGGATTTTAAGTTTATGTTAAACCAATAATGTATTTTGGCAATTGCAAAAATGCCCATCTAGGGCATAAAATCTTTACAAATTTTATAATCCCAGTTCATTCTCCAGTGAGTAGTTCCAAGAAGCCAACTGGCTACTGACTATGCTGTCAATGTGGATTCTGTTTTCAAAGAAAGGAAGTACTTTGTCCTTTATTCTAAATAGAAACATCATACTGAAAATCTAAGCTGAATGAAGCCAGACTCCCAAAATAACTTCCTATCAAAGCTCAAACAGGGCTGAGGTTATTTCATTTCCCATAGTACTATCTGAGGAAGGATTTGGTACAACTGAACAATGAGGTAGGCAGGAATAACAGCACACATTAGCTCCCCCACAAAGACTAACAGGATTGGTTTATTGTTTATTGGGCTTTGAAAAGTAATACATATACTAAAAGAAAAATTCCTTTTATTTTGCCTTGTTGGTCCCATACTTCTACTGACGCTTCTACTACTTAGTAATGTCCTATTACTAGTAAGTCGCATAAAAGCATCTTTGCCCTGATTTGGTTGTATTTACATTTTAAGGCAGATGGTAAACTATAGATCTGCAGGGATTCTTAGTTTCTGAGGGTGTCATAAAGAATTTAGGCTACAGAACAGTAGGCTGCACAGCTGACAGAACATGGCCTGAAGTGTTCTCAAACCAAGCAATGTAGCCCTCTCAGGAATTACCATTACCTTCACCTTGTTAACAAAAAAGCGTCTGGAATAGTTGAGCAGTAAAGACTGCAATACTAAGTTACTTTTCTGTTATTTTTCTTCCAAAGCAAGTCCTTTATGCTGCATGTCCAGCATTATGAACTTTAAATACTACAGTCCTCTTCATTTTTTTCCTTTTACCAAGGAGGGTGTCTTTCTCCATCTTGTTCTGAAGGATGAATAAAGACTTGAGGCGTGCGTTTTAGAAGATAAACTGCAGCATGAAGGCCCCCGATGTTCACCCAGACCGTATGGACCTTTCGCCACAAATGTCCCATTCCAGATAATGCCTGGTACACACAAAAAGCATAAAAGTCATTAGGCTGCCAGTCTGCTTTTAAACTAACCTAGAATCTTTGCCACTTAAGAAATGGTATGGGTGGTGGGCTGCAGAGTTGGCCCAGAAGTTAAGAGCACTTGCTGTTCTTTGTTCTTGTACAGGATCTGGGTTCAGTTTCTGGGACCCAAGTGGCAGCTCAAAACTATTAACTCCAATTCTAGGGGGATCCATCCAATACCCTCTTCTGTCCTTTGAGGGCACTGGGCATACATCTGGTGCACATACAGACAGGGGATGTATGGGGGTGTCTGTATGTGTGTGTGCAGTAAGGAAAGGTCTCACTGAATGGCTACACTGGCTGGCCAGCGAAGCTCTGAGGCTGTGCCCATATTCAGGCACTAGGGCCCAACCCTTCTTTTAAGAATCCTAAAGTTACCTTAAGCTGAGATTTTTAACTCTCATGTTCAGTACCTTGGTAAAACATTTCTTGTCCTGAGTAAGCAGTACAGCTCTGCCTGTCCCTGGTCTACAGACACGGCTCATTTCCCGAAGGCAAGCTGGATATAGATTCCAATTTCTCTTCTTGGAGCCCATCCTATAAAAGAAGGTTAAGTATAAACTGTTGCAAGAGGTAAATGGGTAGTTTCTTAGATGAGACAAGAACAAAATCCAAGGTATGAAGAAGTCATCTTTTAGAGGCCAGAGCTTTGACCTTTCACATTCTATGCCGCTAAAGGAAGCTATGTTAGTCAAATGCTCAAAGTTTTCTTTCAACATTTTTTTTGTGACCGATTTTTAGTTTTCAAGACAGCATTTCTCTGTGTAACAGCTCTGGCTGTCCTGTAACTCACTTTGTAGACCAGGCTGGCCTCGAACTCACAGAGATCTGCCTGCCTCTGCCTCTGGATTGCTGGGACTACCAGATGCACTTTTTTCCTTTTTTCCAACTGTAACTCATCTCAGTGAAGACAACAAGCAAATTACATGAGCCAAACCACTGAGTAGAGAAATCTGTCCCAAGAAGCACATGCTCCTCAGCCTATAGTGTAAAAAAGGATAATGTAATGGAACAATGGATGAAATGAATTATGGTACATATTTCTCACTGAGAAGACAAACAGAACAATTACAAGTGAAATCAAACTCCATTTAAAAAGATAAAAACCCAATTCTACCTTTTTCCAAATGGCATATCTGTTACAATAATATCAACAGAAGCAGTTCTCAGTGGGAGGTTGCATATATCCCATTGCACAGCATCAATGGGCAAACCCCAGGATGTTTTTCTGTGGAGACAAAGGAAAGATACTTCAATTTACTCGCCCAGGCTGAGATGGCATTTGTCATTAAGCCCAATGATCTGAGATTCCTGGGACCCACATAGGAGGAGAGAACTAAATCCTTTGGTTTGACCTCTTACCCCCTACTCTTATCTATCTATCTATCTATCTATCTATCTATCTATCTATCTATCTATCTATCTACCTACTATCCATCCATCTATTGATTTATTTTGAGTCAGGGTTTCTCTGTAGCTTTGGAGCCTGTCCTGGAACTAGCTGGTCCCGAACTCACAGAGACAGGAGGCTGTCTCTGCCTCCCAAGTGCTGGGATTAAAGGTGTGCCCCACCACCGCCCAGCAATCACCCCTACTCTTGTGCCCGCACACAAATAAATAAATAAATGTAAAAAAATTTCTGCAGCATTTTTAAACTTAAAGATCGTTTTTCTTAAAAGAAATGTTACAGTAGTGTAGGAAGAAATATAACCATAACTGAAATACAAGCTTTCTAAATGGTTAAGGCTGGATGTAAGGTTTCACACACAATTCTAAAAAGCATCAAGGGAAATGAGTTTACATGCAAGAAAGTGTTTAGCCGGGCGGTGGTGGCGCACGCCTTTAATCCCAGCACTCGCAGAGGCAGGCAGATCTCTGTGAGTTCGAGACCAGCCTGGTCTACAAGAGCTAGTTCCAGGACAGGCTCCAAAGCTACAGAGAAACCCTGTCTCGAAAAAACCAAAAAAAAAAAAAAGAAAGTGTTTAAATGTCCAGAGAAATGGCCCAGCTGGCAAAGATGCCTGGTACTAAGGCTGACAAACAGAGTTTGATTACTGGGACCCACAGCACAGGTTGTCCTCTGACCTCCACACCATGGCACAGCTGCATGACACTCCCAGGCCCACACTTAACAAACAGAAATAGGCCAGGCCACAAGTCAGGGTCACTGGGAATCTAGAAGTTATGGGAATGGCTTTCATGCTTCTTTCACATCACATTATTTTTATTTATTTATTTATTCATTTATTTATTTTTGGTTTTTCAAGAAAGGTTTTCTCGCTTCTTTCACGTCACATCTTATTTATTTATTTATTTATTGTTGGTTTTTCAAGAAAGGTTTTCTCTGTAGTCCCAGCTGTCCTGGAACTGACTGTGTAGACCAGGCTGATCTCAGAGTCATGGCAATCCACTTGCCTCTGCCTCCCAAGTGCTGGGTTAAAGGTGTGTCACCACAACCTGGCTTAACTCACATCATTTTAGAAAAAAGCTTAATAAATTGTAATAGTTCTGTATGATGGAATGTTGTGCAGTCATTTAAAATGGACTATGTAAATATTAAAAGTATTTTCAAATTTGTGACATTAAAATGAATGTACTCATGTACTACAAATGTAAATAGTTGGATTTGGTAGCTCTTGGGAGGCAAAGTCAGAAAGATGACTCTTGAGTCTGAGGCCAGCTGTGCTATACAGTGAGTTCAAGGTAAGACCTAGTTAGAGGATATGACCTTTGCTAAATAATAAATCTATACTGTACTGTACTGTTTGGGAAAAGGACATATAAACAATTAAGAAAAGAGAAAACTGGAGTAAAGAATGGAAATTGTAGTTAATTATAAATGATGTTCAATAAGCTAGATGGTGTCTCTCACACTGTTCATAAAGTTATAGAGATGCCACAGCACTGGCAATGAATGATAATTCTAAGTCAGTATGGAGAGTGACTCGCAAAGATGGAATGCAGTCTCTGAAGTTAAACTTACCCATCTTTAATCTGGCTTTTAGTCAATAGAGATGAGATATTATTTGCTGCTCTGTTCACTGCCAGTGGGTTGTTGTCCCCAGCAATATGGTAACAGTGAGACCACTCAGTAGCACCCTATGAGACAAGAATGTTAAGTATGCCACAAGAGACAATTAAAGGGTAAGTCATTATGGTCAATTTTCAATAACATGCCAACAGAAATGACCTTGTTCTTATTCACCCACTGGAGATGTAGCTCCAGTGTCACCCACTGTGACATCAGTATCAGTTCCAGAAGCACTTTGTGTACCTCTGTTGCTGACTTGTCCCATTTTTAACTATGTCTATCAACTCTGTCTTCCACGTAATCCGGCAACTCCTTTGGGATAGGTCTATTATTTTATTCAGTCCCTACCCAGCAAAGGCTGGTGCATACAAGAGACTACATTCCCTAAATTAACATGATTTTAAAAACTTAATGAAACTGCCAGGAGTGGTGGTGCACACCTTTTATCCCAGCACTCAGGAGGCAGAGGCAGATAGATCTCTGAGTTTGAGGCCAGTCTGGTATACCAAAAAAGTTTCAGGACAGCCTGGACTGTTATATAAAGAAACCTTGTCTCAGAACCCCAACCCATCCCCCCAAAATTAACCAAACTAACTAGACCTATACTCTTGGATTGTGAGAGTTTAGCTTTAAAAGATAACCACCATTTGTTTCTTAAAGGAGTTTGTAGTTAAGTAAAAAAATGTCAGCAGAATATACATGCCAAGCATTGGCACACTATAGTACAGTTTCTGCCATGAAGACATGCAAGCATGAATACAACACTAACTTTGTATTTGCCCGGGCCCTTAAGGGTGATGATATATTCTAGTCTATTATTCTACAATGACTGCAAACAAAAGGAATGTTCAAGTATGCCAGAAACTGGGCAGGTAGGAATACAGAAGGAACCCACAGAGTAGGTCTCTCAGGAGATTCTTACCCACTGGAGATATGGCTCTACTGAGTAAGAATCTTTGCCAACCTTTTTTTTTTTAAACTTTTAATCTAATTTGGATATTGTACCTCAGGCTGCATGTTACATTACTTCTAAATCTCAGCATATTCTAGGCCAGGTATTTGATACTTAACACATCTGTTCACAGACCCTGGCAACTCTTCACGATTTCCATCATTTCTCAGCTAAAGCTTCTTTCTACAATGGTGCTCTCATGCCTATTTTAACATGGAAATGGCTCAGATTGGCTTTCCCCCCACTTTTATTCTCGTGTCTTGTTTCTATTGTATGTTTCTGGACACATGGTCACTTCACCTGGTATTTCACAGAAAAGACATAGTTTAATGCTGGAGAGGTACAGCTTTGTTCCCGGAATTCTTGGCCATAACTAAGCTCTCAGGTTCAGCTCTCAAGCAGCAGTCACTCCCCAGCCAACACTAGTCTGCATCACAACATGGAGACCACGTGCTTTTCTCTTGATCTTAACTCCTGATCAAAGCCAGACCATAGATTCTCTAATTGCACTCTGGATTATTTTTCCCTTTGTGGGTTGCTTTGGGCTTGCTCACCCGTTCCATGTCTGCCCATCAACTCAATCTGTGGTTCTTCTGTGCAGTTCTTTTCACTGGTCTTTGGTATAGTCTGCAATCTTTCACCATGTTTCACACAAACTTTTAAGTGATTTTACTGTGAGCTCCTTCCTGTCAATCACTTACAGACATATAGGTGTTGTGATTCAATCTCAACAGTTTTCTAGATACAAGATGCCTTTTCCACTGTGTGCGGTGGCTCATGCCTGTAATACCAGCACTTGGGGGAGGCTAAGGCAGGAGGACTGCTTTGAATTCAAGGCCAGCCTGTGGTACATACCAAAACCCTGCCTCAAAAAGGTAAAAAATCATAATGAATAAAAAAATCTTCCCAGTTCTTATTTTTCCTTCTGTAGTTTTCTTGTGTTTGGGGTTTTGGGGTTTTGTTGTTGCTGTTGCTGTTTTTGTTTTGTTTTTCAAAGACAGGGTTTCTTTGGGTAGCCCTGACTGTCCTGGAAATCACTCTGTAGACAGGGGCTAGCCTCTAACTCAGAGATCTACTTGTTTCTGCTTCTCAAGTGCTAGGATCAAAAGTGTGGGTCACTGCTGCCCAGTGCCTTCTTTATGTTTTATGAGTGAGGCAGTAATTCTGAAAATTATTTCAGGGCACTGGTTATGTAGCTTTGTCAGACTTCCAAAATACATAAAGTAATTTTTAAAAACTGAAAAAACAGGTAAAAAGACTGAGTATGGTAGTTTGTAGCCTTAATCCTGTAAAGATCGGTGAGTTGGAGGCCAGCCACAGGTACATAGTGAGACCCTGTCTCAAAACAAACAAATATAAAAAATGTTCATAGGTGGTAGATTTTTCTAGTTTTGTTTTGCAGTGCTGGGGATCAAGCCCAGGATCTGTGGCATGCCAGGCAACTACCTCAGCACTGAGCTGCAACTCTGTGGTTTCTCCTTTTCATAACTAAACTTGTTCACTCCAGGAACCTCTAATTATATGGAGAGGAAAACCAACTTCCTCCAGTTTATGATACCTTCCATTATCCTCTGCTCTTCAATCTAGTGGCTCATCGATCATAGAAAAAGGACTTATCAGTTTGTCACTTTCAGCTCCTCTGTGATCCAGAAAATTTTACTATCTAGTTGTATGGCACTTCCTGTTTGAAATAAATGATATTATCACTTGCTTATGGAAAAATAAATAGGGATTATTACCTCTATTGGTATTGCCCCTGTTCCACACATTGGATCCACTATTACATCAGTAGGTTTAGGTTCACAGAGCCTGGAGGGAAAATATAATTCAGTACATGTGAGATCAGCCAAAAACTGAGGCTTCCACAATAGGGATTCCTAAAGGTTAGGACACAGGCATGAAGAAGCAGCAATCTATAGTCTAAAGTCAGACTAGGGCTGGCACTCAGTAGCAGTGTTCACCTATGTGTACAAGGCTTTGGGTTTCAAACTCAATGCTGTTTAATTCTAGAGATAACATCTTTAATATAAAATAACTGCTTTACCTTTATACACTTGTTATTTCACTGAATCCTTGTAATACCCCCATTATCATCTAACAGACAAACTGATGCAAAGACACATTTTCCTAGGACCCATAATGAGGTGACAGTCAGGACTACAGGTCACTGTGAATAACTTCACGGGTTACGTACCTCCTTTGTGTAGTACCAATCCTCAGGTCACTAAGTGTCATCTGTTCTAACATTTTCATGTTCTGTTTAAGATCTTGCACCATGAATGCTAACAATCTCCCTCATAAGATAGATTCTTAGGCAAGCCTGTAATGTCAGTCATTGCTAATGGGCCATGACTGGACATCTGATCAAAATACGTCACTCAAATCCTCTTAGGAATCTGGAATAAAGAGCAAGTAGCCCTGGGTTTTGTGAGCTAGTCATGTGCAACTGGAGGTACATATATTTAAATGGTGGGCAGCCACACGCATGGCTGAACTAAGCAAAAGCCCAGAAGCTTTCAAAAGACAGAAAAGCAGTCTCCTGTGTTTTCTATCATCTAGTTTCTACCCTTCTTAGTTTTTAACCTTTATGTGCATGGATGTTTTGCCTGCATGCATATCTGGATTACAGATGAGCAGTGCCTGTCCAAGTCAGAAGAGAGATCAGGTCCCTTGAAACTGGAGTTACAAGCAATTGTGAGCCACCATTTTAGTGCTAGGAATTGAACCCAGGATCTCTGGAAGAGCGGCCACTGCTCTTATGGTGCTATGCCATTTTCCAGCCCCATAGTTTCTATTTTTCTTGAAATGGCTTCCAAGAGTTTTTGTGAATTTGGTATGATTTTTTGCTCATCTCCCCAATCACCCTGTTCTCAGCATAATTATCACTTGGTGTGTATATGTGCACATGCGTACACATTTGTGTTTGCCTACATGCATGTGAAGGTCAGAGGTCAACACTGAGCATTTCTCTCTCTCTTTGGTTTTAGTTTTTTGAGAGAAGGTCTTTCTACAGAGCCTTAGCTGTCCTGGAACTCATGCTGTAGACCAGGCTGGCCTTGAATTCACAGAGATCCGCCTGCCTCTGCCTGCAGAGTGTTGAGATTAAAGGTGTCCACCACGCCTGGCTGTGCATCTTTCTCAATTGCTCTTCATTTCAGTTTTTGAGAAAGGGTCCCTCACAACTTGGAACTCACAGATTCAGTTAGACTGGCTGGTCAGAGAGCCCTAGGGATCCTCCTGTGTCTGCTCCTGGTACTGGAATGACAGACACATGTGCTGCTGGGAGGTCAAACTCGGCCCTTATGTGCAGAAACTGTACTGAGCTGCTTCCTCAGCCCAATCATCACGTTTTAAATTCTGTTTAGCTTTTTTTTTTTTTTGGTTTTTCGAGACAGGGTTTCTCTGCAGCTTTTTTTAGAGCCTGTCCTGGAACTAGCTCTTGTAGACCAGGCTGGCCTCGAACTCAGAGATCCGCCTGCCTCTGCCTCCCGAGTGCTGGGATTAAAGGCGTGCGCCACCACCGCCCGGCTCTGTTTAGCTTTTTTTTTTTTAAAAAAATTCTGTTTAATACTTGCACCCAAAATAATTATTTGTATGCTGGTTTCTATAATTACAGCTGGAGGCAGATAATAAATGTCTGTTCAATAATGAAATTTAGGAGTATTTCTTTCAAATTTTCTGTTATCAACTTCATATCCAGTTGTGAGGAACTATGAATTCACACATGACCAGAATAAAAGAGGAAGCAAAAACTAGAAAGGAAGAAAAGAAACTTATATGACTCATTAGGACATGCCAGGCACTATATAAAAAAAGACAATCTGTCTTTGTTTCTGCATCCAATGTTCATAAACAAAACATTTTAATATTTTTTTTACTAATGTGTATGTATTTGTGTCTCTCTGTGTGTATGTGCACCTGTGTGTACACATGCACATGTGTACAAGTACCCATGGAGGCCAGAAGAGGGTTTTGGAAGAGGGTATTGAGCTGGATTTAAAGACAGTTGTGAGTTGCCAGATATAGATGCTGGGAATTGAACTCTGGTCCTCTGGGAGAACAGCAGGAACTAGTAACTGCTGAGCCATCTCTACAACCCCACAATCAGCCACCACTCTATTTTTAAAAAAGTATGTGTATGTGTGCATGTGTGGGTGGATATGTGCATGCAAATGCTGAAGCCTGTAGACAAGACAGAGGCTTGAATCCCCTGGAGCTGGAGTTGCGGGTCATTATCATCTGTCTGCCAACCTGAGCTAGCAACCAAATTCAGGTCCTCTGCAGCACGCGCTCTTAAACCTCTGAGCCACCTCTCCAGCAGATCTAAATCTTTTTTTCTTTTTCTTTTTTGCTCATATGGAACACTACATAATCTATCTGTCATCTTTATGTAGGGACCTGCTAATCTTCTCTGAACTGCTTTAATTTTTATATATGTGCTGCCAAATTGAGCACATGAATAATCTTTTGAGTCCCAAGTCAAACACATTTTGCAGTCTTGAAATCTCAAGTTTAGAGAGGGAAAACTCTTATTTAAGACAGGAAACAGGAATAACAGAAAACGGTTGCTTGCCTTGCCTTTCTAAAAGTCCCATGATGACCCCTGGGTTGCTGCCATTGTAACATTTAAAAATATAAGTGGGGTGTGGTGGTGTGTCTAGGATCCGAGCTCTCACGATACCAAGCTGGCCTGTGCTGCATTGCAACAGCTTCACTCATGCACAAGTTCTGTATTCACTTACACATTTTAAGGATCCCTTGTCTACTTCACTGTATAAACACAAAGCCTAGCAAATCTAGCTCTATCTCCTATAAAAGAATATCCTTTCTCAACAGAAATAGCCGATCCACTGAAGACACACATGAAGCTATGACTCTCACGCTATAATCAATACTAATACACCATCTAAGCCAACACTGAATACTGAAGAAGAAACACGCAACTTTGTGTCCTAACCAAGAAGTATTTTTTTAGAAAATGGGTGTTTTTAGGCAGGATTCAGAGCAAAGTGTCCATTGCAATATAGATAGAAAATTCCCTTCTGTTACCTGAGCATCCCATAGGCAAGAGTTGACCTAAGAGTTGTTGGTCCAAAATGTGTAATATTTCTGCGATGGAGACTCTCCTCTGTCAATGCAATGCCAACAATGACTTCATTATCATGGATGTTCAGGAGAACCTACATTAAATTTTACAAAAGAAACAGTTGGCATTCTTCAAACAGCACTTATTACCAAGATTTTTTTTTTTTTAAATTTTAAAGCAGGGCCTTGGCTGGGTGTGGTATTGCCTTCCAAGTGCTTTAATCCCAGCACCGGGAGGCAGAGGCAGTGGAGCTCGGTGAGTTTGAGGCCAGCCTGGCTTACACAGTGAGTTCCAGGACAGCCAGGAGTAGATAAAGAGAGCCAGTCTGAAACAAAACAACAACAAAATAAATAATTTTAAAAAATAAAATAAAACAGGATTTCAGAATCAAGATTGGCTTGAATTTCTTATGTAGATTAGCTGTATTGAAACTCCAAATCTTCATACCTCTGCCTCATAAATGCTGGGATGACAAGTATGAGACAGATGCCTGCATCATTGAGACTTTCTGAAGTTTTAAGATAAAACAGAAACAAAACAACTTTCTTATACAGGGCTGGGGAAATGACTCAGTGGACAGCATACTTGCAATTATGAAGACCTGAGTTTGGATCCCCAGCACCCACAGAAAAGTCAGGTGTGGCTTGGACATACACAACCACCATGCACAAAAACTTTCAATTTAGAAATTTTTATTTTTGCTAGGCGATGGTAGCACACGCCTTTAATCCCAGCACTTGGGAGGCAGAGGCAGGCAGATCTCTGTGAGTTCGAGGCCAGCCTGGTCTATAAGAGCTAGTTCCAGGACAGGCTCCAAAGCTACAGAGAAACCCTTTCTAAAAAAAAAAAAAAAAAAAAAAAAAGATTTTTTTTTTTTAATGTATGAGTATTTTGCTTGAATGTGTATCTGTGCACCATATACACACTTGGTGTCTATGAAGACCTCGGGAACTAGAGCTACAGACAACTGTGAGTTGCCTGCCATGTGGGCGTTGGAAATTAAACATGTACCCACTGAAAGAGCAGCCAATTCTTTTAACCACTGAGCCATCCCTCCAGCCCACACAATTTCTGATTGAGTTACATTTTGCATGCTTACTATAGAGTAAAGTGCATGACATTCATTTATTTATGTAATTATTTATTTATGTGTATATGACCTGGGTGTGGAAACCAGAGGACAACATCCACCATGTATCCTAGGAATTGAACTCAGGTCAGCAGCCTTGGTGACAAGTCTGTCTACCCACTGAGCCATTTCATGAGCCCGGAGATATGTAAATCCTAATGACATATATATTTCAGTGAGCTTGACCTATATACAGTACCCTTTCGATGGCTCCCTTTGTTTCCTTCCTGGTCAACATGCAGGGTGACCATTAATCTGACCACTACTATTATAAATTAGTTGTATCATTTTTGAATTTCACAAAAATAAAATATATACATACATATTTATGTATATTCTATTTTCATTTAATTTTAAAATATTTATTCTTTTCACTCTCTATATATACAAGCTGGCTATCATTAGATTATCTCTTAGTTTTTATTATATTAACATATTTTCATGACATGGCTTTAAAATATGACGTGTGTGTGTGTGTGTGTGTGTGTGTGTGTGTGTGTTACTGTTCTTTTATTTTGTTTAAGACAGGATTTCACTGGGCAGTGGTGGCATCCAACTTTAATCCCAGCACTTGGGAGGCAGAAGCAGGTAGATCTCTGAATTCAAGGCCAGCTAGGTTTACAGAGTGAGTTCTTAAACAGCCAGTATTACAAAGAAACCCCATCTCACAAAACCAAGAAGGGAAAAATAAAAATTATCAAACAAGACAGGGTTTCACTATGCATTCTTGCTGTCCTGAAACTCACTATGGTTTCACTATGCATTCTTGCTGTCCTGAAACTCACTATATAGAGCAGACCAGCTTTCAAATTTGAGATCTGCCCATCTCTGCCTCCTGAGTCAAAGGCATATGCCACCACACTAACTACGTTTATTTTTTAAATTACTCCAATTTTGGGGAAGACTTCAAACATACGCAAGTGCAACAAGCCCTCTTCCACAGCAGACTCTCAAACACACCTTTCTTCAGAGCTGACACTGACATGTTTCCTTTATTAGCTATGGTTTTCTTAGTATTTTTATATAATGTCTAGCGACTGTCTTTGTCCTAGTTTTCCTAACTCAAAAATATTCTATGAAGATAAAACTGTTTCCTAATCTTCCCCTAGAATGTCCTCATCACGGGTTTATCAAAGTCAGCAGTCAAGAGCTGGCACTCCAGCATGCAAGGCTCTGCTCTACACATCTTTCTCACATGGCCTCATTTCCTATGAGCCCCTCCGAGCCTAGGACACAGAGACAGCAGTTCATGTGCCCTTTGCACAAGGGCCCGAGTTACAATTTAACCCAGGCAGTGTGACTGTGCTAGTTTCTGGACACATGGTTCTTCTTTAGCCTGTTCACTCTCATGGCAGCAGTGTAAGGGAGTAGGGGAAATTGTACTAGTCTGACATGTTTTTAAAGAAAAGTTACAAAGAAAGTGGCCTGCCCCAGATTTAAGTATCCCAAAAGCAAAAGAAATTGACTTCTTGGTAAAATGTCAACTGCTAAGGACCTATATGAGGCACCAGAAATGTAAGGAACTCAAATTACTATTATGCACATTAGTCACCCAGTAGTCACAAGGGTAATCAAGCTAGCAGGAGGTATTGGGTTTTGAGAACCTAGCTGACTTTAAAAAGCAGAGCTGGTTTCAGTTGAGGATTAAGCCCTAAACCCAGACTTGAGGGTCTGAAAATTAGATTCCACTATGATTTAGTAGCAAAACTCTGCAACTAAGATAAAAATAGGTTTTAGGTAAATTTACAATCTAGAAGTCCACATAATGTAGAAAATTACTAGATTAGAAATTAGAGGACTGTGTAGATACAGACTGGAAGCAGGGTGTTTGTTTACTATGTACAAGGTCCTGGGTCTGAGTCCAGCACCACAATTTATAAAAAGGACTCATCTTTTGCTGGACATAGTGATGCCGAGATCAGAGACAGAGAGACAGTGCACACCTGAGAGGCTTTCAAGGCAGGCTCTCTACATAGTCCTAGCTGTCCCAGAACTCACTATGTAGACCAAGCTTGTCTTGAACTCACAAAAGATGCTCTCCCTCCCTAGTGCTAGGATTAAAGGCGCGTGCCACCATTACTTGAGTTCTGACAGCACCTGTCCATTGAGCACTTAGCATCTACCAATATACTATACCAAACACTTTAAGTCATTATTTTGTTTGCCTTTTGTAGTATAGACCTTCAAGGTATATACTATTATTGGCTCCACTGGAAACAGAGGTTCAAAGAGATAATCTTGTTCAATTCTAGAGTTTCAGAGTAAAAATTTCAATCTATACCTATCCCTCCATAGGCCACGCTATTCCTAACTACATCCTCCTAGCTCTGTGGCCACTGTTTTACTGTCCCTTTACTAGGTTAGTCTGGAAATTCTACAGATATATGAGAACCTGTTTTCTCTTCTGTGTGTGAGCGTGCGGAAACCAGTTTACACTGAGTGTCTTTCTGCTATCCTACCTTACTTTTGAGACAGGGTCTCTCACTGAACCTGGGTCTTGTTTCGGTTGGACTGCCGAACAAGCTCTACGGTATTGCCTGTGTACCTATCGGTGCTAGAGTTAACATGCATACATCTGTTTCTGGTTTTTGTGTGGGTGCTAGGAATCCAAACGCAGGCTCTCATGCTTGCTCAGCAAGCACTTTACCCATTTTCCCAGCCTCATTACAGCCATAATGATCAGTCAACGCTAATACCCACCTCTACATCGAAGTTGGTCATATCAGCTTTCCACTTAAAATACTCTTGAACAGAACCCCCAAAATCCCTTGCAGCCTCATTTGAGGTAAAACAATGTTTCTCTCCTGCTCTGTTGCAGGTGACTCTAAACTTTTGTACTTGAGGCTCAGTTTCTTCTCTTAAGCATTCACCAATCTCATCTTTGCAAGATGCCAAGACATCGCCCACCAAGGTTGATATTTCTTCTTTGATGGCTGGATTTTCATAATAGTCCAAGATATGGGATTCTGAAGTGCTGCTGGAAAGCTTCTTACCACCTGTCTCTTCTGCTTTGTCACCTTGTCCACAATTGGCCTTCTCTTGACCTGAACTCTGACTTGCCTTTCTGCGCTTTGCTTTCTTTTTCTTGAAACTGGTGTTAATTTGCCAGACTTTTAAAGGGTCAGACCATGGGAGCTTTCCAGCCAATTCTTCAAAGTCCTTTAGAACTTCTTCCTGCAAAGGAATGGAGAATGAAGCCCTTTCGTTTCTCACCAATTTAACTGAACAAATAAATGCCCACTTTCTTTAGACAGCTCCGAGTCCTTGTGATGAGGGGTGGGAGTGCAGAAATGCCTGCAATTAAGGAAGTCCCAGTGTAAATGACGAGTGAGGGTACAGAGACATCACACTACTAAAGAGACACAGCACCGAGGAATGCCTGTGGGGACGGGAGGACAGCAGTACACGGGAAGAAAACAACCACTTTAGATGGCTTCCTTTCAGATGTTCTGAATTTGAACATTATAGAGGTTTAAAAATGTCATCTGTCCACACTGTAAACAGCATGATTATCTTTTTGTTTTGTATTTTTGAGATTTTATAGCCCTGGCTGTTGTGAAATTATGTCCTGTAGAGACTGTGCTGGCCTAGAACTCACAGAGATCACCTGCCTCTGGCTGCTAAAGTGCTGGGATTAAAGGTGTGCTCTACCACACCTGGCTCATATGATTATCCTTTTTAAGAAATAAATTTGGTGGTACCAGCCCTGTCAAATTCTTCTCTTCCAGTTTGAGTACAGTACTAAGCATGATCTATGGTTACTAGGTTTATGTACTGTTTACTAGCAAGGCCACTCCTGTAAGTGTATGGTAGAAAGGCCCAAATTACCTTGACCTTTGCTATAGGCCACACACCTACAACAGCAGAGGCATATAAAGGGTGGTTAATATACAGCTGCCAGGGTGGGTTTATTGGCACAGGTCTGTAATCCCAGCTACTAAGGAACCTGAGGCAAAGTTGCAAGTTCAAGCTTTCCTGAGCTACAGAGTACGTTAAAGGCCAGCCAAGATAACTTATTACCACCCTACCTCAAAATAAAAGTAAGAGGGCCAGGGATATCACTCAGTGGTACAGAGTACGGGGTCCTAAATTCAACTGCTAGTACTGCAGGAGTAAACAACAAAGAAGCAGTGACTGATGATACTGAAATTCCAAGTACAAAAGACTGCTATCCAACAGAGCAAACATTAGCCAAACAGAGCTATAGAACCTATATAAACAACTACAGTATAGATGCTTAAACGACTTAAAACTCCAGAAGCCAGGTGGGGTGGTGTACACCTTTAATCCCAGGCAGAGACAGCTGGATCTCGGAGAACTTGTCTATTAAGTGATTTCCAGGTCAGGATGCAGTGAGATTCTGTTTCTAAACAAAACCTTTAGGAAATGAAATACTCTGTTTCTCAGTCACTTCAGTCACATTTTATACTCCAATCTAGCAGCCAGCATGCTACATCAATCCACTTTTTTCAAATATTTTTGTCTACAGTTCATTGATAAGAGTTAATTGCGTTTTGCTTGATGAACTCCAAAGCTTCTGTTCCCATGAGGCCAGAGAGGAAGTAAAGATTAACACAATCCATTCAGTGGAATAAAATTTATACTTCAATAAAACAATAAAAAAGAAAAAAGGAAGGAAGACTTGTTTATCCCCAGTCAGTTCAGGGACAACTCTTGTTCTGGAAAACCCTCAGGGTCTCACCCTTGGGACTCCCTTACAAAAGCCAGGTCCAAGAGGAACTGCCTCATTCACATGTGAGTAAGTTCAAAACTTATCAACACAGAGCTTAGGAAATAAACAAAAGGATGCGGGGGGGAGGGGGGGGAAGGAAACAAAATCAGGGAAAAAATAGCAGAGGAAGAAGTCACCACAGAACAGTATTAAGAAATATTACTTAAAGTCAGAAAAAAAAAGACAATGACATCCAAATTAAGCAGACTTAGAAGCAGAAAGGAAATGAGGTGAGTCACCAGGAGATGGAAGGAGTTTACGGAGCTTAAAGAGTTGAACATCATCACACAAAAAGCAGAAAGCAGTAAGGTAGATCAAGATAAACTCAAGACTCTACACATTTATTGCTAGAAGAAAATGAACACTGACTACCACGCTTTTTCTAGAAAGGAAGACTACTTGTTTATACTCCAGCTAACAGAACATACAAAGTAAACATCCCTCAACTTGGGCCATTAAGAAGAAACAGCCAGGATATCGGGGCTTATGCTAACAATCCCAGGAGTATCTCTTCAAATGCAAGCTTAGCCTGGGCTACAGAAAAAACCTTATTCTAAAAAAAAAAAAAAAAAAAAAAAGCAAATAGTGACGGTGTCAAGAAGTACAGCAGTAGTGGTGGCGCACACCTTTAATCCCAGCACTCAGGAGGCAGAGGCAGGTGGATTCTGTGAGTTTGAGGCCCGCATGATCTACAGAGAAAGTTCCAGGACAGGCTCCAAAGCTACAGAGAAACTCTTTCTTGAAAAACAAACAAACAACAAAAAGAAGAAGAAGAAAAGAAATACACCTTTATCCATTAGCTTTAAGACTAAAATAAAAACAAAGTGTGAATTGTGACTATAAGCAGAAGCAAAATTACACATCAGCACATAATAGGAAAGAGAAGTAATTTAAGATTGCTGCAACCCTCATCTCTTACACTTACAGGTCAAAGGATAGAAGCACAAACTGACAAAGTATACTTACAGGTCCAACACTAAGGAAGTTAAACACTAAAATCAGAATGGAGTGGAAATGGGGAAAAACATGACAATTTCATCTGCAACCATAGCAGAGATATAAAAAAAGTAGATGGAAACAGAAGATTAGACAGATAATACCAAGTTGTATTTATAAAACTAATAGCTAGGATACATATATACAAGGGCTAAGCTATTTTAAAACATAGCACAAGAGCCAGGTGTAATAAGCACACGCCTTTAATCCCTGATCTCCGAGCAGATCTCTGAGTTCTAGACCATTAGGGTCTTCAGAGCAAGTTCCAGGACCGCCAGGGCTACACAGAGAATTCCTGTCTCAAAAAAAAATCTGTTAAACAAAGAAAGAGACAGGATCTTTCAGCTAGGTTGGTTGGCTAAAGAGACTAGGATACTCTTTCCTATTCCCTCAGCAATGGGGTAACAGCTATACACTGCCATGCCTGGCTTTTATGCAGGCACCAGGGACTGAACTTGGGTTCTTGTGCTTGGGCAGTAGGTGCTTTTCCAACAGTGATCTCCTTTGCCTTCAACAACCCTTTTCATATTGATTTCCAAAGCAACTCTAAAGGTTAGCTCATGTATATTTGTACAACACCAAATTCACCTCTAATTAGATATCAGGACTTCCTCAATGATACAAGTTTTAAAATGACAAAAATCCAAACATTTAATAAATTTAATACTGTCCTGACAATTTAAAGGCAAGAGAATTTAAGACAGAAAAATTTTTTTCTTAATACCCAATAACATTTATTCATGTATAAAACTGACCTTCAAAATTCCCAAATACTTAGCAGCATAACTTTTCAAAACATAGCTCCTTTTTTTTTTTTTTTTTTTTTTAAGCTTTCACTCAGTTGTTAGTAGCTACAAGAAGTCTCAAGAGTTAGGGCTGGGGATGTAGCTCAGTGGGAGTGCTCACTTCGGACACAAAGGTCAGGGATCAACCCCCAGGGCAGCACTAAAGAAAAAAAATGAATCTGAAGGATTATATCAGTGTTTCTAAGTGTTTAAAGTTATTTTTGTAGGTAATAAGATTTTGAGCTATTTTCAGGGGATATTCTTTTAGAGATATCTGGATTTTTTTTTAGGCTGCTGGTTCCCTTAGCCTTTTTGTTACTGTTTAAATTTTTTACTTGGCTCTAAGAAGGAAGGTGCTTTATCATTAAGCTCCCTTTCTCCACCAGATCAGTTTGATTTGGGAATACGCTGGTTATCCAAAATAATCTGGAAAATTAATAAAGACCAGAGAATTAGACAGCATACCTCAGTTCTTTAAAGAAAGATTATCTCTAAGTTAGACATTAATATAATAACATTGACAGAAAAAGTTTTAAGCACTTGATTCTGGAAACCTGGCCAGAAAGAGATGTAGGGAAAAACCTAAAGTGTTACTGAGGCCTATTTTCAACCTTCAGATTAAACAGCAGCAGAATATTTAAGACTCAGATGATGAATACCGGCTGGAGACAAAGCTGTTGTCCTAACAACTGGAGGGTATTAAATGTTGCTTTGGCTTCACTTCAAAACACGAAGCTAAAACAGGACAAAAGCAAAATGGGGCAGTAATGCTATTTATGCTCTCTTTCATTCATGTGCTGGAATCAATTCTAGTTTTAAACTATATGTACTATAGGTCAAGCTAATCTATGTCTCTCCAGTCAATTTTTCCTCCTATAATTTCAGACTTTTTGAAAACACTGACCTTTAAAAGCAGCCTTTAAGATGGACTGTCAAGAGACTTCTGGATTTTAGTGGAAAGCTTCCTGTGATCACGTATTTGGTATGAGCAAGACTCTTGTTTTATTCTTACCATTGTAAACAAACCAATAGCAAAGCTACTGACAGGTAGGTAGTAAATAATCGCAAACAAGCTCTTTGGAAAGATGACTGAGAGTCAGCTACCATGCTCGGAACAGCTCACCTTTGTATTTTTGAACTGGTAATCTTTAAATTCCTGAACAACCACAAACAAGTTATCAACGGATCTCAGACAATGAACCTAGGAAAGAAAACCAATATTAGAAACAAACTTCTGTAAATAATTTTGAATAACACAGCTATCTACAGATAAATATATAAAAAGGAAAAAAAAAGAGGAAAAGGTACAAAAATGTTACATTTTTGTTTTGAGATAGGGTCTTGCTACATTGTTCTGGGTTGCCTCAAGCTCACAATTCCCCTGACTCAGTCTTCTAGTACTGGGATTGCCGGCATAGTTTTAAAGCACCTCATATCTATATTTTTGTTGCTGTTTTGAGATAGGATTTCTTTATATAGGCCTGGCTGGCCTAGAACTTGCTGTGTAGACCAGGCTGGGCTTGAACTCAGAGATCTGCCTCCCTCTGCCTCTGGAGTGCTGGGATTAAAGATGTGCACCACCACCACCTAGTTCATAACTGTATTTTATATTTAAGAAGGTTCCCATCCATTTCTTTGGTTACCCATCAGTTTCTGCTTTTTCCAGGAGAGAGGGCCAGTGAGATAGTTTGAAGAGAAAAATGCAAACATAAAATTTCCCCATCCTGAAGGCTCTGTTCTTCGGTTGCCCATCAGTTTCTGCTTTTCTCCAGAGACAGGGCCAGTGCGATAAAGTACAACAGTTTGAAATGTTATGTAGGCAACAACACTGGTTTGGAGAAGGGAAAAACGTAACATGTGGGCTTTATCAATCAGACTTGTCATGGCTTGCAGTGGTATGTTGTATACTGCAGTGGCAAAGAGCGTGGGATTTGAAAGCTGGATGTACAAGTGCAAACCTGTAGTCCCAGCATTCTAGAGGCAGAGCATGGGGGAACAGGAGTTCAAAGTCACCTTCAGCTGTGTAGCGAAATTTAGGCTAACCTTGGCAACCTGAGACCCTGTTTCAACCTTCCTCCCCCAAAAAACCACATGGGTTTAAGCTCTAGTTTTGTGATAACTGAGTTACTGAAGACAAACTACCTTTCTTCTTAAACCTAATGATTAACGACAAGAGTAACAGTGCCCAATCTTCACAAAACTGCCGAGGGCATCAACCAAATACCTATGTACCAACAAATACTACAAATATTTGGGTGCCTACTATAAGCTTGGGATACACTGGCAAGCTAAAACACAAAACAAAACAAAAAAAAGAAAACTCCTGACAATAATATATGCCTATGTCTCTTGTGAGGTACCGAGAAATCTTAAAGCTTTTCTTACACTGGATATCAGCTCTTGCCTCCACTTCTCACCTGCAGTAATGCATAATTACTTTTGATCAAGAACGTCTCTGACACAGACGAAATGGAAAACCTCTGCTTTCATACTTACCCAACTTCTGCTAGAGTAAATGTGTCATAGACAGTCATGTATATTTCATTTCGGTGATCAATCATCTGGAAATGCTATATGATCACTTCTACACCTGGGTAAAATTCACACTAAAATGTACTAAACTGAATATACATTATAAAGACATTATAAACATTAACACTGTACACTAAAACATGCAGTCAGTTTCACAAACAGAAAACTCAGTGATACTTTGAGCAGATCAAAGCAAAGGACTCCCAAGGGAGTCTACAAACTAGAAAAGTAACCAAAAAATAACCAAGTGTAGCTGGGTGTTGGTGGTGCATGCCTTTAATCCTAGCACTCAGGAGGCAGAGGCAGGCAGATCTCTGTGAGTTCAAGACCAGCCTGGTCTACAGAACAAGTTCCAGGATGGGTTCCAAAGCTACAGAGAAACCCTGTCTTGAAAAAAACACAACAAAACAAACCATCAGGTTAGCCAGGCAGTAGTATCACATGCCTTTTAATCCCAGCACTTGGGAGACTGAGACAGGCAGATCTCTGTGAGTTTTAGCCAGCCTGGTCTACAAGAGCTAGTTCCAGGATAAGCTCCAAAGTTACAGAGAAATTCTGTCTCGAAAAAAAAAAGTCAAAAAAATAAAATAAAATAAAACAAAAAACCCAACAAATTAAAAGACTAATTTAAACATTGTTTTGTTCAAACCTGAGCCAGACTTTCCACTGCAATGTCAAAATATATTTTGCCCCGGTCTTTGCTGATTCTGCATGGTGACTTCAATTTCTCTCTCACTTCATCTGCAGCGGTTGGCTCAAAGCCAGTGGGTACAGTGGCTCCAATAGTGACCTGGAGATGCTCAGACTCACTTCTGATGCCACCTTCCATTGCGGGCACAGACTTCTCGCTCTCCTCATGAAGGTTCATATCCAGGAGTTGGTTGGTAGCTTCTTGAGTGTCAGACATGGTGGAAATGTTTCTAAAAGGCCTAACGCCTCTTTACAGGCAATACAGAAAAGTGGGGGGAAAGAAACAGAAATAAATCCCAGTCTCTTTTTATATTTCAAATGTATGTACCAGAACTAAACTGTCGTATAAATAAGGGCATGGATTGCAGGCAGTGAGGCATGATTAAACAAGCAATATATGGGCACATAAGAGGAAAGAACACTAAGTGTTTCCACGGCGTGCAGTGTTTGGTTTGGGGGTCACCTGCGTTGGCAAGCACCATCTTACTATACTTGCTAACATAAAAACCGAAATCCTCCCATCTTGTCCTTCCAGCTGCCAGTTCATTATGTCAGGCTTTGGCGGTTCTGAGAGTTTGAATTCTTGCCTCCCACACTCCCAGGTTCAAATGACCCTAAAGTTAATCCTGCATAGCCTCAAAATGGAAACGAAATAATCTTTCTCAAAGTTGGAAGATTTTAATGAAAATAACTCAGTTCTGGACTAATGATCAAACATTTTAATGTGTGGGTGGGGTGTCTATGTTCCTCCCTCTAGTCCAGCGAGCAGTGAATCTAACAAAGATTAACTCAACTTTCCCTATTTAAAATACAAAGATCTGAAAGCTCGCTATACGATGACGCTGAGATACAATGATGTGCATCCAGGGGAAGTCCGAAGTTAATAAAACAAACTTCCGGTATGTTTGTGTCGATTGAAGGGGCTGAAGAAAGGTTACCTTGATGGAAGTCCCACACCTCCCAATAGATTCACAAAGGAGTTTTAACTTAAGTAACACCTTTGCCGTCCCAAGGACAGGCCACAGAGATAACCACCGTGTCACTGTTGGCCGCTGTGAAAAGACCTCCACCTTCTACAGGTTGGAGTTTGATAGGTGGCTCAGACTAGAAGGGAAGTTGGTCTCCCACTCCCACCCTCGATGAAGCCCAGCCAGAGGCCAGAGGCTCCGTCCCGGCCCCGACTGACACAAAGTCACCGCCGCCCTCCCTCCATCCCGCCTACCCGGCCACTCCCACCCGGGCCAGTTACCGGCTGCAAGCACAGACCCTTCCGGCAGCCGCAGCTGCGAGCACGCTCGGGGCACGCCACCGGAAGCCGCGTTACCACCCCGGAGACGGAAGTCAGACCTTGGAGTCACGGCTCTCCCGCGCTCGGGGTGGGCTCGTGGTGAAGGTGAGAGGAGTGTGCGCAAAAAGCTGTGCGCGGTTGGCTGCGTTCTGAACCGGAACAGGAAGGCCTGCCGACGGGTCGCCTGCCCCGAGGTAACCTCTGTGGAGGGCGTAGCCATAGCATAACCTCTGCGTTTGCTGCTCGGTCTTTCCCAAGTCCTTTGCGTCAAGCATGGGACTATGACTTGATTACCGTTTTAAAGTGAGAGAAACTAGAACTAAAGAGATTACCTGTCCCCATTCCCTTCTTGCATAGAAGTTTTTGCTTGGAATTTATTTAATTTTATTTTTTTAGTTTTTCGAGACAGGGTTTCTCTTAACTTTGGAGCCTGTCCTGGAACTCGCTCTGTACATCATGCTGGCCTTTAACTCACAGAGATCCTCCTGTCTGCCTCCCGGGTGCTGGGAATAAGGATCTGCGCCACCACTGCCCGGCAGAATTTATTTTTGAGATGGGAATCTCTATATATAGCCCTTACTGGCCTGGAACTTGCTATGTAGACCAGGCTGGCCTGGAACTCAAAGAAATCCACTGTCTCTGCCTATGCCTCCGGAATGCTGGGATTAAGATGATTAAAGTATGTTGCTTGGTTTCTGCAAAGGGCAATCAAACTGGGCTGTAATTAGAAAATAGCCCTGTAGCTTTTATATTGCATTTTTATGTTGGCTGTTACTACGCTGTTGTGTGTTTCATGTTTTTTCTTTATATTTCAAAGGTTACATTTTATAATTTAGTTGGTTTATTTCGTGTGTTTGGGGCGGGAGCATATGTGCCACACCTGAGGTCAGAGGACAACTTGCAGGAACTGGTTCTTCCACCACGTGGGTTCTAGTGATCCAACTCAGGTCACCAGGATTGGCAGCAAGTACCTGCCCTCTAAAACGTCTCAGTAGCCCCAAATGAAATATTTTTGTTTGTTTTTAGGAGACGGGGTTTCTCTGTGTAGCTTTGGAGCCTCTCCTGGAACTTGCTCTGTAGACCAGGCTGACCTCGAACTCACAGAGATCTAACTGCCTCTGCTAGGATTAAAGGTGTGCGCCACCACCACGGGGCTCAAATACAGCATTTTAAAAAAGAAACTCAACAAAAGGAGACAACTGATATTTTTTGTTTTGTTTTGTTTTTGCTTTTAATGTAAGGTGCCGGAGAGAGGGCTCAGTGTTTAACGCCTGCTTTTCCAAGTTTTGTTCCCAGCACCCACCTATATAAGGCCACTCACAAATGCCTGCCTGCCTGTAACTTCAG